>NC_052072.1:38260510-38560510 GCF_015852505.1 Tachyglossus aculeatus
GAGAACAAGTGGCCAGCCATCGTCCCCCCGCCCCCTCACACGTGCTGCCCAGTGAAACATTGCATTAATGCTGACAGGTGGACATCAGGCCACGATCTATTTCTGGGGCACCCCCTCTAATCTCTGATGTCATTAGCTGGGAGTCAATAAGGGGCAGTGCCACTGGGACCCTTCAAAGAGGTGGATGGGACATCTGAGGTAAATTGGGCTTCTTAGTCTTTTATATATCTCTAGACTGTAAGCTCGTTGTGGTCAGGGAACGGGTCACCCATGGACTCTCCCAAGTGCTTAGTATAGTGCTCTTCACACAGTAAGCGCTCAATTAATATGACTGATATCCAGTTGAGTCTTTCACGACTAGACTCTATCCTCGCCTAACATTTTTCTCTAGGTTTTCTATCTGCCTTCACTCCCCGCTACGTTCTGGGAAGCAGTGTTGACTTTGTGGAGTTTCCCTCCTTGTCACCTTCCCTCAATTCCTAACAGTTCCCAGAGGAATGAGGGGTATTCTGAGAGTATGGAAAGCAGGATTTAGGGGAAATTGATAGGAAGTCCGCATTATAGGATTGGGGTTGAAAAGCACACTTTCAACATCTGTTTGGCAAAGCAGTCGTATTTCCTTAAATCTACAAAATGTATATGGTACAAACCCTGGCACATATGCAATCTTTAAGGGGCAGTATCCTCATTACTCCTGTTTATTCTTTGTGGGTAGCACAAAATCTGGCATCTTAGGATCTCAACGCGTTTTATAAATATTCCCCCCCAAACTTGTAAATATCTTGTGTAGAAAATCATACGTGGGGGATGAGATCTGAAAAGTTATACTCTTGCCCATAAGCAGGAACAAATCTAAGACATTCCAGATGGATAAGAATCTGTACTAGAAATCTCCATGGCATTCTCTCGGGGCCCATTCTGATTCAAATCAGTCCTCAATCCCTAGAAGTATTTGCTCATCAGTAACGTAGAGCACTCTTTGAGGCTTAAACCCATTCCTTCTTGTTTTCTCCTCCATCTTGATGGAAAACAGATGGTTGTCAATCTCTATTTTTGCCTACTTGAAAAGGCTGGGCCATCCTCAACTTTTCTGAAATGTGTTAATTTTCAGTATGGGGAAACAGATGCGGAGTGTTAAGGCAGGTTTTCTAGGGTCACACTAGGTATCAGTGATGAAGCAGAGAAAAGAATCAAAGACTTCACCCTTGTCCATACTACAAAACAGATTTTTCAAAAAACAGAAATCAAGAGCAAGTTACTTATAAACATTCTGAAAATCAGATTAGGACTAAAGAAAAATATAACTTCTGATTGATTCTCTGTGACTACTGGCAGATAATCAATTGTATTTATTGAGTGCTTACTATCTACAGAGCACTGTACTAAGTGCTTGGGAGAGTACAATAAAACAGAGTTGCTGGCAGGTTCCCTTCCCACAACAAGCTTAGAGTCTAAAGGGGGAGACAGACATAAATATAAATAAATAAAATACAGATATGTACATAAGTGCTGTAAGGATGAGGGAGGGATGAATAAACAAGCCCTTAGCACAGTGCTCTGCACACAGTAAGTGCTCAATAAATACGATTGAATGAATGAAAGGGTGCAAATCCAACTGCAAGGATGGTGCAGAACAGAGTGGGAGAAGAGGAAATGAAGGCTTATGAAATGTGAAGGTCAGTAATAATAATAATAATAATGATGGCATTTATTAAGTGCTTACTATGGGCAAGGCACTGTTCTAAGTGCTGGGGAGGTTGCGGAGTGATCGGGTTGTCCCACGGGGGGCTCATAGTCCCCATTTTCCAGATGAGGTAACTGAGGCCCAGAGAGGTGAAGTGACTTGCCCAAAGTGACACAGCTGACAATTGGTGGGGGTCAGTATTTGAACCCGTGACCTCTGACTCCAAAGCCTGTGCTCTTTCCACTGAGCCATGCTGCTTCTTTGTGCAGTGCTCTGCACACAGTGAGTGGTCAATAAATGTGATTGATAGCCGAGGATTCTGGGTTGCACTCAGAGGTATCAGGAGCTCAGAGGTGATGAGAGGGAGCTTGAATGATTTGGTGACTACAGTGGTGTAGCACTGAAACATTTCTCAGAAGCAGATCCCCTCTGGACTGTAGGCTCATTGTGGGCAGGGAATGGGTCTGTTTATTATTTTGTCCTCTCCCAGGCACTTAGTTCAGTGCTCTGCACACAGTATGCACTTAATAAATATGACTGACTGAATGAATGCAGCAGCTAATAAACTCCTCTTTGGCTGGGCTGGCTGTGAGACTGGAACCTATAAAACATTGGAGAAGCACCATGGTGTAGTGGAAAGATCATGGGCTTTGGAGTCAGAGGTCATGGGTTCAAATCCTGGCTCCCCCAACTGTCAACTGTGTGAGTTTGGGCACGTCACTTAACTTCTCTGTGCCTGTTACCTCATCTGTAAAATGGGGATTAAAACTGTGGGACAACCTGATCACGTTGTAACCTCACCAGCGCTTAGAACAGTGCTTTGCACATAGTAAGCTCTTAACAAATACCATCATTATTATTAGTATTATGGGAGTCAGAAGGTCATGGATTCTAATCCTGGCTCCGCCACCTCTCTGCCCTGTGGCCTTGTGCAAGTCACTTCACTTCTCTGTGAACCCCACATTGGACAGGGGCAGTGTCCACCTTTATTTGCTTGTATCCACCTGAGCGCCTAGTACAGTGCCTGGCACGTAGCACTTAACAAATACCACGATTTTTATTATTATTGCTATTTTTCAAGTGCTTGCATTGGTACAACAGTTAAAGCACTTGAACAATTAGTTTGTTCCCTCCTGCATTGGTGCCATGGTTGAAAGTGACTCTGGGATATAGGAGCATCTTTGTCTCACCAGGAAAATTTTTCAGATCCAATTGTGAATGCATCTGGCCTATATGGATTAAGCCACATTTCAGCTTCCATTGCTTTAGAAAGGGAACATATGTCTGTATGCTCTCTCACTGAATCCTGGTTTGTTCCCTCCTGCATTGATGCCATGGTTGCAATTGACTCTGGAATATAGGAACATCTTTGTCTCACCAGGAAAATTTTTCAGATCCAATTGTGAATGCATCTGTCCTGCATGCAGTAAGCCACATTTCAGCTTCCATTGCTTTAGAAAGGGAACATATGTCGGTGTGCTCTCTCACTGAATCCTGCATGCTGACACATTCCAGATGACAGCGTCAGAGGGAGGAAAAGGTTAGTGGACTTTCAGGGGAGGTAGCGACTGGCAATTCACTTTAATATGCTGCAAATAATATGTCCTAAAGTGATGGAGTGATTTTGAAGTTGGAAGGGTTGGCTCCTTAAAACCCTCCCAACCCGAAGGTCAGCAGCAGTCATACAGATTGCCTTTTCTGGAGCTCTGGCAATCTTGAACCAATTTATGAAGAGTGAGTTTAGGTTGGATTTGCTTTAAGGAAGCAGGCTACTTAGGACTTGAGTTGCCATGATTCATGTCATGTAAGTGAGGGAGTCAAATAAAGAACACTCATTCTCCTTCAGGTCACAGTCCTGGTTCGTGGGCCTCTGGTAATCCAATGTAATTCACCTCATTTCATACCCATCAGCGATTCATGCCATCTGCTCTGGGTGAGGGAAAACGTGGAAGCCGCCATGGGAGAGTTTTCCCAAATGGGACAGCTCACTTGCCTGCCATTCTGCTCCCACTGCCGTTCCTGAGGGATCCACAGATGAAAGGAAGATGAGCAGATTCCATACTCTGTGTATCATAGGTCTGAAGGCCCATTGTCAGAGTCTCATAGTTATTGAAAATCAGTCCATTTCAGGGCGTCTCTGTGTGTATGATGAATGAAGCCTGAGAAGAGGATTACTTTACTCTTGTCGATTCAAAACAGATGTGCTTGGCATCTTCTCCCAGACCCAGGCCACATCAGCATTCATCATGCCCATCAGGGCTCCCTCAGATGATCTTTTTCTGTGCCTCAGTTTTCTCATCTAATAATAATAACTGTGGTATATGTTAAGCACTTTGTGCCAGGCACTGAACTAAGCCCTGGTGTAGATACAAGGTAATTGGGTTGGACACAGTCCCTGACTTACAAAGGACTTAATCCCCATTTTACAGATGAGGAAACTGAGGCTCAGAGTAGTGAAGTGACTTGCCCTAGGTCATCCAGCAGACAAGTGGTGGAGCTGGAATTAGAACCCAGGTCCTTCTAACTCCCAGGCCTGTGCTCTGTCCACTAGCCACACTGTTGGGATGAAATAATAATAATAATAGTTAACAATCATGGTATTTAAGTGCTTACTATGTGCCAGGCGCTGTACTTAGCACTGGAGTGGATGCAAGCAAATAGGGTTGTACATAGTCCCTGTCCCACATGGGGCTCACAGACACAGTCCCCATTTTACAGATGAGGTAACTGAGGCCCAGAGAATTGAAGTGACTTGCCTAAAGTCAAACGGCACACAAGTGGTGGAGCTGGGATTAGAACCCATGGCCTTTTAACTCCCAAGCCTGTGTTCTATCCACTATGCCATGCTGCCTCTCAAAACCTGTTCTCCCTCTCACTTAGACTGTGAGCCTCATGTGGGATAGGGCCTCTGCCTAATCTGCTAACCTTGTACCTACCCTGGCATTTAGTACAGTGCTTGGCACATGGTAAGTGGTGACAAATATTACTTCTGCTATCATTATTACCTTCCTCTACCTCAGCTTGAGCATTTCCCTTTACTTGGCTCTTTTGTCCCCAGTGCAGGAGGCAGGTAAGATGTTGGGAGTGGAGGAGACAGGAAAACAGGGGAAAAAGAGGGACCTGAAATATTTTTGCCTTTCCTCTATCTCAGAGCGGACAATTTCCCCATGGGTGGCTTGCCAGTGAGCGCTGGCACAGCAGCCAATGCTCCATTCCCCTGCTGTGTTGGTCGGACACCCAACGGTTTGCTTTTCCGTCACAAATAAGTGTCTCCTGTGGAGCATCTGAGATTAAAGCAAATTCGTGCATTCTCCCTGCCTCTGTGGCCTCCCTTTCCCCACCCTCACATCAACCTTACGTCACTGCACATTTGCTAGCCAGGCTTACTCTCTCGGGAGACTCTAAGGGGCGTTGGTAGACAAACATCACCTTCCTGAAAAGAAATTGAATTGGTTCCACTTTCAGTGATTGCCTTTCTCAGTTTTGGAATTGGATGGAATAACTCCAAGCAATTCCTGAGGCACGGAGATGGAGGGATGTTGAGAGTCTTGTCTGCCCTTTTTAACGGACCTCTTGGAAAGGAGGGTGTTGGGGAAGGGGAAGGATGGAGTATTCCATCCAGAGTTCTCAGAGCTTGGACTAATGCCTCTCAATGCCACGGCTGGATGTATGCAACGGTGATTGTGGTTCAGTCTGCTCAAAGGAAGGAAATGAGCTTGTGACTCTTTTGAGCATCACTGAGGGATTCTTGAAACAGGACCAGAATTCCTCTTGCTCTCCAAATCCTTTCCACATATTTATTTTGAGGTCTACCTCAAAGAAGCAGCATGGCTTAGTGGACACAGCACAGGTCTGGAATCAGAAGGACCTGGGTTCTAATCCCGGTCCTCCCCTTGCCTGGTTCGAGACCTTGGGCAAGTCATTTCACTTCTCTGGGCCTCAGTTACCTCATCTGTGAAATGGGGATCAAGATCATGAGCCACACGTGGGACAGGTACTGGGCCCAACCTGATTTGCTTGTGTCCACCCCAGTGCTTAATACAGTGTCTAGCACACAGTGAGCTTTAACAAATACCATAAAGAAGTACCACAGTTATTATTATTATTATTACTATTGCCTAACTTGGCCTCTCTGACTCTCTTCTTGGTCTCCCAGAGCCTGGAATTAAGAATTGAAGGAAGATATTGAGAGAGATTGTTGCATTTCAAGATCATGGAGCAAAATAAACATGGGAGGAGGGAATGGAAGGGACAGGAAGTAGGAAGTGACAAGAATAGAGTCTGCCTCTGAGTGACAAAACAATCCCACCTGCCCTGCGACTTTTACCAATCCACAAAATCCAGTCCAGAAGGCAACGCCCAAGGGTGGTTCTGGAGAGACGTAGGGTGTGTTTGATGTGGAAGGAAGGGTAGAAATGCATGGATACTGATCAGACTGCCACTCAGATGAGGTGCACTGGTTTGCTAAAGGCAGGCAGCAACTTGCTCAGAGGGAAGGGGAGGTGGGAGGGTTTATTATTAATATCAAGTGCGGCTGAATTCTTTCTGATTCACAGTGACCCTATGGATTTATTTTCTCCAGAACATCCCACTTTCTGCCAAAAACCATAACCTTTCTAAAGGTTCTTCTGCTATCATTGTTATGGTCTCTACCCATCTGCCTGCTGGTCTGCCTCTTTCACGTTTTCCCAGGTTGTTTCCTATCATTATTGTCTTCTCCAGAGAATTAGTTCTCCTGGTTGTGTCCAAAATATGCTAATCTAAGTCAAGTCATTTGGCCTTCCATCGATCACCTTGGTTTAATTTGCTGCAAGAGTCAATTTGACGATTAGCTGGGGAGGGAATGCAGCCTGCACTGTCCTTGGGACCAGTTTCCATATCAATCCCATGCTTCTCCTCTGAATTCTCCAGGGAGCCACTTCATTCGGTCATATTTATTGAGAGCTTACTGTGTGCGGAGCACTGTACTAAGCTCTTGGGAGAGTATAAGAAAACAGTAAACAGTCAAATTCCCCGCTCACAACAAGCTTACAGTCTTGAGGGGAAGACAGGCATTAATATAAATAAATAAATTAAAGATATCTATATAAGTTCTGTGGGGCTGGGAGAGGGGATGAATAAAGGGAGCAAGTCAGGGAGAGGGAAAAATACCCTGGCTTTGAAACACACTGGAAAAAGGAGAAGCAGTGAGGCCTAGTGGATAGAGCGTGGCCTTGGGAGTCAGAAGGTCCTGGGTTCTGATCCTGACTCTATCACTTGTCTGCTGTGTGACCCTGGTCAAGTCACTTCACTTCTCTGGGCCTCATCTGTCAAATGGGGATTAAGACTGTGAGCCCCATGTAGGACAGAGACTGTGCCCAACCTGATTAGCTAATCTCTACCCCAGTACTTAGAACAGTACCTGACACATAGTAAGCACTTAACAAATTGTCTTGTCTTATGCTGTACCATTAAAAAAAAAAAGGGAAGGAGGGAAGAGTAAGTAGAGGAAGAGATGAAAGAAAAGGTGGAGGGTGACTAATGCCACTTTAGCCAGCGGCGCATGTTCGATTTGCAGCCGTTTCTAAGGGTGGCTGATGAGCTTTGAGAGGATGAGATTGTCAAAAGCCCTATTATTCTGCTGGCTCTATACTCAGGTTGAGCCCCATAGACCTCTTGTGAAACCAGCCCATGCCATTTTGCTGAATCTTTTTTCCAGGCAAACTATTCCTGATGGCCTTTCAGAATTAGAATAGCTGCAAAGTTCAAAACAAACCAGAAACATCAGCTCCTTGCTTAAAGAAATATCTGGATGCTATTAATGTTTCTTTCTTGTTGATGCAGCTGACTTCTCCTGGGGAAATATAAGATTTCCAGCATGCTTAGCTATTACCCTAATAGAGCTTTCTAGGAAAGGATCAAACTTCATTCTGACTTGCCTTTAACACTGGCCCCTTTTCACTTCTCCTTTTGATACAAAGTTACCAAAAAGTGATTCCAGAAGAGCTTCAAGGGTATGTCATATTTAAAGCTTTATTGAACATGACAGGCTAGAAGTCAGTGTGCTTTTATCAGTGAGAGACACCCCTGGAAGAGAATACATGACAATCTGTTTGTATCCCTACTTCTCGAGATTCGGGATATGCCTTATGGCCAATTCAATTGTATTTACTGAGTGCTTGTGTTCAGATCACTGTACTAAGCACTTATCCAAGTGAGGGACCGAGACTCTGATCAGACTCATGACACCGGGAATCTTGTTTTAGAAAAACTTCAGTTTGCTAGGGAATCTGGGCAATTTGAAGGAGCAGATTATTCCAGGGCTCAGCAGTCCAAGGCCCTGGAGCCGAATGTATCCTGCTGGATAATTTCTACATGCCTTAAACTCTATAACAGTGCTCTGCACACAGTAAGCACTCAATAAATACAGTTGAATATCAACAGGTCCTTTGTGGTGACAGCTGTGTTAATCCCAACCAACTCAGATGTTGGGGGCAACTCTGGTCAGTCAGTTACCAGTACAGGCCACCACCACGAAAAGGGTTATTGAGGAAAAACTAAAAAATCAGAACTTTGAGCAACGTAGAAGCAGGAAACAAGAACAACCCGGGTATTCAACAAGGTTAAATCTCCGAGATTATGTTTCTCTAGTCATCTGTTACCAAAGGAAGTCGTGGAGGTAGAAAATGTCAGCAAGTTCAAAGGGGATTTGGATAAATTCATGGACAAGTGGTCCATATTGTTATTAGTGAGGGTTGCAGAGGGCAAAGTTAGGGCTGTTAGATGGTACGTCCTAAAACATTTGGATAAATATCAAAGGGAACAATCATCACACAATTTCTCCAGACATCCTGTTATCACTGTAGGAGACAGACCACAGGACAGACTGGACCATTGAGCTGATCTAGTAATGGCATTTTTCATGTTCTTAGGTTTATATATATATAATAAATAAATACAACCTATATGTATATACATAGAAGAAAAACCCATCCCTTTAAGAGGCATTTCTAATTTCTAAGCAGATCTGCTGCCTGACTAACCTTGGGCAAATCATCTAATTATTCTACATTTTCCTTTCCTTTGGGAAGTGGGGAGATGGGGTGAGGGAGGGGAATAGTCTCAGACTCCTTCCCAGCTGCCAATTCTATGACACATCATCTACTTTTAGCTCCTAGGGAACCAGGGTCTATAGAAGTGTAAGGTGCCATAATTACTCTGATTAGTTTCATCCTACAGAGAATCAATTTACAGTTCTGTTCTCCCAAGCTGAGCCAGAATAATTGCAGAAGAAATGAATCAAAACTATAAGTGTTATACTGTACCCTCCCAAGTCCTTAGTACAGTACTCTGCATACAATAAGTGCTCAACAAATATGATTGATCAAAACAGAATAAGCCTAAATTCCTCTTCAGTTCAATTACTCCATTTGGAAAGGAAAATCATACTGCCTTTCAAGTACAAAGTAACTTGCATATTGTGTGTGTATGCGTATGTGTGTTGTATTGAAATGTGGCAAGCTTGATTGAAAGTTGTTGATCATCACATGGAGAGGTTGGCTGTGAAGTCAGGATAGAGCCCAAAGGGAAGAAGATCAAAAAATTTCAGATGGGAAATATATCATCACAGTAACTAAAGTGCCAAAGGAGGGCAGAAGGAAAATAAAAGGGTTTGAAAGTTCAGTGGGAAGTGGAGGAGAGTCTATCTTTCCTCAGATCAAAGTTGGGGAGAGCAGATAACAAGGGAAGCACATCTGGCTGTCTGAAACAAGCTACTCGGACTTTTTCCTGTGTTTCATCTCTCAGGCCGGGGCTGGCATGCGATTGGCAACTTGGGAAACGGAGGGGGAATATGCAGGAAAGCACTGCTCAGAAAGAAGGGGTGGGTGATTTTTTCAAAGTCTGATGAGAAATGGGGAACTGGAACACTAGTGCAAAAACACAGGCAAAAACTCCTCACCCTCGGCTTCAAGGCTCTCCATCACCTCGTCCCCTCCTACCTCACCTCCCTTCTCTCCTTCTCCAGCTCAGCCCGCACCCTCCACCCCTCTGCCGCTAATTTCCTCACTGTGCCTCATTCTCTCCTATCCCACTGTCGACCCCCAGCCCACGTCCTCCCCCGGGCCTGGAATGCCCTCCCTCTGCCCACCCGCCAAGCTAGCTCTCTTCCTCCCTTCAAAGCCCTACTGAGAGCTCACCTCCTCCAGGAGGTCTTCCCAGACTGAGCCCTCTCCTTCCACTCCTCCTCCTCCCCCTTCCCATCCCCTCCGCCTTACCTCCTTCCCCTCCCCACAGCACCTGTATATATGTATATATGTTTGTACTTATTTATTACTCTATTTTATTTGTACATATTTACTCTATTTTATTTTGTTAATATGTTTTGTTTTGTTGTCTGTCTCCCCCTTCTAGACTGTGAGCCTGCTGTTGGGTAGGGACCGTCTCTATATGTTGCCAACTTGTACTTCCCAAGCACTTAGTACAGTGCTCTGCACACAGTAAGCACTCAATAAATACAATTGAATGAATGAATGAATAGTGCTAGACAAGAGTACCCTCACACACAAAGTCATAACATCTAATTGAGCAGTGCTCTTTCTCTGGAAAGAGGAATGATGATGGAAGGCACATTGCTTCTTCAACCCACAGTGAGGACCCAGCATATTTTGATGCTATTAAAGGCTGGAAAACGTTCAAATGATAGGAAATACTACCTCATGTTGTCCAGTGAAGTTGAGAGGAGGAAAACTCCAATCAGGGAGCCCTACAAAGCAAAAGTATCAACTTGAGCCCACTATTTCTGTCCCAGATTCAGTCAGAGAATTGCAGAGAGCAGGAGTCTGGAGTTTCATCCATCTGCAATGCTATCAGATGGCCTCCATCTGTTTGAAAAGTGATGACAGAGCTTCTCCAAAGGTATATTCCCTAGAGGAAATGAAACCATCTTTCTTTGGAAGCAGCTCGGTTTCAGACAAACCCTAACACAAGGAAGTGGCACATGGATATTGAATTTGGGGTACTTCGAGAAACCCGATAGATCAAAATGGTCTCACCATATAAAGTATGTTTTCAGCTTTACAATGGTATGACCTTCTGTTGAAAGACGCAGTTTTGGATAAGGTTCATTTGGTTTCTGAGTGCAATTATTCACTACGTTCGAGGTGTAAGTGTGTTTTTGTTTTTTCTCATCTAGCATTTCAAATTCCTGTGCAAGCTCTGGCAGTCATATTTATTGAGCACTTACTCTGTGCACAGAGCACTATACTAAGTGCCTGGGAGAGTACAATATAACAGACAAATTCCCTGCCCACACAGCAAGCTCAAAATCTTTTCAAAATGATTTGAGGCAGGGGCTGGGGTAGGATGGCCACTGTTGCGATTGAAGAATGTCAATACCCTCCCCACCCCATCCGGGTAGAATAATGGTATTTGTTAAGTGCTTACTATGTGCCAGGCACTGTACTAAGTGCTGGGGTGGATTCTAGCAATTGAGTTGGATGGAGTCCCTGTCCCACATAGGTCTCACATTCTTAATCCCCAGGCTACAGATGAGATAATGGATGCAGAAAAGTGAAGTGTTTTTCCCAAGGTCACACAGCAGATGAGTGGCGGAGACAGGATTAGAACCCAAGACCTTCTGACTCCCACCACGTCAAAAAGAATACCTATGGTCTGGGAAATGGCAAAGACTAATTCCCAGATGTCTGGGAATGGCAAGTATGAAGGTGAACGTTGGATTCTGCTGTACTTGGTCTTCAGGCTAGTACAGTTCTGGCTTAGTACCAAGGCTGTTGTCCAGGAACACAGTTGGAGTCTGGTCTGAAGTGATCCTAAAGAAGCTTAGCCCAGTCCAGGCTCACCCCAGCCTGAAGCTGATCTGGTGGTTTGTGTTTGGTCTGGTGTGCACACCCTACAAAAGGAGCATAGCATAGTGGAGAAAGCAAGGGCTTGGGAGTCCGAAGACCCTGGGTTCCAATTCTGGCTCTGCCACTTGTCTGCAGTGTGACCCTGGGCAAGTCACTTCACTTCTCTGAGCCTCGGTTACCTCACTGTAACCTGGGGGTAAAAACCGTGAGCCCCACGTGGGACAGTGACTGTGTCCAACCCAGTTTACTTGTATCAAGCCTAGCACTTAATACAGTGCCTGGAACATAGTAAGTGATTAACAAATACCACTATTATTATTATTATTATTATTAGTCAAATCTTGGTTCACCACTTGAACTGCCCCAATTTGGAATGGTTCCTGAACGTGCTGGTCCTAAATGATCACTTGAGCCTGCCCCAGAATAGCCTTCTGAAATTGAGAGGTAGCAGAGATGAACAAATGTCTTTTGGCCTCCTTAACTTCTATTCCGTTTTCTCCCAAACTAAAGCATGTGGTTAGGATTTCTGGCTTTATTGTCTTATGCTGTTCTTACTGAGCTTAGACGTAGATCCTTGACTCTGTGATTTGGTCTGTACACCTTTAAAATCGAGATCTTGAGCTTGACTTTCCCATACAGAGAGTAGAAGTTCAGGCCTGTTGTTTTGTGTGTTTTCAGGAGAAAGCGTCAAAACCCACAATGTTGGGGTGATAAATGTGCACTGATAAAAACCTATACCCCGAGTAGCAGGCCTGAACCAAAAGCTCTCCTCCTTCAAATAGAAGAGTATTGAACTCATAATTCTGTATATTGGTTACAGTTACATGTCGTAGGCACTCAAAACTCTCCAAACTTGGATCCTCTCTCCCACTAGGCAGGTCAAGAGAGATGAGTCACCCGAAGTTTTGCAGTGAGTCACGGGCAGATTTGGAGAGCAACTCGGCTCTAATAATGTTACAACGTGATCCAGGGACATTCCTTGACAGTCAAGTATCCTCATTCATTGCTGTTGGTAAAGTGCTTTGGAAACCCTGGACAAAAGCTGCCAATGCATGGGAGGAAAAACGCTTAGCGATTTGTCCTTACTTGCATGTAAAGAGGTAGTAAAGACATTTGAATTGCAGGTGTGTGCAGATTTCCAAACTAGAGGCTTTCTGATGGGCTCGTTTGTCTTCTGTGTCCTCCACTTACTGGAAGGAGAAAGGCTCATGCTCAAGGAGAAATATTGATTGCTAGAGGGTAAGTGCTTAGTACAGTGCTTTGCACAGAATAAGTACCCAATAAATATGATTGAATAGAGATAATAATAATAATGATGGCATTTGTTAAGCACTTACTATGTGCCAAGCACTGTTCTAAGCGCTGGGGAAATACGAGATGATCATGCTGTCCCACGTGGGGCTCACAATCTTAATCCCCATTTTACAGATTAGGTAACTGAGGCCCAGAGAAATGAAGTGACTTGCCCAAAGTCACACAGCTGACAAATGGCAGAGCCGGGATTTGAACCATTGACCTCTGACTCCAAAGCCCGGGCTCTTTCCAGGGAGCCACCCTGCTTCTCCATAGAGATGTGATTTTCATTAAAGCAGCGAGAGCAGTTAAGGTCAAGGAGATTGAACATAATCTGGTCCTGTTCCCCAGGTCAAGCTCCTGGAGGAGTTTTATGCCACCATAGAAAGGGCTATGTCCCTATGTCCCATAAAAAGGGCTGGGTTTTCCATAGTCAGGAAGGGTTTTGAGCAATGTTCTGAAGTCAACCTGCAAATTATCGGCCTCCCATCAGGGTAATTACGGGAACTGTTAAAGAGGCAATAAAATCTCCAAAACTCTTAGAGGTGGCCACCTGCAAATCTCCCGTTTGAAGATATGAAAGACTCTTTTCTTCCTTAAAAATTTTTAACAGTGGTGTATTTAGGGGCTGACAGTGCATGCTATTTTTGAATCCTTAATGCAACACAGTCATCAATCAGATATTGTCTAGAATGTGGCTCAGTGCTGAGGGTGGAGCAGCGTTGGGGCCATCAAACAGGCTGTAGTGGGAGCCCCTCTCTCCTTCCCCTCTCTCCTAATAATAATAATTATTATTATTATGGCACTTGCTCAGCGCTATTTGCTAAGCACTGGGGTAGACCCAAGTTTATCAGCCTCTGTCCCAGGTGGGGCTCATGCTCTTAATGTCCATCTTCCAGTTGATGTAACTGAGGCCCAGAGAAGTGAAGTGATTTATCCAAGGTCACACAGCAGGCACGTGGCAGAGTCAGGATTAAAACCCAGGTCCTTCTGATTCCCAGGCCCGTGCTCTGTCCGTTAAACCATGCTTCTTCATGGTCCATTCCCTGAACTCTGTTCTCTAGGCCTTGCTGCAGAGGCTGAGGATGCGTGGATCCCAGGGGTGTAGGGCATGGTTTGGGAGGAGAAAGGTGTCTAAGTAACACCATCTCTCTTCTACAGTGCCAGGGAGAGAGAGAGAGAGATCTGGCATACAGCAGAGAAATGTGCAGAGTGAAATCTATGCCAGAGCCATCATAAACCACAAAGCTTAGCTTTGAGAGTAATTTCCACCAGACCACCCTGGCAGTGACCTGCTTCACCTTGAAGAACATTAATTAATCAATCAATCAGTTGGCATTTTTGAGTACTTACTGTATGCAAAGCATTTACTAAGAGCTTGGGAGAGTACAGTTCAACAGAACTGGCAGAAGTGTTTGCTGCCCACTATTCATTCACTCATTCAATCGTATTTATTGAGCGCTTACTGTGTGCAGAGCACTGTACTAAGCGCTAGGGAAGTACAAGTTGGCAACATATAGAGACGGTCCCTACCCAACAGCAGGCTGGCCAGTCTAGAAGGGGGAGACAGACAACAAAACAAAACATATTAACAAAATGAAATAAATAGAAAAGTAAATATGTACAAGTAAAATAAATAGAGTAATAAATATGTACAAACATATATACAGGTGCTGTGGGGAGGGGAAGGAGGTAAGGCGGTCTAGGGAGGAGCAGTTTATTGCCTGGGAGGATGACTGGGACTATGTTGTTCTCATTCAAGATTGTTTTGGGGGAGTAAGGACTGTGTATAATGTGCTGTGTGTGTGGTTTTTTTTCCTTCTTAAGGACTTCCCTAAGGAACAGCACCCCAGGCAGAAGTAGTAAACAAAAGTGAACTTCTCTGATTTACCAAAACTTATGAGAACCATTTCCCCTTCCCCTGCTCTTAAATTTAAAAGTTGTCCTGGCCCCTGGGTGTCCTTACAGTTGGAGCGGGATAAAGGGGCTCATCCAACCTGCCTTTGTTTGAACATAGTAATGATGGCATTTGTTAAGCGCTTACTATGTGCGAAGCACTGTTCTAAGCACTGGGGGGGATACAAAGGTGATCAGATTGTCCCACGTGGGGCTCACAGTCTTTAGTCCCCATTTTACAGATGAGGTAACTGAGGCTCAGTGAAGTTAAGTGACTTGCCCAGCATACATGTGGCAGAGCCGGGATTCGAATCAGGATTCTGGAGATGGGATATGAATCCAGGACCTCTGACCCCCAAGCCAGTATCTGAAGAGAAGGCCCAGAAAACCTTAAAAGGGGGATGGGACAGCAGTAGTCCAAAGGAGGCAAGCATGAAGGTTAGAAATAGCATTCACTCCCGGATGCTGGGTGTGAACTCACTGAATTTTTATATCATCTGAGGAGGGCAGATTAGCCAACCACCCCTTTCCTGTCTGTGTTCCCAGAACGTGCTGCCTCTCTAGGGTCTTCTGAAGTTGGCGTGTTTCTACAACTTGTCTGAGCCTGGGGCCCAGCTGGCTGGCTGGATTCTACTTAATGAGATGGGCAACGTTGTTGCTGGTGGCCCAGCTAACTCCCTAAATTCTTCTGACTTAACAGTTGTACATTAACAATTTTATTACTCCTTCCTTCCCTCCTCCACACACAAATTATCCACCCACTCGAGACCAACGCTTCCCATTACGATATATAGCTAGACATAACTTCAGAAGGAGGACAGGCAGGGCAAAAAAAAAAAAATGAGAGAATGACATTGCCCTGGCTTGTCTGTTTATGTAGCCTGTGGTCATACCACCTTAGTTTGAAATTCCATCTGCTAAATAGAGGAGGTCTTGAAATTTGACTGAGGGTCAGGGGTTGTTGGGTGATGCTTTGGCTTTAATTTCCCCAGGAATCTGGAGGAAGTGATTTTGGTAATTCTGTAACTCAGAGGTAGAGAACTTGAGGAGGAGCAATGGTGATTCCTTCCTGTTGATTTTCTTTGGGTCCCCTTCCCAGGTTCAATTCCTCGGGTCAGTTTGGACTTATAACAATAATTATAGTAATTGTGGTATTTGTTAAGCGCTTACTACGTGCCAAGCACTGTTCTAGGCACTGGGGTAAATACAAGGTAATCAGATTTGTCACAGTCCCTGTCCCACATAGGGCTCACAGTCTTCATCCCCATTTTGCAGATGAGGTCACTGAGGCACAGAGAAGTGAAGTGACTTGCCCAAGGTCACATAGCAAACATGTGACAGAAAAGAACAGTTTCCAAATATCCTGTATTTTTACCCTATTTAATGTCTCTCTCACTTTTGAAACTATAAACCACTCCCTTCTCTTGGAAGCACCCTCTAGCTTTGGTTTCATTGACTCACTTTTTGTCCTGATTCTCCTCCTACCTCTCTGGCTTTCTCCACGCAGGTTCTTTTTGGCAACTCTTCCTCTGTCTCCCATACCCTGACCATGGATGTTCCTTGGAGCTCTGTTCGGGTCCTCTCCTGAATTTGCACTCACTACTTTTGTGGGCAGGTTAAACTAATCCTGTGGCTCCAGCTACTCCTTCTATGTGGATGACTTCCAATTCTAACTCACTAGCCTTGACCTCTCTCCTCTGCAATTTTGCATTCTCTCCTGTCTGCAGGATACTGCCAAATGGAAGTCCTGCTAGCTATCCAAACTCAATATGTCCCAAACTGAGGTCATCTTTTCTCACAAATCCTCTCTTCTTCTTAAATTTCTCATGATAGGTGACAACATTCCCATCTCTTATCCCATAACCTTGGGATTACCCTTGACTCCTCCAGTTCTTTCAAGGTCTATGTTCAGTCTACTGCCAAATCCTCTCCTTTTTCTTGCACAATATTTTCAGGATCTGCCCTTTCCTCTCCATTATGCTGGCCCAGGCACTTGACTTGTCCTGGCTTGAATATTGCATTAGTCTCAATCAATCTCTGTAGACAGCACTGCCATCCTCCATTTCACAAGCCCGGAACCTTGGCGTTATCCTTAACTCATCTCTCTCATTCAACCCATACAATCAATCTCTCAGCAAATCTGGTCAGTTCTACCTTCACAACATCCCTGGAATCCTCCCTTCTCTCCCCATCCAAACTGCTACCATGGTGATCCAAACACTTTTAACCTGGCTTGACTACTGCATCAGTCTTGTTGCTAACCTTCTTGCAACCTGACTCTTCCCTCTCTATCCACACCTCACTCTGCTTCTTAGATCATTTTTCTGAAAAGCTATTCAGTTCATATCACCCTACTCCTCAAAAACCTCCAGCCGTTGCCCAACCACCTCCGCTTCATACAAAAAGTCCTTACTTTAAGGTACTTAATCAGCTCTCTTGAGTCTACCTAACTTCTCTGATCTTCTACTACCACCCAACCAAAACACTCTGCTCCTCTAACATCAACCTACTTTCTAGACCTTGATCTCTGTCTAACCCACTACCTACTCCTTCCTTTTCTACATTCTCCCTCAGGCCTGGAAATCTCTCCCTTTTCATACTTGACAGTCCACCTCTCTTCCTCCACCTTAAAACCTTCCTAAAATCACATCTCTTCTAAGAGGCCTTCCCAGACTTTATTTCCCCTATTTGCCTTCCCCTCTACATCGACTATAAAAGTTTTAATAGTCTCCCTGGCCCCCTAGTGCTTATACAAATACTCTTATTTTCTACTATTTTTCCTTTCGGTAACTTATTTCAATGTCTGTCTCCTCCTGTAGACCCTGAGCTCACTGTGGGCAGGAATCGTGTTTACCAGCTCTGACATAGTGTACTTTCTCAAATTTTGAGTACAGTGTTCTGTGTTTAGTAAGTGCTCAAATACCACTTGTTGATTAAGCAATTTTTTTTAGTGGTATTTGTTAAGCACTTACTATGCACCAGGCTCTGTTCTAAACACTGAGGTAGATACAAGCTAACTGTATTGGACACAGTCACTTTCCCAAGTTAGGCTCACAGTCTTAATCCCCGTTTTGCAGATGAGGTCACTGAGGCCCAGAGAGGTAAAGTTACTTGCCCAAGGTCACAAAGCAGATAAGGGGTGGAGCCAGGATTAGAATCCAGGTCCTTTTGACTCCCAGGCCTGTGATCTATTCGTTAGGCCATGCTGCTTTTGTGTGTAGGATACTGTACTAAGTGCTTAAAAGAGTATAGGTTATGGGTTCTAATCCCGCCTCCTCCGCATATCTGCTATGTGGCCTTGGGCAAGTCTCACTTAACTTCCCTATGTCTCAGTTACCTCACCTGTAAAATGGGGATTAAGACTTTGAGCCCCATGTGAGACATGTACTGTGTCCAATCCAGTTAGCTTGTATCTGCTTGGCACATAGTAAGCGCTTAACAAATAGTACCATTAAGAAGAAGGAACTATAGTAGCACAGGTAGACTTCACCCCTGCCCTCTTCATTGGTCTTCTTTCTTCCAGTTTCTCTACCCTCTAATGGGTTCTTCGCATTTCTGTCTGGGTCATTTTCCTAAAATTTTCCCACACACATCTTCCCGCTACTCAAGAAGGTCAACGGTTCTACGTTCCTTTCCACAGCAAGCAGAAACTCCTTTCTTTAAGACACTCAGCACTCTCCCTCTTGTCTAGCCACTCTGTTTCACTAGGACACCCTAGTTTGCACTCTTCATTCCACTCAAACTTCCTCATTTTCATCTTTTCCATCCCTGACCTTTTGGTCCAGCCTTGTCCCTGGCCTGGAACTCCCTCCCATTTCAAATCTGAAATTCATTTATTTATATTAATGTCTGTCCCCCCTCTAGACTGTAAGCTCACTGTGGCCAGGGAGTGTCTCTTTATTGTTATATTGTACTCTCCCAAGCCCTTAGTACAGGGCTCTGTTCACAGTAAACACCCAGTAAATAAAACTGACTGACAAATCTGACAGAATGCAGCTTTTCTATCTTCAAAGTTGTTCTTCATTCAGTCAAAGCACTGTATTAAGCACTTGTGAGAGTATAATACAATCATAAACAGACACATTCCCTTCCCACAACAAGCTTCCAGTCTGGAGGATGAGCTTACAGTCTAGAGGAGGCTACAGTCTTCTGAAATCACATTATCTCCAAGAAGCTTTCCCCGAGCTCCAATCTTCCCAAATTATATCCTCCAAATTGCCACGTCCACATTTCCGGGCCACCTAAACACTGGTGTACTCACACCTCCCACAGAACCGATGAACATTTTTTCCATATCTTGTTTCTTAAGCACTTATTCATGTGCATATTCCCTTCATCCTCCTCCTCCTCTGAGGTTCAGGATTAAGTCTATTAATTCTATAGTACTCTCCCAAGCACTCAGCCTAGGTCTCTACACATCCAGTGGGTGCTCAGTTGATACTCTTGATTGATTGATGATTTCTCAGTAAAAATCCTGAGTCCTGGGGTGAGGGGAAAGGGTGTCCTAAGTGAAGCAGAGACATAGAAAAAGAAGAAAAGAGGAAAAAATGAACTCTGCAAGAATCTCTGATTTAATATGCCTCTGAGAGAGGATCAGAGAAGCCTACCAAGGGAAGCCTTTGTTTACATTGATGCTCTTTTGTTATGCCATTCTGAGAGTTCCTAGAATCTTTGTTACCC
The DNA here is from genome assembly GCF_015852505.1 of Tachyglossus aculeatus. NCBI lineage: Eukaryota > Metazoa > Chordata > Mammalia > Monotremata > Tachyglossidae > Tachyglossus > Tachyglossus aculeatus. The sequence continues at coordinate 38,279,909 of NC_052072.1, forward strand.
ACTAATTCATCCATTGGAGACAGTTCACTGAATTTTAATCAAAGGCCTGCTTTTGCATTAGAACCTGACAGTATTAGCCAGGATAGTAATTGCTCTCCATGGGACTCATCTCATATGTTAAAAACTCATCCCAAAACTTCCGGATTCATCCCAGAGCTTCCCGAGGGCTCATAACCCTGGCGGGAGACCAAATATCACGGTGGAGGCAGGTTGTACATTTGGAAAGAGAGAGAGAAAGAGATGATCTTAAATATTTTGTTTCTTAAATCTCATCAAAAACCTGGAGTTGACTATTGTTGTCCTCCTCTGTAAAGTGGGGATTCAGTGCATGTTCTCCCTTCCTCCTAGACTGTGAGCTTCTGGGAAGGGACTGGGTCTAATTTTACTTATATCAACCGCATGGCTTAGTAGAGTGCTTGGCAATAGTAAGCACTTTACAAAAACCACATGGCCTAGTGAGTAAAGAATGGGCCTGAAGTCAGAAGGACATGGGCTCTAATCCCATCTCTGCCACTTGTCTGCTGTGTGACCTTGAACAAGTCACTTCTCTGTGCCTCAGTTTCCTCATCTGTGAAATGAGGATTAAGACTGTGAGCCCAATGTGGGTCAGGGACTGTGTCCAGTGCAATTTGTTTGTATCCAGTGCTTAGAACAGTGCCTGAAACATAGTAAGTGCTTAAATGCCACAATTATTATTATTATCAATAAATACCTCAATTATTATTCCACCCAGAGTGTATGACTGTAGGAGATCCACTCATCTTCTGGGTCCAGTCTTTACTTTAGGACAAACTCAAGGGAATCACCCAGCTGATGACTTCTTTAACTGGATTAAATAGGTTCTTTTGAAGCACTATCAAGCATCCTGGCATTCTAATAAAACACAGCAGTCACCCTAAATGCCACAGAGAGGAAAGGTGTATTCAATTTCAGCATCAAGTATCAAAAAAACTGAGCACCTCCTATGTGCAAGGCCCTGGGCTCCATATTAGGAACATGGAAAAGAAGAAAAAGATGTTGTTCCTGACTTCAACAAGCTTATTGTCTAAATGGAATAGCCAGGAGGTGATGAGAGTGTGTTCCAGAGTTGGATGTACAAAGGAATGAGAAGGAGGAGCTGCTCTGGTTACCCTTATAGTGGCAGAACTGCCAGAGCTTAGAGATAGACTGGATATGGGAGGAAAGGATAAAAAAGAATCAAAGATGACACAAAAGCTCAAACATGTGGCCTGAGGAGCAGAGTGGTGATATCAAACTAAGGAAAAGTTAGGAAGGGGAAGAAGTTTGAATAGGGCATGTTGTGTCATATTAAATTTAAGGTGCTGGCAAATAATTCAGATGGAACGTCCCCCAGAGAAGGAGGATATTGAGTTTATAGGTCAGGGCTGAAGGTGTGGGAGTCATCTGTATAGGGAGGCTTGTACAAAACAGAGGAAAGGATGAGTGCTCTGAGAGAATGAGAGCTAAGTGAAAAGTACAGAGGAGTCAGCCCAGAGCTGAAGCCCATCTGACATCCACAAGTGAAAGGTGAGAAGCTGGGGTGACCCGACAAAGAAACAGAGAAGGAACAGCTGGGAGGAAACTAAAAAATTACCATGTCTGTAAAATCAAAGGTATAAAAGAGTTGTTAGGAGAAGGACTTTTTTCAGTTCTGCTTCCTGATCAGTCAATCAATCTAGGGTATTTATTGAGTGCTTACTGTTTGGAGAGCACTGCACTAAGCACTTGGGAGGGCACAGTTCGAGTTAATAGACACATTCCCTGCTCACGAGGAGATTACAGTCTTCAGGGAGATGCAGACCTTCAAATAAATTATGGTTCTGTATGTGGGGCTGAGGGATAGGTGACTATCAGGTGCTTAAAGGGTACAGATGCAAGTACATAGGTGATGCAAAAGGGAGAGGGAGTAGGGAAACAGATTACTTACTTGGGGAAGGCCCCTTGCAGAAGATGTGATATTAATAAGGCTTTGAAGGTGGAGAGAGTGGTGGTCTGTCATACATGAATGGGGATGGAGGTAAGGGATCAGTGGTGAGATAGATGAGATTGAGGTAGAGTGAGTGTGCTGGCTGGGTTGTAGTAGAAAAGCAGCAAGAAAAGATAGGAGAGGTGAGCTGATTGAGGGCTTTAAAGCCAATTGTACAGACTTGATATTTTGATGTGGCACAGGGGTTGGGAAACACTGGAGGTCTTTGAGAAGTTGAGGATATAGACTGGACAGCTTTTGTTTTAGAAAAATGATCTGGTCATGAGAATGAAGTGTGGACTGGAGTGGGGAGAGATAGGAAGCTGGGAGGTAAGCAAGGAGGCGGATACAGTAGTCCATGCGGGATATGGTAAATGCTTGGATTAACGTGGTAGCAGTTTGGATTTTCATTCATTCATTCAATCGTATTTATTGAGTGCTTACTGTGTGCAGAGTACTGTACTAAGCGCTTGGGAAGTACAACTTGGCAACATATAAAGACGGTCTCTACCCAAAAATGGGCTCACAGTCTAGAAGGGGGAGATAGACAACAGAGCAAAGGACAGATTATATTGATGTGAAGGTAAAGCTGACAGAATTTGGTGACAGACTTGTTGTGGGTAGGGATTGTCACTCTTTATTGCTGTATTGTACTTTTCCAAGCACTTAGTACAGTGCTCTGCACATAGTAAGCACTCAGTAAATATGATTGAATAAATGAATATGTGGGTTGAATGAGAGAGATGAGTGGAGGATGATGCCTAGGTTATCGGTTTATGAGATAGGGAGGATGGTGGTGATGGGAAAGTCAAGGAAAGGACAAGGTTTAAATGGGAAGGTGAGTTCTGTTTTGGACATGCTAAGTTTGAGCGCTTTGAGGTGTTGGACATCCAAGTACGGATGTACTGAAGGCAGGTGGGAATGTGAGACTGCAGAGAAGGAGAGAAGTAGATTTGGGAATCATCTTTCATTCATTCATTCAATCGTATTTATTGAGCGCTTACTGTGTGCAGAACACTGTACTAAGCACTTGGGAAGTACAAGTTGGCAACATATAGAGACGGTCCTTAACCAACAACGGGCTTACAATCTAGAAGGGGGAGACAGAAAACAAAGCAAAACATGTGGACAGGTGTCAAGTCATCAAAATAAAGAGAAGTAAAGCTAGATGCACATTATTAACAAAATAAATAGAATACTAAATATGTACAGGTAAAATAGGGTAATATATCTGTACAAACATATATACAGGTGCTGTGGGGAGGGGAAGGAGGTAGGGCTGGGGGGATGGAGAGGATGGTAATAATAATAATAATAATAATGGCATTTGTTAAGCGCTTACTATGTACAAAGCACTGTTCTAAGCGCTGGATCTGTCTAGAGATGATAGATGACGCCATGGGAGTGAATGAGCTCTCCATGTGAGTAGGTGTAAATGAGGAATAAATGGGGCTGCACAATTGAGTCTTGAGGAACTTCTACAGTTAGGCAATGAGAAGCAGAGGAGGAGCCTGCAAAAGAGACTAGATGTGAGCGGCCAGAGCGAAAGGAGGAGAATCTGGAGAAGGCAGTATCACTGAAGCCAAGATTGGATAATTGGTTTCCAGGAGAAGGAGGTGGTCCACAGTATTGAAGGTAGTTGAGAGGTCAAGAAGGATTAGGATGGAATAGAAGGCATTGGATTTGACAGCAAAGAGATTATTGGTGACCTAGAAGATGGCAGTTTTTGTGGACTGGAAGTGGGGAAGTAAGATCAGAACGGGTCAAGGAGATGTGGAGGCAGTGGATGTTTACAACTTGCCCTAGGAGTGGTAGGAGGGAGATGGGGCGATAACTGGAGGGTGTCTTGGAGTCAAGGGTGGGTTTTTTTCTTTTTAGGATAGGGCATCATGGGCATGTTTGAGAGCAGTAGGGAAAGAGATGGGACGATAACTGGAGGGTGTCTTGGAGTCAAGGGTGGGTTTTTTTTTTTAGAATAGGGCATTCATGAGCATGTTTGAAAGCAGTGGGGAAAGCCATTGCTCTGGGCCTCTTCAATTTTTGATTTCCATTAAATTCATTCATTCATTTGTATTTATTGAGCGCTTACTGCATGCAGAGCACTGTACTAAGCACTTGGAAAGTACAATTCAGCAACAAATAAAGACAATCCCTACCTAACAACAGGGTCACAATTTAGAGCCTGTTCAAAACAATTCAAAACAAGTTATCAGGCAAATTCAACTTCTATGGCCACGAGCATCTAGCAATTCCTCCTTTAATTTCCCTCTGTCTTCCTTTCTTCAGCAGAAACTTCCCCTCTCTCACCAGACCTGCTCACCATGTACCACTGTGTTGAAAGTTGCAGTAAAATCTCTCTGTGAGCGGGTGCTCGACCTCATTTTGGTAGCACATATTAGTTTTGTATCCCTCTAGCTTTAATTAGTGGGATTCATTATTTTCATCATAATGCTACTTTCCTGATTAAATCTTGGATTTCACATTTCAACTTCCTTTGTTTTGGTGATAATCATTATTACTTCCACCGTCTTGTTTATTTTGGTTAGATAGCACTCTTTTGAAGACAAGTTTTTGAGTTTCATTAGTGTCTCTCCTGATAGGAAAACAATGCCTCCTTTGTATAATTCACAATCCACCACTGCGAGAATAATTAAAGAGTGACTTGGAAGCAAAACATTGGAAACTTCTCCTGAGGAAGAGTAGTCGATAGACTAGCAGGGATTTGAAAGGGCTGTGGTGTGTTTTCTCTCTCCCCTCTCTCTCTCCCTCCATCTCTGTCTCTGTCTCTCTCTCAGCAGTAGAGAGATCAAACGGAGCAGTTTAACTCTCACTTGACCAGACCAGTGTGGATATGAGCTGGATGCTTTTATATCCATATTTTAAATATTCAACATGAAACCTCCATCCCTCTTGGTTTCAGTACCCAGTTTAGCATCTCAAACCCCATGCTAGGGTTTATGTGGCCCTGGGAGTGGGGTTTCAATAGCTGAGAAACAAGTGAGAAATGTTCTGAGTTCATGTGAAATTGAGCCTACTTCTGCCCTCATTCCTTTCAGCATCAAGAGGAAGCTCTTGCCATTGCCTTTAAGGTACTCGATCATTTGTTTCCTTTAACCTGGACTGTAAGCTCGTTGTGGGTGGGGAAAATGCCTGTTTATCATTATATTTTCCTCTCCCAAGCACTTAGTTCAGCACAAAGTGAGCACTCAATAAATACAAATGACAGACTGACTATACATTTTCTTCTCTCACTTCACCCCAGTTGATTTCCATCATTCCTCTCGAGTTCACCCTTACACGGTGCCTCGTTCTCATCTCTTCTACTGATCTATTGCTCAAACTCTTCCCTGATCCTGGAATTCCCTCCCTCTTCAAATCTGCCAGATTACTTGGGCAAGTCACTTCATTTATCTGGACCTCAGTTACCTCCCCTGTAAAATGGGGTTGAAGTACTTGTATTCCTTCCATCTTAGACTGTGAGAACTATATGGGAAAGGGGCTATGTCTGATCTGCTTAAGTTGTACCAACCCCAGTGCTTAGTACAGTGCTTGGCACATAATAGGAGCTAAATAAGTGCTGCAATTATTATTAATAAAATATTTTTTATTGGTCTCCCCCTTAGAATATAAGCTTCCCATTGGCTGGGAACAACTCTTCTGCTTCTGTTGTACTGTCCCACTTGCTTAGTACAGGGAATTGCAGGTAGTAGGATTGAGGGATGTCATAATTCCTTCTACTATTATCAATCAATCACATTTATTGAGCAGTTACTGCTACTACCACTACAAATCTCACACCTGTCCCCGACAGTTCTTCTCGTCTTTGAACAGATAAGGGACCGGAGGGAAAATGAGGACAAAACTGAACTTGGATCATATTCAAAGAAGTGGTGTCACATTCCTAACTGGCCCCCTGACAATGGGAAAAGACCCACTGAAGTCTGTACCTTTATTAGACCCATGAAAGACTTTGTAATTCAGGCTCTTCTGTATTTGTGCATTGTATTATTAGTATTATAATGCTCTTCCTCTAAGGAATTTAAAGTATATTATAAATATCATTTATTTAGCTATCCCAACACTTTTATGCTCGCAAAGTGTTTTACAAGACATTATTCATCTCATTAGTCCTCACCATAATCCTGTGAAGCTACCTGATTCCGTGTGTAGTATTATTATCTCCATTTTCGAGGTGAAGCCCCAATAATTTAAATAACTAGCCCCCAGTTGCACAGTGTGTCAGAATTGGGCCCTGGGCATCTTCCTTGCCCTCCAGGATATGCCCTTCTTGGAGGGAATGTGGGAACCATACAAATGGACCCCATAATCAGCGTCTTTGTCCCACCTGCCTTGCTCCACCTTGTCTCCAAGTAGCATTGCCTAATGGTTAGAGTGCTGGCCTGGGCTGGGTTCTAATCCCAGCTCCGCCTCTTGTCTGCTGTGTGACCTTGGGGAAGTCACTTCATTTCTATGTGCCTCAGTTACCTCATCTGTAAAATGGGGATTAAGATTGTGAGCCCCTTTTGGGACAGGGACTGTGTCCAACCTGATTAGCTTGTATCTACCCCAGTGCTTAGAACAGTGCTTGAAATATAGTAGGCACTTAACAAATACCATCATTATTATTACTGTTAGAGGATATGAAAGGAAACAAAAATGACTTGAGAACCAAGAGACTGCCAGGACTATTTTCAAGGTCCTCAGTATTCTTGTGAGTCCCATCTCACGCCATGCTACGTGGGCTCGGCATTCTTTCTGGTGCTCGTTTCCTTATAGGATGTCAAAGTGATGCCTTAGTCATACAGCTCATCAGGTTGTATGAAAATAGACTGCAGCTAGACTATGAACAGAAAACGAACATTAACCATTTGAGATTTTTATTTATTGCCGATGTTCCCCAAATGAAAAGTCTTGAGACTTCTTCTTATGTTTTTACAGACTTCTCTTTTTCAGAGAAGCAGCATGGCTAGTGGACGGAGCATGGGCCAGAGAGTCAGAAGGTCCTGGGTTCTAATTCTGGCTCTGCCACTTGTCTGCTGTGTGACCTTGGGCAAGTCACTTCATTTCTCTGAGCCTCAGTTACCTCATCTGTCAAAAGGAGATTTAGTCCCATGTGGGTCAGGGACTGTGTCCAACCAGATTACTTTGTATCCACCCCAGTGCTTAGAATAGTGTTTAGTACATATTAAACCCTTAACAAATACCATTAAATCTTGTAAAGAGAGATTGTTGGCTGATTTCATTTATGAATAGGATGGATATGTAAAATATGTTCCTCTATGTATGTAGGCTATTTAATGGGGGTAGGGATATTTTAGGTATGTTAAGTTGTATTAACACTTAAATTAAACACAATTTAATTGCTTGGCTTAAAGCCCACCTCATGTCCCTGGAATAGACAGGCTTATAACTACCCTTGCCCATGTATTTTTCTGCTATTTTACTTTTAATCCTGCTACTCCAGTCTGCAGTCTCCAGTCTCTTGAAAATGGTTTACAGTGTGATTTGCATGTTGCTGACCTGTACTTCCCAAGCTCTTAGTACCGTGCTCTGCACACAGTAAGTGCTCAATAAATACAAGTGAATGAATGAATGAGTACCTTCATGGTTTCTCTGGATCCTGAAAAAATAACATTTTTAAAATGATATTTGTTAAATACTATGTGTGCTAAATGTTAAATACACTGTGCTAAGCAATTAGGTAGATACAAGCTAATTAGGTTGGACAAAGTCCTTGTCTCACACTGGGGCTCACAGTCTTCATCCCCATTTTACAGATGAGGTAACCAAGGCACAGAGAAGGAAAGTAAATTGTCCAAGGTCATACTGCAGACAAGTGGCGGAGTCAGGATTAGAAGCAGCATGGCTCAGTGGAAAGAGCACGGGCTTTGGAGTCAGAGGTCATGGGTTCAAATCCCGGCTCTGCCAATTGTCAGCTGTGTGACTTTGGGCAAGTCACTTAACTTCCCTGTGCCTCAGTTTCCTCATCTGTAAAATGGGGATTAAAATTGTAAGCTCCATGGGACAACCTGGTCACTTTGTAACCTCCCCAGTGCTTAGAACAGTGATTTGCACATAGTAAGCGCTTAATAAATGCCATTAAAAAAAACCCAGGTCCTTCTGACTCTCAGGGCCATGCTCTAGCCACTAGGCCATGCTGCTTTCTTGATCTGCAGAAGGTACAGCCCTGCCTAGGTCCACTCGCTGGGAGTCAAGGGTTTGGGGAGTTAAGGAAGAGGTGGGAGAATAGGTGAGGAGGAGGTGGTCTTCTGTCTCTTCACCCTGCAGGTCTGGGCTCTCTCCCCTTCCCCATTTACAGAAGCTAAGCCAGAGTCTTCTGAGCCAGTTGACTTGGGCTGGGAACTCGGCTCCTGATAGACTGGGCTGGGGTTCTCCTTGCACCTGGGGATTCAATCAATCAATCAATTGTATTTATTGAACGCTTACTGTGTGCAGAGCACTATACTAAGCGCTTGGGAAGTACAAGTTGGCAACATATAGAGACAGTCCCTACCCAACAGTGGGCTCACAGTCTAAAAGGGGGAGACAGAGAACAAAACCAAACATACTAACAAAATAAAATAAAGGCTTCACTTCCTGCAGCGGAGGAGGAAGGGGGGAGTGGGCAGGCAGCCTTAGTTCCCTGCTGAGGGGGCTGCAGTCCCTATGCATTTCCTCAATGTTTCCTGCCCTTTTTTTGGGCAGTGGGCCAGAATTTCAGGGAGGAGTGGGAGGGAAGTTACTTGGGGGACAGCCATGAGAGGGCAGTTTTTGGCAAGAGCTGGGGTTGGAGCAGTGGTGGGAATTTCTGTGGTTGGGGGCTGCGTTAAAGTCATGACATTGATCCGGCCCTGGTCTCAGGCAAATTTAGCAAACTTATAAAACTTACCAGGCTTTCCAGCCCTGAGAACATGATTGTTATTAATAATTAATAGTTATGGCATTTATTAAGCCTTACTATGTGCTAAATTCAGGGTTCAATTCCAAGTTATTAGATGCGACACACTCCCTGACCTACATGGAGCTCACAATCTATTTCACCACCACCACCACCACCCCGCCCCCCACCGCCTCCATTTTGCAGAGGAGGAAATAGATGATCAGAGAGGTTAAGTGACTCACTCAAGGTCACACAGCAGGATAGTGGCAAAGCTGGGACTCAAACCCATATCTTCTGATTTGTAATCCTCAGTTCTTTTCACTAAACCCTTATGTTTTCTCCATGGATGGCTTTGGCATTGTTTCGTTTCAATCCAACTATTCTAATGCCTCCCCAAGGCATGTCTATTTCTGTCAGACAAAAAGACTGCTCTGGACTTCCTTTAAATGAAAAATGCTGTTTTTCATAGAATCTTTGACCTAGTAAATACGAAACAGTTATTTCACCTTCAGTTTCCACAATAGCACGCATTAGAAAGCATCTCAATTTTTCATTCATTCAGTCATATTTAATGAGTTCTTACTGTGTACAGAGCACTGTACTAAGCACTTGGGAAAGTACAATGCAACAATAAACAGACACATTCCCTGCCAACAATGAGTTTATAGTCTAGAGAGGGGAGACAGACATCAATACCAATAAATAAATTACAGGTATGTACATGAGTGCTATGGGGTTGGGAGAGGGGAAGAATAAAGGGAGCAAGTCAGGGTCATTCAGAAGGAAGTTGGAGGAGAGGGAAGGAGGAGCCTAGTATGGGCTTGGAGGAGGTGTGACTACAATAAGGCTTTGAAGGTGGGGAGAGGAATTACCTGTTGGGTTTGAGCAGGGAGTGCATTCCAGGCCAGAGGCGGGATGTCAGCCAGGGGTCGGTGGAGACAGGTGAGAGCACAGTGAGAAGAATTAACACCAGAGGGGCCCAAACCAGTGTTTGGGCTGTATTGTCAAAGGAGAGAAGTGAAGTGAGACAGGAGGGGGCAAGGTGACGGACTGCTTTAAAGCCAATAGTGAGGAGTTTTTGGTTTTCCTCCTAGACTGGGTAGCCTGATGGATAGAACAGGAGCCTGGGAGTCAAAAGGAAATGGATTCTAATCCCGACTTGACCATTTGTTTGCTGTGTGACCTTGGGCAAATCACTTCACTTCTCTGAACCTCAGTTCCCTCATCTGTACAACGAGGATTAAAACTGGGAACCCCACGTGGAACAGGGACTGTGTCCAACCTGATTAGCATCTATCTACTCCAGCGCTTAGAACGGTGTTTGTCACATAGTAAGCACTTGAATGATTATTATTAATTGATATTAATACCTAGTAGTATATTAATAATAAAAAATATTAGTGAGCGGATGAGAGAGGGACAGAGAGGGATAGGAAGGGAGGATGGATAGTGGGAAGAAGGCACAGAGTATTGTCTTCTCTTCCAAGATGGAAAAGAAAATTTCTCAGCTATCTTTTAAATGGAGGCTTTTACACTTCTCCATTTCTGGGAAATATTCTAATTAACAGATGTGGACTAGGGACCGTTGAGAGGCCAGGTTCTGGGTGAGAGGAATCAAAGCTCTACAGAACTGGTCTACTGATTGGACTGACTTTCTTTCAAGTGTCACAAATAATTTAAGAGAATTTCTACCTTAGTTTGCAATAACACGTTTTTATCATGGAAATAGTCAACACTAAAATCCAGTCTAAGGGAGGAAATCTCGTATGAAGGGAGTCTCCTGATTGATGGAATAGAAGGGGAGGGTAATAAAAGTGATTTCTCCTCCTACCCTACCTTGAGAGTTTAGCAGTCAGCTTGACAGGGAGGAAAAAAACGAATCACTTTGCACAGAAACCTCTTAGGGACATTTTTAAGCTGTAGTAGAAATCCCGAGGGATTCAAAAGGTGAAAGTGAAAGATTACGGTTTGAAACCAAAGTTTAAATTATTTTTCTTCCAGAGAAGACTGAGCAAGAGTGAAGGGAAACAACTGGCAAACTAGATCAATGAGATCCCAAACCCAAAATGATGGAAAAAGAAACAGGAAAATCAGCCAAGGAAGAATGACAGCACCTGCCTTGCGGGCAGAGAGGGTCAGTAACATGCGGGAAATGAGTTTGCAAATTCTAGCCCAGCTAGTTAGCAGCAGAGTGGAACGAAAGGCAGGAAGTGATGGGGATCTTGACTTTTTTCCAAACTCATGATAAATTCCATACTTTCATCATCTGGGGGCCATAGTGTTTTCAACAGATGGTGAGCCCAAAAACTTCCATTTCCTTTGAAACAGGCTATTGTATCGGCTTCGTTAAAATGAGTACATCTCAGGCCAGTGAAATAATTGCAATTGCAAACATACATCCTTGAATCATGATTAAAACACCCTTGCTGAGCACCAGGCAGTGCTGCAGACACAATCCACATCAAATCAAATCTGTCCTCTTCCACGTATTATATTGGAATTGTTTTATGATCTGCTCTTTTTCCTCGCCTATGTACCTTCTCCCCACAAGAAATGGGAAGAGGGTAGGTTGTTCATTGCCCATACAAAATTTCTTATTAATTTCAGCCTGAACAGTGAGTACCAATAGAGTTTTTCTTAAAATACCTGATGAATTAGAAGCACTTTGCTTTTGTGGATATATCAATTAGCATTCTGAGAAAAGAATAGCTTGTGTGTATCCTGGAATGTGGAGAAAAATGAGTAGGATATATGATATGGCAAGTATGTTCTGTTTGTATAGGAAGAAACTCAAATCATAGGAATTCAATGAAAGCAGGAAAAATAAAAAGCAGAGGAGGCCAGGTTCATCAAAGAGGTATTTTATTTATCCCACGGTATAGTGTAAAAGTTACATATCCTTATACATTGTATGCATCACTGGTTATTTCTAGGATTTGCAATTTTATAAATAATGGGGTGAATAAGAAGAAAAGGAAAAAGAAGGTTGAAATAGGAGTGTTTTTGATTGGCAGTGACTAGTGCTAAATTGCTCAGACTACTAATGCATGAACTAGGAGTCACACCCCATGTCTAACAATAATAATAATAATAAAGATGGCATTATTAAGTGCTTACTATGTGCAAAGCACTGTTCTAAGCACTGGGGAGGTTACAAGGTGATCAGGTTGTCCCACGGGGGGCTCACAGTCTTAATCCCCATTTTACAGATGAGGGAACTGAGGTGCAGAGAAGTTGTGACTTGCCCAAACTCACACAGCTGACAATTGGCAGAGCCGGGGTTTGAACCCATGATCTCTGACTCCAAAGCCCGTGCTCTTTCCACTGAGCCACACAAGTGACCCCAAGAACCAGCACAGTATGGAAACTGTCAAGGAGGCCAATAGTTGGAAGGGACAGAAGGTAAGAGGAGCAGCATCGCACAATGGCTGGAACATGGAGGACCTTGGCTTTAATCCCAGCTCCCCGCTTGTCTGCTGTGTGACCTTGGGCAAGTTATTTAGCTTCTCTGGGCTTCAGTTAACTCATCTGTAAAGTGGGGATTAAGACTGTGAGCCCCATGTGGGACATGGGCTTTGTCCAACCTGATAACCTTGTATCTATCCCGGTGCTTAGTACAGTGCCTGGCACATAGTAAGCACTTAACAAATGTACACATCTGTAATTCTTTTATATTATTGTCTGCCTCTCCCTCTAGACTGCGAGCTCGTTGTGGGCAGAGAATGTGTCTGTTTATTGTTATATCTTACTCTCCCAACAGCATAGTTCAGTGCTCTGCACACTGTGAATGCCCAATAAGCACAACTGGTACTATTTTTTAACGAATACTATTTTTTTCTTTAAAAAAGGATATAATTACTGCAGCTGTGGTGAGTGCATTCTGCAGAGCCCTGAACTAATTTTTGCAGTAAGGGAGGGAAGAGATAAGTGAAAGCAAAGAATAGCAGTTTGATTTTTGTCTAAAAATTCTAAACTTCGAGGGGGTAGTCCAGGTTCTAACAGCCTCACTCCACACCAGAGAGACCAAGGAACCCTGACTCTTGACTTTGTATCTCAACTCAGCTAACTGTGGAAGGGGAGTTAGAGCAGGGTTAGAGGTTGATTATTCTCAAAGCCACCCTATTTCTGCACACATTGGGACTTTGGAACTCTCTTAACCAAGTGCCAGGATTTGCTTTTTTAAATGGCATTTGTTAAGTCCTGACTATGAGCCAGGCACTGTTCTAAACACTGGGGAGATACGAACTTATCAGGTTGGACACAGTCCGTGATGTACATCAGACTCACAGTTTTAATCCCCATTTTTCAGATTGGGTATTTGAGGCACAGAGAAGTGAAGTGGCTTGCCCAAGGTCGCACAGCTGATAAGTGGTGAGCTGGGATTTGAACCCAGGTCCTACTGACTCCCAAGCCTGTGCTTGATCCACTAATTCAATTCAATTCTATTTATTGAGCACTTACTGTGTGCACAGCATTGTACTAAGTGCTTGGAAAATACAATTCAGCAACAAATAGAGACATTCCCTGCCCCCAATAGGCTCACAGTCTAGAAGGGGGGAGACAGGCACCAAAACAAGTAAACAGACATTAGTCCACACTCCTTTCTGTTGGCCATGCTGCTTCCCTAAAGAATGTGTGGATATTTGCCCAGAGACCTATGAGGTAAGCTGTTCTTTGAATTTGGGTGAACAGAGGTATGTAGTTAGACCTCTGGCTTGCCCTTATCATCTCCCATCCCACCTTTCCCTGCCAGTCATGTCACATCGGTCAACCTCAAATTTTGAAATTGTGTAGTACAGTCCACGGCAGATGACAAGTGCTCAGTAAATAGAATTGATTGAATGGAAACCCTATTCCTGGAAGCTTCTCTCAGGAATCTGTCATCACTGGAATTGCTCTGGCCTGCTAGGTAGAAGCAGCATGGCATAATGGATAGGGAGTCATTCATTCATTCTTTCAATCATATTTATTGAGCGCTTACTGTGTGCAGAGCACTGTACTAAGTGCTTGAGAAGTACAAGTTGGCAACATATAGAGATGGTCCCTACCCAACAACGGGCTCACAGCCTAGAAGGGGGGACAGACAACAAAGCAAAACGTGTAGACAGGTGTCAAAACCATCAGAATAAATAGAGTCAGGGTCTGCGAGTCCAAAGGTCTTGGGTTCCAAACCCACTCTGCCACTTCCCCGCTGTGTGACCTTGGGTAAGTCACCTCACTTTTCTGTGCCTGTTACCTCAACTGTTAAATGGGGATTAAGACTATAAACCTGACATGGGACAGGGACTGTGTCCAATCTGATTTGCTTGTATCCACCCCAGCACTTAGTACAGTGTCTGGCACATAGCACGTGTCTAACAAATATCATTATTATTATTATGAATATAACCCTACCATAAACATTCTAGTTCTTTAAGTGGAAGTTGAGCAGGATGGAAAGTTGTGATTGAATATTGATTCAGGGGTGAAGCAAAATATGGAGAGTTACATTATTGGAAGAGGAAGTCAAGTCAGAAGGCCTGTCCATTTTGGAAAGTGGGAAGGAAAGTAGTGGGGGTGAATGGTACAACCCAATAAGACCGGAGAATATCATGCTTGGAAATATGATGCCTATAGGTGCCCAGAGATCTGAAAGTACCTAATGAGATGTGAGTATTCAGAGTACTGAGTACGTTATGTCACTAATATTTTGTGGATCTACTCTTTTCACTGAAACCGTTACTGGAATCACTTCTGATGTTTTTAGGGCTGTGGGCTGATCCAAGGAAGGAATGATCATTGGTAGTTTCAGCCCAAATTTCTTCCTCATTTGTGTGTTGCCTATAAGGAGGTTTTCCTTAGAAATTCTCTTCAAATTAACTTCTCTCATGAAATAATAATGCTAATATATCCAGTGCTTCTTTGAAGATCGAATGTTATTGGCTAATGTTAAATATGTGATTTTTAAGTATAAAAATTCCAGTTATATTTATCACAGTCATTGATCAAACACCAATATCTTAAATCCTGGAAAATTTAATTCACTCACCAACTGGACACTTTGATCACCTTCAGGAAAGTACACCTACCAGGGACCAAAGAAAAATTTCTGGAAATACTAGAAGAGGATTCTGTGCTTTTTGCATAGAGCTTAAATACTACTGACTGATCAGTGATCAATTTAGGGTATCAACTCCCTCAGAGGGCAAGTGCTCTTTTGGTTTTCCTAAAATAAATGGAAGTCCAGTACCATGTGCCGGGGTGTAGTAAATAAATACTCTTCGAGGCATGTGAGAATAAGTATGATGAAGTACCCATTTTTGAAAGTACATGTGTTTTTATTCTCTTAAATAGCTTAACAAATGTACATATCTGTAATTTATATAAATGCCTGTCTCCCCCTCTAGACTGTGAGCATGTGTGATGTGATGAACTGTAATAAACAGGCTGATAAATTGTTTCTTCTCATCTTTATTTGATGCACTTTCATTTTACATTTCAATCAAATCACAGTGTAAAAAGAAAGAGAACAAAATGACCAGAAAATTTGGGCACCAAGCCCAGGACTTCCGTTTTTATGAACACGAGGAAGGAGAGGTGACTAGTACATTCACTGAAGTCAGAGAAAAACAAGGATGCCTGCGATAATAGGTTTCTTCAATTTGATAAGGAAATAGTCATTCATTCAGTATTATTTATTGAGCGCTTACTGTGCTCAGAGCACTGGACTAAGCACTTGGGATAGTACAATATAACAATAAACAGACACATTCCCTGCCCACAATGAGCTTACAGTCTAGAGGTGAGGCCTGAGTCTGAGTTGTGGGTTTTAGGAAAAAAATCAGAGGCCCGTTACCTGATAACAACTAGGAAGCCTTCACTCTGCCAGGATCTTCCAAATTCAAGCATCCATTTCTGTTGTAAAGCCTGCTTTGGGAACCAATCCATATAATAATGATAATAATAATAATAATAATAATAATAGCATTTATTAAGCACTTACTAGGTGTGAAGTACTGTTCTAAGTGCTGGGGAGGTTACAGAGTGATCAGGTTGTCTCACGGGGGGCTCACGATCTTAATCCCCATTTTACAGATGAGGGAACTGAGGCCCAGAGAAGTGAAGTGACTTGCCCAAAGTCACACAGCTGACAAGTGGGGAGCCGGGATTTGAACCCATGACCTCTGACTCCAAAGCCCGGGCTCTTTCCACTGAGTCACGCTGCTTCTCTGCATATGTATATGTATGCATTCATTAGGGAACACATGTGAACACACACAGACACACACATGCACTCACACACAGAGTGATTGCTTTTGTCAAGATATTTAAGAAGTCTGGAATTGTTGGAAGTTAAATCATTTGTTTCCCAGAGTGTTGGGAATCTCTGTGTAGGAATTGCGCAAATACCGGCCCCTACTTGAAATCATTTAATTTCCAAAACCTCCATCACCCTGCTGTGGTCTGGGCATCTCTGAAGAACTCTCCCACCAGCTCTCCCTGCAGTGGGGAAAGCCTTCAGAAAATCAGGAATGGAAAACCACCAGCTTTCTCTGCAGCCGTTAAGGGAAACCTTTAGAAAATCAAGAATAGAAAAAAACTTGACTGGACCATTGGGAGTCAACTTATGGCCCTAAGATCGGGCCAAGGGGCCAATGTTCTTCCAGTTTATTCATATTAGTAGCCCACGTGACCCGCCACAAATGGCAGTTCCTGAATGTCATGTAAAGTCCAAGCATCACAAAAAATCATTCAAAGAAAAAAATAAGGTTTTTGCATTCCTTTCAATCAGCTTTGTGCCTGAAGCAGCTGAGAAGCAGCAGTAACCAACAAACCATCTTGGCCTGCAGGAGGTCAGGAAAGGGGTAAACTCTTCTGAGCAGAGACTTGGAGAAGATCGCAATTCTAAAAAGGAAAATTGAAAATCTTCCAAGGTATGGAAGGAGCAAATTGAACAACGCAGTCAAAGGTAATCTTGACTGATTCAGTTGCACTTAAATGTTCTCATCCCATCTCGGCAGAGAGAGAAAATCTAAAGGCCATAAGGGTCATCTTTAAACCAGGACAGTGGCGTTAAATATAAGAAAATCTCAGAATTCTTATGAGTTTATAGATTAGACAGGAAATGACAATAGCTTCATTTTCCATTACAGAATTGTTTGCTCTGACGAAGGTGTAGCTAAATTGAGTGGAAATTTGCTAGACAAAATATACACACAGATGGATAATATTCATAGCTAGCCTTTGGAGATGCCACTGCCCATGCTGAGTTGCTTTTTTTAAAAAATGAATGTGTTTGCAATTGGCATCTGAAACCAATCCTTTCCACATCATGAGACTGAAGAGATTATACTTTACTGAGTGGTAATATTGGGTACCCACAGTGCATGGCTGTTTTTTGATATGTTTCTGAAGTCTCTCCTCCAAGAGGGTAACCTTCTTTCAGATTATTGTAAACCAGGCTGGTCTTGTTTCTGCCGCTGTTTCCCAAATGTCCATTGTCAACGCACATTATTTGAGGGCTTTGTTTCATTATGTCTTTAAACCATTTCTTCTGTCCATACACTGTTTCAGTTTACCATAAGGCTTCCTCCTGTCATCTTGTTTCACATTTTCCCCAGTGAAGGTGTGCTGTGATGGCCGCTGCTTTTTTTCCTCCACCTTCAAACTATTATTAAGGTCACATCTCCTCCAAGAGGCCTTCCCCGATTAAGCTGTCTTTCCCCTGGCTCCCTCTCCCTTCTGCATTGTCTATACACTCGGGTCTGTGACCTTTGGACATTTGCTATTTGCTCCATCCCTAACCCCACAACACTTTTAAACACATCTTTAGATTATATACCATAATTAGATTGTAAACTCTAGATTGTAAGCTCGTTATGGGCAGGGAATGCATCTGCTAATGCTATTGTATTTAAGTACAGTGCTCTGCACATAGTAAGTGCTCAGTAAATACCATTGATTGCAGGTGGTCTTACTGCATACATACTAGCAGCTCATCGTTAGCGACCTGTATCGCCACTGATGTATATCATCATCAGTCGTATTTATTGAGCGCTTACTATGTGCAGAGCATTGTACTAAGCACTTGGGAAGTACAAATTGGCAACATATAGAGACAGTCCCTACCCAACAGTGGGCTCACAGTCTAAAAGGGGGAGACAGAGACCAAACATACTAACAAAATAAAATAAATAGAATAGATATGTACAAATAAATTAAATAAATAAATAGAGTAACAAAATATGTAAAAACATATATACATATATACAGGTGCTGTGGGGAAGGGAGGGAGGTAAGATGGGGGGATGGAGAGGGGGACGAGGGGGAGAGGAAGGAAGGGGCTCAGTCTGGGAAGGCCTCCTGGAGGAGGTGAGCTCTCAGCAGGGCCTTGAAGGGAGGAAGAGCGCTAGCTTGGCGGATGGGCAGAGGGAGGGCATTCCAGGCCCGGGGGATGACGTGGGCCGGGGGTCGATGGCGGGACAGGCGAGAGCGAGGTACGGTGAGGAGATCAGCGGTGCAGGAGCGGAGGGTGCGGACTGGGCTGTAGAAGGAGAGAAGGGAGGTGAGGTAGGAGGGGGCGAGGTGATGGACAGCCTGGAAGCTCAGGGTGAGGAGTTTCTGCCTGATGTGCAGATTGATTGGTAGCCACTGGAGATTTTTGAGGAGGGGAGTGATATGCCCAGAGCGTTTCTGGACAAAGATAATCCGGGCAGCAGCATGAAGTATGGATTGAAGTGGAGAGAGACATGAGGATGGGAGATCAGAGAGAAGGCTGATGCAGTAGTCCAGACGGGATAGGATGAGAGCTTGAATGAGCAGGGTAGCGGTTGGGATGGAGAGGAAAGGGCGGATCTTGGCAATGTTGTGGAGCTGAGACCGGCAGGTTTTGGTCACGGCTTGGATGTATATCGCCACCTGTATATATGTATATATGTTTGTACATATATATGTACATGTACATCTTACCTCCTTCCCTTCCCCACAGCACCTGTATATATGTATATATGTTTGTACATATTTATTACTCTATTTATTTATTTTATTTGTGCATATCTATTCTATTTTATTTTGTTAGTATGTTTGGCTTTGTTCTCTGTCTCCCCCTTTTAGACTGTTAGCCCACTGTTGGGTAGGGACTGTCTCTATATGTTGCCAACTTGTACTTCCCAAGTGCTTAGTACAGTGCTCTGCACACAGTAAGCACTCAATAAATACGATTGATTGATTGACTACTCTATTTATTTTACTTGTACATTATTTTATTTATTTTATTTTGTTAGTATGTTTGGTTTTGTTCTCTGTCTCCCCCTTTTAGACTGTGAGCCCACTGTTGGGTAGGGACTGTCTCTATATGTTGCCAACCTGTACTTCCCAAGTGCTTAGTACAGTTCTCTGCACACAGTAAGTGCTCAGTAAATACAATTGATTGATTGATTGATTGATGTTAAGTATTCCACATTTATTCTGTTGGCATGGGCTTACCCAATGTACCAAACCATTATGGCTTGGGCTACTTACACAAGTGAGAAGTTAGAACTAGATACAAGGAGATTTTTCAGAAGATGTGAGCGCCCCATTGTAGAGTTATTTTGTGATTGAATTCTGGCTGGAGAGAAAAAGGAAGGTTGACTGGTTTATTACAATTGGACATTTTTAAGTTCAGTTAACTCCCTTATTCTCCCCCTCACCCCCCAGTTCCTGCACAACCCTCACTCCATATCTGTAATTCTCCATCTTCTGCTTTTTTAAAATCCTCTTCCTCCTCACCCAGAAGGCAGCTCTGTCTGCTGTATGGCCTTCAGCAAATCACTTCACTTCTCTGTGCCTCAGTTACTTCAACTGTACAATGGGGATTGAGACTGTGAGCCTCTCATGGGACAGAGACTGTGTCCAACCCGATTTGCTTGTATCCACCCCAGCACTTAGTACAGTGCCTGGCACATAGTAAGTGCTTAACAAATACCATTATTACTATTATTATTTCCCTTTCTTCTACATCTGCCTACTATTTGCCCACCTACCCTTCCCGGGAAAAAGTCTACAGACTCCATCACTGATGAAACAAGAAACAATCTGACTTTTATCAAGGCACATTGATGACATTGAGATGGCCAGAGTCAGTTTGAGCTAGAGGAAAAAGCACAGCCCTGGGAGTCTGAGAGCCTGGGTTTTACTCCCTGCTCCAGTGCTTGTCTGCTACGTGACTTTGGGTGAGTCACTTAGCTTCTCTATGCCTCAGTTACCTCATCTGTAAAATGGGGATTAAGACTGTGAGCTCTATGTGGGACAGGGACTATGTCCATCCAGATTGTCTTGTTTCTACCCCAGAGCTTTAGAACAGTGCCTGGCACATAGTAAGCACTTAATAAATACCACAAAAAACACTAGAGTACTTGAAAAGTGAAATTATTCCCCATGGTTTCTTGGGAGAAAAGTATTAGAACCTCAGACACTTGGGCAATTCCTGGCATGTCCTAGACTGGGAGCCAGGATGCTTTTCATTCATTCATTCAATTGCATTTATTGAGCGCTTACTGTGTGCAGAGCACTGTACTAAGCACTTGGGAAGTACAAGTTGGCAACATATAGAGACAGTACCTACCCAACAACAGGCTCACAGTCTAGAAGGGGAAGACAGACATCAAAACAAAACATGTGGACGGGTGTCAGGTCATCAGAATAAATTGAAGTAAAGCTAGATGCACATCATTAACTAAATAAATAGAATAGTAAATATGTACAAGGAAAAATAATAGGGTAATAAATCTGTACAAACATATACAGGTGCTGTGGGGAGGGGAAGGAGGTAGGGCGGGGGATGGCGACGGGGAGAGGAAAAGGGGGGCTCAGTCTGGGAAGGCCTCCTGGAGGAGGGGAGCTCTCAGTAGGGCTTTGAAGGGAGAAAGAGAACTAGCTTGGTGGATGTGCAGAGGGAGGGCATTCCAGGCTAGGGAGAGAATGTGGACCGGGAGTCGGCTTGTGTTCTCTTCCCGATTTGCTTTGTTCCCAAGTCATCACGAGTGTGGATGGGTTCATTAGTAGCAAAGGGGATTTTAGCCAAGAGGTCCCTGTCTGTCATTATCATCATCATCATCATCATTCGTATTTATTGAGCGCTTACTGTGTGCAGAACACTGTACTAAGCGCTTGGGAAGTACAAATTGGCAACATATAGAGACAGTCCCTACCCAACAGTGGGCTCACAATCTAAAAGGGGGAGAGGGGACTGAGAAGAGAATCCTGGCCTTATTCCTTCTCTATGGAGTCTTTACTACTACAGAGAGAACAAAGGAAGCAGTTTGCTGTGGTGGGGATTACATGAGCCTGGGGGTCAGGACCCCTGGGATCCAATCCCAACTTGGCCACTTGACTGCTGTGTGACCTTGGGCAAGTCACTTAACTTCTCTCCGTGCCTGTTTCCTCGTCTGTGAAAACTGTGATGCCCATAAGGAGCGGGACTGTGTCTGATCTTAACATCTTGTAATAATAATAATGATAAGCATGGTACTTGTTAAGCACTTTCCATGTACAAAGCACTGTGCTCAGCTCTGGAGTAGATACAAGTTAATCAGGTTGGACACAGTCCTTGTCCCACGTGGGGCTCATACTATTAATCCTCATTTTACAGATGAGATAACTGAGGCCCAAAGAAGCTAAGTGACTTGCCCAAGGTCACACAGCAGACATGTGGCAGAGCGAGGATTAGAACTCAGGTCCTTCTGACTCCCACAGGCCCATGCTTTATCCACTAAGCCACGCTACTTCTCTACCCAAGCCTTGGCACAGTGCTTGGCACATAGTAAGCAGTCAACAAGTACTACAGTAATCATTATTGCTATTAGGATTCAGACTAGGAAAAGGACCCTGGTGGGCTGATTGGTGTGGTTGGAATTGATGTGGAGATTCTCTTTTGCTTCTGAGTACTGGGGAAGGGCAAGCCTTTATGAAATTCATTTAACCTTTCTGAGTCTGTTTCCATACCAGGAAAACAGGGTGGCACAAACCAGGATGACACTTACCCATAGGGACCGTGTCTATATGTTGCCAACTTGTACTTCCCAAGTGCTTAGTACAGTGCTCTGCACACAGTAAGCGCTCAATAAATACGATTGAATGAAGGAATGAACAAGAATATTGTGAGAATGTATATTTTCTACAATGGACTATGAACTCCTGTGCAATGGAAAAAATATATTGGGAGAAACTCTAGCTGCTTTGTAGATATATCCTGCTAGAATTTGCTGGAGGCAAAAGATAGACGAAATCGCAGATTTTCATGTAACAATAATACTAATAATAGTATTTGCTAAGCACTTACTATGGGCCAGGCACTGTAGATGGAAAATGGGTAATTACCCAAAGTTTCCTGCCTTCAGTCTATCAATAAATGAATCATATTTATTGAGCGTTTACTGTGGGCAGAACACTTTGCTAAACACTTGGGAGAGTACAGCGTAACAGAGCTGGTAGATACATTCCCTGCCCACAATGAGCTTACAGTCAATAAGCCAATCAGTCAGTATTATATACTGAGCACCTTAGGACTTAGAACACCATAAACAGAGTTAGAAGACATGGATCCCTCCCCTAAAAGAGTTTATAATCCAGTTGGCGAGGCAGATACACAATAAAGTACAGAGAGGAGGAAGAAAATGGAAAGATACTTGGATGAGTAAGTTTTAAAATATAAAATATGTCGTCTTATACACTCAGTTCTTCCACAGCATGTGTTTTCACTACACATTCTGGTTAGAATGCTGTCAGGGAATTGGGGATTATTCATCCAAAGATGCAAACTTGTTCAGCTGTAGTGTTCCACTGTGTTGAACAAAGCATTTGGTGCCAATGCTCATCTGGGCACCAGTGCATGTGGAAGTGAGGCAGTGAGCGGCACAGCACCAGTGTAGCTTCATTAGGGGTTTTGCATTAATGCCATTCTCATGTTACTAGAAAAATGGGTTAATTCACAAATTGCTCCCCTTCTTCTCCATATTTTCAGTGCCCATATTGGTCCTATTTTGAAGTTATCTCTAGGCCTCTGAGGGCAGTTTTGGATTACAAGGTTACTTTCACTTACAAGGGTGATTTTTGTGTGACTAGAAGAAGAGATGTTCCATAGTGAAGCTCTTAAAAAATACTTGGCTAGAAGCCATTTATTTGAGAAGAAAATTGCAGCCTGGTGATCTGTTTAGAGTAAACGTCCAATAATTCTCAGAGAACTGTCTAATGAGAGAATTGTTTAATTGACAGAAACCGCACCATAAGGTAATAAATGTTAATATATACATGCAAGGGCTGAAAACAAGAGAAAGCATTAAGAATCAAAACAAAAACAGCTGCAGATAACCATGGCATTTCAATTTTGTTTAAAAATAATGAGAGGATGAGGAGTTTTAGAATTCAAAATGTCATTTCTTAAAATATGAAGGTTGTGATTCTAGAAGGCTTGGAAGAACTTTTTAGCCATTTTTCTACTTGAAGATATTTTTATCCTGAAAGATGGAACTTGGTTCCAACCATCAGAGGGCAAATTCATTCATTCATTGTCGTATTTATTGAGCGCTTACTGTGTGCAGAGCACTTTACTAAGTGCTTGGGAGTGTACTATATAACAATAAACGGATACATTCCCTGCCCACAGTGAATATTATGCCAACCTTAGACTTGAGTGGCCTATGTTGGACAGAGACCATGTTCGACCTGATTATCTTGTATCTACCCTGGCTCTTAGTTCATGGCACATAGTAAGTACTTAACAGATACTATTATTACTATTAATAGTACTATTATTGTTATTATTAATACTACTATTAATACTATTATTAATATTGTCATCACTGAGAGTTTAAATTACTTTCAAGAGAGTTTGCAGTATATATAAAAAAAACTATTCCAACTTGATATAAAAATTAAGAATCAGTATCCCCAGCCTCTTTGCCTGAAGAATTCCATTTCTATCTATGAGCTGCACTAACATATTATCCCATTATGCTCTCTTTCCACAGTCCTCACTTTGTTTTGTTTTTTTGTGTGTGTGTTTGTTAATTACTATGAGCCAGGCACTGTACTAAGCACTGGGATAGATTAAAGAAGATAGATTAGGGAAGCAGCGTGGCTCAGTGGAAAGAGCCCGGGCTTTGGAGTCAGAGGTCATGGGTTCAAATCCCGGCTCCACCAATTGTCAGCTGTGTGACTTTGGGCAAGACACTTCACTTCTCTGTGCCTCAATTCCCTCATTTGTAAAATGGGGATTAAGACTGTGAGCCCCATGTGGGTCAACCTGATCAACTTGTAACCTCCCCAGTGCCTAGAACTGTGCTTTGCATATAATAAGTGCTTAATAAATGCCATTGTTGTTGTTATTATTTTAAAACGTAGTCCGTTTTTTTTTTTAAATGGCATTTATTAAGCGCTTACTATGTGCAAAGCACTGGTCTAAGCACTGGGGAGGTTACAAGGTGATTGGGTTGTCCCATGGGGGGCTCACAGTCTTAATCCCCATTTCACAGATGAGGTCACCGAGGCCTAGAGAAGTGAAGTGCCTTGCCCAAAGTCACACAGCTGACAAGTGGTGGAGCTGGGATTTGAACCCACGACCTCAGACTCCAAAGCCCTGGTTCTTTCCACTGAGCCATGTTGCTTCCCCACTGACCCTGTCTGACATGGGCCTCATGGTCTTAATCTTCAAGTTTCAGATGAGGGAATTGAAGCATAGAGAAATGAAGTGATTTGCCCAAGGTCACACAGCAGGAAAGTGGAAGAGCCAGGATTAGAACCCAGAGCGGCCTGATTCTCAGCGTGGCTCAGTGGAAAGAGTCCGGGCTTTGGAGTCAGAGGTCATGGGTTCAAATCCCGGCTCTGCCAGTTGTCAGCTGTGTGACTTGGGCAAGTCACTTAACTTCTCTGTGCCTGTTACCTCATCTGTAAAATGGGGATTAAGACTGTGAGCCCCACATGGGACAACCTGATCACCTTGTAACCTCCCCAGCACTTAGAACAGTGCTTTGCACACTGTTGGGTAGAGACTGTCTCTATATGTTGCCAATTTGTACTTCCCAAGTGCTTAGTACAGTGCTCTGCACACAGTAAGCGCTCAATAAATACGAATGATGATAAATGCCATCGTTATTATTATTATTATTATCAACTAGGCCCTGCTGCTTCTCTACTTCAAGGCTACTTCCTGGACAGCAGCTATTTATTTCCCCATAAATCTCTCCATTGATCCTTTATATAGCACCTTTCACCAGGAGCTTGTCGGGGCTTAACGAAAGTCCCCCATAAAAGGCTAGCCTACAGTGGGCTCCATTCTGCCCATAGTCCTGGTCTATTCCTGTGGGGGTCTGGAATGACAGGACTGCGTGACCATATGCTCAAGGGGCCCATCTCTAATAGGGAGGTTTTGCTTTCTAATCTTGCAGGTGATGAAAGACTAGTTTGAACCAAGTTTCGAACACGTATCAGTGAAGGTCCTCAATAAAGGACTAGGACTGATTGGCCAAAGAAAGCCTGTGACTTGAGAACAGCTTTCCTGAAAGAATGCCTCATTTACCACTCTGGCCAAAGAGTGCCCCCACCCACACGGTGGTAGAGATGATAATAATAATAACTGTCGTATTTAAGTGCTTATTAGGTGCCATTCATTCATTCAATCTGATTTATTGAGCGCTTACTGTGTGCAGAGCACTGTACTAAGCACTTGGGAAGTACAAGTCGGCAACATGTAGAGATGGTCCCTACCCAACAACAGCCTCACAGTCTAAAAGGGGGAGACAGACAACAAAACAAAATATGTGGACAGGTGTCAAGTCATCAGAACAAATAGAATTAAAGCTAAATGCACATCATTAACAAAATAAATAGAATAGTAAATATCTACAAGTAAAAAATAGAGTAATAAATCTGTACAAAAATACAGGTGCTGTGTGGAGGGGAAGGAGGTAGTACAGTGCCAGGCACTGTACTAAGCATTGGGGTGGATCCAAGCCAATCAGATTGGACACAGTCTCTGTCCTGCATGGAGCTCACAGTCTTGGAAAAAGTAGGGGAGTTAGAAGGGAGGAGGACCGCCAGGAAAAGACACAGCATGACCTAATGGATAGAGAACAATCCTGGAAGTCAGAAGGACCTGGGTTCTTATCCTGAGTCCTCACGTGTCCACTGTGTGACCTTGGGCAAGTCACTTTCCTTCTCTGGACCTCAGTTACCTCATCTGTAGAATGGGGATTAAGAGTGTGAGCCCCCTGTGCGACAGGGACTGCGTCCAACCTGATTTACTTTACCCATGCACTGAGAACAGTGCTTTGGGGCTGGGAGGGGGGATGAAATAAAGAGAGCAAGTTAGGGTGAACAAGAAGGGAGTGGGAGTGCTTTATTTAGAAATCTGAGCGAAAACTGGGGTGAATACTGATAGTCTATTGTAATTTGGATACCCAAAGAATACAGTGAACTGAATCTTTTTGAACCTGCAAAAATGTATAATCGCTATGGTATTTATTAAGCTTTGTGTCCATTCATTCATTCAACCATATCTACTGAGTGCTTACTGTAGGCAGAGCACTGTACCAAGTGCTTGGAAAGTACAAATAGGCAACATACGGAGATGGTCCCTACCCAAAAACGGGCTCACAGTCTAGAAGTGGGAGACAGACAACAAAACAAAACAAGTAGACAGGTGTCAATACCATCCAAATAGATAAATAAAATTATAGCTATATGCACATAATTAATAAAATAGAGTACTACATATGTACAGATATACACACGTGCTGTTGGGAGGGGAAAGGGGTAGGGCAGAAGGAGGGAGTGGGGGTGATGGGGGGCAGAGGAAAAGGGGGGCTCAGTCTGGGAAGACCTCCTGGAGGAGGTGAGCTCTCAGTTGGGCTTGAAAGGAGGAAGAGAGCTATGGCAGATGTGTGGAGAGAGGGCATTCCAGGCCAGAGGGAGGACATGGGCCAGGGGTTGACTGTGGGACAGAAGAGAATGAGGCACAGTGAAGAGGAGCAGAGTGTATGAGCTGGGCTATAGAAGGAGAGAAGGGAGGTGAGGTAGGAGGGGGCAAGGTGATGGAGAGCTTTGAAGCCGATAGTGAGGAGTTTTTGCTTCATACGAAGGTTGATAGGCAACCCCTGGAGATTTCTGAGGAGGGGAGTGACTTGCCCAGAGCAGAGTGAAGAATAGCCTGAAGCGGGGAGAGACAGGAGAATGGGAGATCAGAAAGGAGGCCGATGCAGTAATCCAGTTGGAATAGGACAAGAGATTGAACCAACAAGGTAGCGGTTTGGACAGAGAGGAAAGGGCGAATCTTGGCAATGTTATGAAGGTGAGACCGGCAGGTTTTGGTAATGGATTGGATGCGTGGGGTGAATGAGAGAGTGGAGTCGAGGATGACACCAAGATTGCGGGCTTGTGAAACGGGAAGGTTGGTAGTGCCATCCACAGTGACGGGAAAGTCAGGGAGAGGACAGGGTTTGAGAGGGAAGATGAGCTCAGTCTTTGACATGTTGAGCTTTAGGTGGTGGGTGGACATCCAGGTGGAAATGTCCTGAAGGCAGGAGGAGATATGAACCGGGGGGTGGGGGGGGGGGAGAGAACAGGGGAGGAGATGTAGATTTTTGTACATAGAGATGATAGTTGAAGCTGTGGGAGTGAATGAGTTCACCAAGGGAGTGAGTATAGATGGAGAAAAGAAGGGGACCAAGAACTGAATCTTGAGGAGCCCCTACAGTAAGGGGATGGGAAGGGGAGGAGAAGCCCACGAAGGAGACTGAGAATGTACGGCCAGAGAGAAGAGGAGAACCAGTACCATGCTAAATGCTGGGGTAAATCCAACCTAAGTAGCTCAGAATCAGTTCCTGGGGCTCCCAGAGAGTCCCAGCCAGCAATAGGAATATCCGCCTGGAGAAGACTTAGGGGAATTGTCCCCTGAAAGAGGAAGGTCATGTGAGACCCAGTCCTGTTCCCTCTTTGTCATAAGGGGCCACAGCAGAGTCATAAAGATCCACTGACCAATCAACCAGGAAGTGTTTCCTAACATCAATATCCTGAATCCAGTGTTGCAGGTCTGACACTTGAGCAAATCCTTCTACCTTCATCTATCAATTTCTTCTCTCCAGGAGTGTCATGTCGATGAATAGGGAAGACATAAAAGAGGAGAGACAGAAATGGGACCAGTTTATGGCAAAATCTGTCGGGGTCATATAATAATAATAATAATAATAATAATAATAATAATGACATTTCTTAAGCACTTACTATGTGCAAAACTCTGTTTTAAGTGTTGGGGAGGTTACAAGGTGATCAGGTTGTCCCACAGGGAGCTCACAATCTTAATCCCCATTTTACAGATGAGGTAACTGAGGCACAGAGAAGTTAAGTGGCTTGCCCAAAGTCACACAGCTGACTGGCAATTGGCGGAGCCGGGATTTGAACCCATGACCTCTGACTCAAAAGCCAGTGCTCTTTCCACTTAGCCACGCTGCATATGACCATTGCTTAGGGGAATGACAGAAGTCATTTGCCTTCTCTGATTCTTAATAGATTCCCAAGTCTCTTCCCCCGAGTCCCATCCCCTACCTCAAAGCAAAATCACCCCATCAGAATTTTCAGATGCGTATCTGCTTTGGCCCTTGGAGCTGAAGTAGAATAATAATGATAACAATAATAATAATGGTATTTGTTAAGCACTTAATACTTGCCAGGACACTGTTCAAAGTGCTGGGGTAGATACAAGATAATCAGATTGAACACAGTCCCTATCCCACAAAGGGCTCACAGTCTTATTCCCCATTTTATAGATGAGGAAACTGAGGCACAGAGAAGTGAGGCAACTTGCCCGAGGTCACACAGCAGACAAATGGGGGAGCTGGGAATAGAACCCATGACCTTCTGATTCCCTGGCCTATGCTCTATTCACTAGGCCATGCTGCTTGGAAGTGGAAGGCAAAAATCACTCCGTGACTGCAGAAATTCATTAGTCTAATTAGTAATTCAAGTGGCGTTGGAATAAGCTATTAGAGTGTCATAGACTGATGACAAAAATCAATATTTGCCAGCTAAGTGCCTGCTGAGCCAGTATAAGAGAATGAGCCTCTCGAGCAGCTTTCTGATGATGTACTTACAGATAAACAATGTCGTGCACAGAAAATGCTGCCCTGAAAGCTGCAGGATTCATTTCCTGCTCAGGATCCTTTAAAAGTTGAAATTCTCTCCCCTCTCTTTGGGGACCCTGCTGGAGCTTGCAGGAGTTCTGAAGGTGAGGGGTGATCCTGGAAAAAATCCCCAAAGATTTTGAGACCCGCCAGAACTTTTTTTTTTATGCTTGGAATTGTACTTTGAGCATTTGATCCAGAATAGATAAAAGATTTTCTGTGTGGACACTGGACAAATTGACCAGCACTCCAGTGGAGATAGCCTGAAATCTTTATATTGGTAACCAGCCTACCTGAAGCAAGAATCGGGGCCACACTATAAGAAAATGAACCATGTTGACTAGCTATAGAGGGTGGATATTGGAGATGGGCATGAAACTGAGGTGGTCCCCCAAACCATGCTGGTGAAAGCAGGATTTGGGGGCTTTTCACTCCTTGTTTGGGCAAATTTCTCTGGCCCATCTTCCCAGCCCTTCTGAAATCACAGCTTCTCCGGGAGGTTTTCCTCAATGCATTTCTCTTCTCCCCATCTTATACCCCACAAACTGCCACTTCAGTACTTCTACACCACTTAGGCAGTTACAGTCTTCTAGACCATAAGCTCGTTGTGGACAGGGACCGTATCTACCAACTCTGTTATATTGTACTCTCCCAAGAGCTTAATACAGTCTTCTGCACATAGTAAGCAGCATCGCCTAGTGAATAGAGCATGGGCCTGGGAATCAGAAGGTCCTGGGTTCTAATCCCAGCTCCACCACATGTCTGCTGTGTGACCTTGGGCAAATCACTACATTTCTGTGGGCCTCAGCTTTCTCATCTGAAAAATGGTGATTAAGACTGTGAGCCCCATGTGGGACAGGGACTGTGTCCAACCTGATTACCCCAGAACTTAGAACAGTGTTTGATACATAGTAACAAATATCATCATTACTAGTAGTAAGCGCTCAATAGATATGATAAAGTGCCATGCTTTGCACATAGTAAGTGCTTAATAAATGCCATTATTATTATTATTACTTATACCTGGATCATACATATCCTATTATTTAAGCACTACCTCATATATCCCCTCTCAGGGTCACACCTGGAGAGTTTCCAGTACTCTACTAGTCTCGGCTACAGGAGGGAGAGTCAAACAGAGGACTTTACATTCCATTCCTAGCTTGGGCAGTGGCTAGTGAGTGGAAGGCAATCTGCTACAAATCAAAACTCCCTCGTGCTGGGCAGCAGCAGCACAGGAGAGCGTCGAGGGCCGAGACTCAAGTTTACTGCATGGAAAGAGGCGATGGTAAACAACTTCTGGATTTTTACCAAGAAAACTCTATGGGTACACTACCAGAATGATTGCCGATGGAGAACGGGGCGTTCTGGGAGAGATGTCAGTGGTTTCGCTATGGGTCGGAAGTGATTTGACGGCATAATAGAAGACTTCATATATCTCTCCCCTTTTCCTTCCTCCTCCTGTCTCCCCTGCTAGACTGCTAGATTCTCCTCCTCTCCACCCCACCGCCCTACCTCCTTCCCCTCCCCACGGCACCTTTATATATATGTTTGTACAGATTTAATACTCTATTTTACTTGTACATATTTGCTATTCTATTTATTTTGTTAATGATGTGCATCTAGCTTTATTTCTATTTATTCTGACGACTTGACACCTGTCCACGTTTTGTTTTGTTTTGTTGTCTGTCTCCCCCTTCTAGACTGTGAGCCCGTAGTTGTGTAGGGACCGTCTCTATATGTTGCCAATTTGTACTTCCCAAACACTTAGTACAGTGCTCTGCACACAATAAGCACCCAAATACGATTGAATGAATGAATGTAAACTCATTGAGATTAGGGATTGTGTCTTCTAACTCTATTGTATTCTCCCAAGCAGTTAGTACAGTGCTCTGCACAGGAGTTGCTCATTAAATGCTATTCTTTGGCTTCCTGTGGTCAGCTCATTGTGGGCTCTCTTGCGTTGTACTCTCCCAAGCACTTAGTACAGTGCCGTGAACACAGTAAGCGCTCAGTAAATGCCACTGATTATTAGGGAGATGGGGACACCAACGGGCATGATCAGAATCCTTGTCTATCCATTGGGACAACAGCCAGCTAGTATGTTTGCTCATTTGTTTAATGATATTCTTTAAGCACTTACTATGTACCAGGCCCTGTCTGAAGCGCTGGGGTAGACACAAGCTAGTTATGTGGAAAACAGTTCTCGTCCCACACGGGGCTAACAGCTTTAAAGATGATATAACTTAGGCCCAGAGAAGTTGAGTGACTTCCCCAAGGTCACACTGTAGATATGTGGCAGAGCCAGGGTCAGAACCAAGGTCCTCTGGCTCTCAGGCCTGAGCTCTTTCCTCTAGGTCACGCTGCTTCTCTGTGCAGTTATTTGCCCAGAAAAACTATATGCGGCTAATGAATCATGTGATTGCGCCAATATATAGCCCACACTTGGGCATCAGCTTGGAATGGGTCAGATTGGGTTGAGTTTGGTCCCGTGCGAAATTCTAGCGGCAATGGATTGGGATTGTGAGGAGCGGGTCTGGGTACTGGTGACTCAGCTAATGTTGGGTTTGGAAGAGCAGCATAAAGAGGCTAGACAGAGTTTTTTGAAGATAACTCTGGGTTCAAGATTAATCAGAAGCTCCCAGACAGTCATTCATCTTCAGGAAAACTGTTCTTTAATCATTATGTTTTCTGTTGAAACAAGATGAATCTCAGTAGAGGTAGCTTGTAATCACAAGTCATGAAAAGAGTCAAGAAACTTTCTTCACCCTCTCAGTGGTTGAGTGAGTTGGTGTTCAACTTCAGTTCTCTTCATTGCCCCAGGGTTGCTTTTTCAGTTTTCACATTTTGCTAAAAAGCCACTAGAGTAAGGACTGCAGTTATGTTTTCCGAGGAGCCTGCCAGAGCCCTTGGGGCCGTGGGTGTCTGAGGGAAGGCAGGGATGTCGTCCTTGCTAGTCCTTTGGTTCAAATTCTGGCCTGCAGCCAATAAACTGTGGCTTTCATGGGGTTTGGAAAGGGGCCTAACTGTCTGACTCCTCATTCAAGCCATCTGTTCCTCTAATGTGTTGTAGAGAGCAGCTGGGAAAATAAGAGGGACGTTTTTCACTTCAAGCCTCAGTTTCCTCATCTGTGAAATGGTGACAGTACTGCCTGCCACTCCAGGTGCAATCCTGAGATGGAGGTAAATTTAGGGAGGGGGGAAAAAGAATGGCCTGAATTTAGACTGGAAGAGCTTACCACTGTTTGTCGTTGTTGGGGATTGTTCTGGGCAGGTCTGATTGCACCACTTTGTACATCAGGAAAACCCAGTATTTAAGAAGCAGTTTGGCCTAGTGGAAAGAACACAGGCCTGGGAGTCGAAGAACCTGGATTGCAATTCATTCATTTATTCAATAGTATTTATTGAGCACTTACTGTGTGCAGAGCACTGTACTAGGCACTTGGGAAGTACAAGTCGGCGACATATAGAGATGGTCCCTACCCAACAACGGGCTCACAGTCTAGAAGGGGGAGACAGACAACAAAACAAAACATGTAGACAGGTATCAAAATCATCAGACCAAATAGAATTAAAGCTATATGCTCATCATTAACAAAATAAATAGAATAGTAAATATGTACAAGTAAAATAGAGTAATAAATCTGTACAAATACATGCAAGCGCTTTGGGGAGGGGAAGAAGGTAGGACTGGGGGGATGGGGGGGAGGAGAGGAAAAAGGGGGCTTAGTCTGTGAAGGCCTTCTGGAGGAGGTGAGCTCTCAGTAGGGCTTTGAAGGGAGGAAGAGAGCTACCTGGGCTTCCCTTGTGTAGAGGGAGGGCATTCCATAATTCCGGCTCTTCCAATTGACTGCTGGGTGACCTTGGGCAAGTCACTTATCGTCTCTGTGCCTTGGTTTCCTCACCTGTATAATGGAGATGCAATGCCTGTCCCCCCTCCTACTTAAACAGTGAGCCCCATGTGGGATATGGACTCTGCCTGACACAATTAATTTAGACTATCCCAATGTTTAGAGCAGTGCTTGATGAATAGTAAGTGCTGAAAAAAGATTATAATTATAAGAATAATCATTTGTCCAGAATCTACTACTCTCAGGGGATACCCCCTCTCTCCCAGGGTTGCAATTCTGTCCAAATGCCTTTTTTACTCTTTTAGAATTGCTGCTCTGTTCTAAAAATACCCTCCCAGCCCCACAGGACTTATGTCCATATCTGTCATTTATTTATATTAATGTCAGTCTCCCTGCTTCTTGGCTGTAAACTCATTGTGGTCAGGGAATGTAACTGTCTATTGTTATTTTGTACTGTCTCAAGCACTTAGTACAGTGCTCTGCGCACAATAAACGCTTAATAAATACAATTGACTAACTGACTTCAAGCACGCAGTGGGGGAGAGAAGGGCCTGGTAGAGTTGAGAGTGGTTTAGGAGGAGGAAATATTCAACTTATTCATTCATTCAATCATATTTATTAAGTGCTTACTGTGTGTAGAGCACTGTACTAAGCTCTTGGGAAAGTACAATACAATAATAAGCAGTGACATTCCCTGCCCACAGCCAGCTCACAGTCTAGAAGGGGGGAGATAGACATCAATACAAATAAATAAAATTACTCCCCAATGCTCAGGACCTTGATGTCTCGGGATCTCAACTCTTCTACTAGCTAAGTTAGTTTCTAGAGGACTGGAACAGGGATTCTCGCTAGTATCTTCAGGGTCCTAAAGTTCCTCAGTTCTGCCTTCCAGGACCAGACAAGAATTGGAGACCTTCACCAGGAGAACTAGAATCCACCATCCCTTGGCTGTTATCTAAGCACCCCAAAACCAGGGGGAATCATTCAGGTTCAGCCAGCCATCCTTCCCAGAGTGGACTGCAGAAGCTCAGGGGGTGGGGGGCTTTATCTTCCTCTCCCCTTCATCTAAAGAGCACGAGCTTGGGAATCAGAAGTTGTGGGTTCTAATCCTGGCTCCACCACTTGTCTGCTGTGTGACTTTGGGCAAATCACTTAACTTCTTTGTGCCTTAGTTACCTCATCTGTAAAATGGGGATTAAGACTGTGAGACCCACGTGGGACAACCTGATTACCTTGTATCTCTCCCAGCGCTTAGAACAGTGCTTGGCACATAGTAAGCACTTAACACATACCATTATTATTATTATTATTTCTGTTATTCATTCAGTTGTATTTCTTGAGCACTCACTGTGTGCAAACCACTGTACTAAGCACTTGGGAGAGTACAGTATAGCCATAAACAGACACATTCCCCGCCCACATCGAGCCAGGCAAATGTGTTCCATCAGTACCACAGTACCCAGAGCCACCCTAGCCCCCTTCCAAATGCAGACTCAGAGGTCAGAGTACTAGCTGTATGTTTAATAGGAAAAAATCAGAGCATTTTTCATGAGTCAATTAGGTAACAGATAAAATAACTCGAAACCAAAAAATGCTTTTCCCTTCCCTCTAGTGTATTTCCCTCCCAGGACCCTTTCTACTTTCCTGAGCAATCCTGCGGCCTTTTCTTTTAGCCCCCTGACCCCAACTCTCCTCAGCATCCCTCAGGGAATCTCTGGCTTCAGATCCATCCCTCGCCTCCTTCCATAGGATTATTCAACTGCCAGGGTGAAACTACAGCTGTTCCCCACAGACATTTCCTCAGCTTAGAGTTTAAAGTCTCTCTCCTCTGGACTCTAACCTGGAGAAACCTGTCTTCCCCAGGCTAGCTCAGTTATTCATTCATTCAATCATTATTTATTGAGCATTTACTATTCATTCAATCCTATTTATTGAGCACTTACTGTGTGCAGAGCACTGTACTAAGTGCTTGTGTGCAGAACACAGTACCAAATGTTGTACATATTTATTATTCTATTTATTTTACTTGTACATATCTATTCTATTTAATTTTGTTAATATGTTTGGTTTTGTTCCCTGTCTCCCCCTTCTAGACTGTGAGCCCACTGTTGGGTAGGGACTATTTCTATATGTTGCCAACTTGTACTTCCCAAGCACTTAGTGCAGTGCTCTGCACACAGTAAGCACTCAATAAATACGATTGATTGATAGGGAGAGTACAATATAACAATAAACAGACACATTCCCAGCCCACTGTGAGCTTCCAACTAATTTTAAATGACTATGGGGCAGCTTCTCCTTGACTCTTAGGCTTCCTCTTCCTTCTCCAATCCTCTCCTGTAGTTGACTGTTATCCAGGTTGAACCACCAGCTAGTTGCCTTCGGGAGGGTGGCCCTCAGAAGTGTTTCTAT
The DNA here is from genome assembly GCF_015852505.1 of Tachyglossus aculeatus. NCBI lineage: Eukaryota > Metazoa > Chordata > Mammalia > Monotremata > Tachyglossidae > Tachyglossus > Tachyglossus aculeatus. The sequence continues at coordinate 38,315,150 of NC_052072.1, forward strand.
CTATTCTACAAACTTCTGAGATTGCCCTTCCCTCCCTTCTCTACGGGTGGGACTAACTTGAGGGACCACCTCAGAGCCTGAAACTGGCCTAAAAAAATCACTAACCCTTCTCCATGCTCACCCAGGGATCCAGATTTGAACAAGTCCACCAGGATGACTGATACATTTCAGGCTCTTCCATCTTTCCCACTACCCCCAGCCCACAGGAACTTCAAGACAATTTCCAGCATTTAGGCAGGCCAAGAGTGAATGGGGTGAAGGTTGCAGAGCAAGGTTTTCCATAATAATAATAATAATAAGAAGAAGAATAGCAAGAAAAATAATAATTTTGTTATTTAAGCGCTTTCCGTGTGCCAGGCCCTGTACTGAGTGCTCAAATCACTCAGATTGGAGACAGTCCCTGTCCCCTGTGGGGCTCATTGTTTCAAGCCCCATTTTACAGATGAGGTAACTGAGGCACAGAGAAGTGAAATGACTTGCCCAAGGTCACCCAGAAGAAGAACTGAACTGTGGGCCTCACCCCAGAGCTCTTGAGGCATTTCTGGTACTTTCTGTCCTGCGCCGTTTCTCAGAGTAGGATGAGGCTGGCTGAATTCTGAAGCCCATTCCTGGAACAAATGTTTTATGCCCCCAATTCCAACCTCCGCCAGGGACAGCCTTGATCCCTCTCCTTATGACGTGTGTTTTCCTCAGCCGTGCTCTCCTTGTCCCATCCTCCAAAAGGAACCCCACTCCAAGCTCACCCCCATACCAAAAATGAGAAGTTGGCACCCCTGCCTCTCCACCTGACCCTAACTTTCTGCTCCAATCAATAGTGTGAAGAATTGTGGCAAAGCGAATCCCTCTGAGCATTGGCTGACTGAAAAGTCTGACACATTCCTACTGCTGATCTAGGCGGATTCCGAAAAATGTTTTGAGCATTCCATCTGGTTTGTTCCTTGCAAATTCTATGAAATGCCTTGAGTTGATTTACAGAAAAGCTCTCAGTGACTTGGAGTCATCAGTATTATTGATCAATCACTGATATTTATTGAGTTTCCTGGGTGCAGAACACTGTACTAAGCACTTGAGAAAGGACGTCATGTGGCAATTTAGGGAATGTGTCTGTTTATTGTTTTAGTTTACTCTCTCAAGGGCTTAATACAGTGCTCTGCACACAGTAGGCACTCAATAAATACAATTGACTGACTGACTGACAATACATTATTAGCTATTTCCCCTCTTCATGAATGCCTGTTTCACTAGTGTAGCCTGGCACTGAGAAGATTAAAATAATAATAATAATGGCATTTGTTAAGTGCTTACTATGTGCCAGGCACTGTGCTAAGTGCTAGGGTGGGTACAAGCAAATCAGATTGTACACAGTCCCTTGTCCCACGTGGGGCTCAGAGTTTCAATTCTCATTTTCCAGATGAGGTAACTGAGGCCGAGAGAAGTGAAGTGACTTGCCCAAAGGCACACAGCAGGTAGGTGGTAGAGCCGGGATTAGAACCCATGATCTTCTAACCCAAGCCCATTCTCTATCAACTATGTCATTTGAAATGCTGTAAATCTAGGGTGAAGAGAATTACCATCTGTATTAATGCTGCAAGCATATTGGCTGATAATCGGAAACTTCGGGGCACACAATTTATGAGTTTGCAATTGGCAAACCTCCGAGTTGCTGCCTTCTGGAGAGAGTTGGCCTTGGGGAACTTCCAGTGGGGTGTAAAATAGTCTTTGCTGCAGGCTTGCTCCGTGAGTTGGAGGTGTTGTGAGGGACTAGTACCTGATGGGTACCACATCATCCGAGAAGCAATCTATGTGAGAAGACCCTGGTATAAGAGTCATTGTTGGTATGTTTTGGTAGTGGACTTAATCAGAACCCTTCAAGCTGCTGACATTCCTTATGAGGATGATGCTGGCAATTACACATATCTGCAATTTGAAATTGGACAGAGAATTGTTTTATTATTTATGCCTTGGCCCACACCTCTATTTTCTGTAAATTTCAGAACGAGACTTTGGCTCACCATCTGCTAATAGGATTATCCTTGGTATTGCCACGTCTCTTCACATTTCCCCTAGACGAAATGCTTAATTCAGTATGAAAATCAGATTAGATGATGAGATGAATAATCCAGATTTTATTAGAAATTCTGAGAGGGGGAGACTTGTTCTCATGGCATTAATGTCTAAGGCTGGACAGAACGGTTCCTTTTGGCTGCTAAATCACGTGTTGTAAATTAAGCTCCTTTCCTCTCCTCGCAAATTCAGACAGTGTTGTAGACAACAAATGGGCCCTTTGCAGATGCAAGCATTAATGCTTCTCCCCACCAAAGTGTTTGACTTTCAGGGAGCAACTCAAGGTCCTGGGAGAATTGGCACCACTCTGTTTTTGTATTTTTTAATACAAAAATTGTATTGTTTTGTATTATTATACAATATACAATAATAATAATATTATAATAATACAATATACAATAATAATAATACAATAATATTATACAATATTATTTTGTATTGTATTGTTTTGGGGTTTTTAATGCTTTTTTTCCAAGAAGTTCAGATGTGATCTCATATATCTGCCCATTGACATGACACTGCTTGTGAGTGGGTACATTTTATTATCTCCTTCTTGGGTATGGAGAAGAAGTCTCCAGGATCCTCAGTAAATGTTCTGGTGATGATGATGATTGATGGAGATGACTTATTGTAACTCACCCCCTGGAATTCGCTTTAACAATTCAGGAGGAATAAAGCCCTGTCTCCTCTCTTGCTTCAGTCGCAGGGCCACTGGGTTTCAAAACACCTTTCTTAGAAAATACTATCTACAAAAATTCCATGACATAAATGTCTTAGCCATCTTAAACCACTTTAGGTCATTTGAATTCACTGTCAAAGTTTTGAATTGCACTTTATAATCACTAATCAGTCAGTGGTATTTACTGAGTGCTTAATTAATTGATCAATCAGTGGTATTTATTAATGTACTATGTGCAGAGCACTGTATTAGGTATTTGGAAGAGCACAATACATCAGAGTTGGCAGACACATTCCTTGCCCACAATGAGCTTATAGTCCAGAGGGGGAGATGGAACACTGATATAAATGAATAGTTACTAATATATAATTTAAAAATATGTACATACATGCTGCCGGGTTGAGGGTGGGGCAAATATCCAATGCCCAAAGGTCACAGATCCTCACAGATCCACATGCACAGAAGACGTAGAAGGGAGCCGGGGAAAAGAGAGCTTCACTGGGGAAAGCCTCTTGGAGATGTGATCTTAGTAATGTAGTAGTGTACTTTTTGCAGATTAGTGTACTAACAGATTGGGAAAGTACAGTACAAAAGAGTTGGTAGGTATGTTCCCTGCCCACAAGGAGCTTACAGTCTAGAGGGAGTGACAGACATTTATATGATTAAATATTTTTTATGGTATTTGTTAAGCACTTACTATATACCATATATATATTATATAAAGAGAAGCAGTGTGGCTAAGTGGAAAGAGCACGGGCTGTGGAGTCAGAGGCCATGGGTTCAAATCCCGGCTCCACCAATTGTCAGCTGTGTGACTTTGGACAAGTCACTTAACTTCTCTGTGCCTCAGTTACCTCCTCTGGAAACTGGGGATTAAGGACTGTGAGCCCCCCAGGGGGACAACCTGATCACCTTGTAACTTCCCCAGCACTTAAAACAGTGCTTTGCACATAGTAAGCACTTAATAAATGCCATCATTAATATATACCAGGCACTGTACAGTAATGTAGCATATCCCTCCCTCCCCATCCCACTCTGGTGGCAGACCTGCCAGGGAATCCAAGATAAATGAATCTGTCTAATTCTGTCCCTGCCTCTGCCCTCCCTCACTTGCTATCCCCTCTCTCTGACTGCCTTGGTCTCTCCCTGCTTGCTTTAGTCTTCCTGTGTGTGTGTCTGGCTTTGGCTCTCACTTTCTCTCCATTTCTCTCTTTCTCTCCAGCTCTCTTTTTCTCTCTGGCTTTCTCTTTCTCTCCTGCTCTGTCTCTGCCTGTGCTCTCTTTGGCTCTACAACTGCAGTCTCTAGCTCTGCTTCTGAACCTCTGCCTCTGGCTGCCTCACTGGCAGAGCCTCTCATTTTTGGCTTGCCTTCTGGGGGTCTGGCTTTGTCTCTTTCCTGCATTTTCCTGGCAGCCTCATCCTCCAGAAACTTCACTCCTTATTCCTCCCTGCTCTCAGAATAAAATGTTGGTGCTTTTGGCCTTTACAGTGTTGAAGAGGGAAAAACCTGATCGGGGAAGGCTGGGAGACAATAAGATGCTGGCCTTCATCATCCTCTAAAGCATAATTTAAGGAGCCCTGCTAAGGTGAAGTGCCCAGCAATAACTGAGATTGCATGGCCTCTTTGGGCGTAGCTCAGAATATATATCGTCTCCTAAATCAAAGTGCTAACTTGAGTGTTGTTCAATGTCTAGCAGAGCACTGAAGCTCAAAGTTACCGATTAAGTTTTTCCTGTGGGTTAGCGGGAGGAGAGTCAGAAGGAGGGCATATGTACTGAATTTTGCACTATGAGTGACCTGGTTCAAAGTGAAACTGACCCTACATGCACAGTTAATGTCTCAAGGATGAGCTTCATTTTTTCATTTCTTGGCTGGTGTGTGGTTTATTTGTGCACTGAGCATTACATTACCATGAGGGTTTGGAATTTAATAATATTTGGTTTGCAAATAAAAAGACTACAAACAGAATTTTTATGGCCTTGGAAATCACTATTCAGACACAAAAAAGTTAACATGATCTTGTTTAGAATTCTGAAAATGCTTTTTTGAAATTAGTTAAAAACTAAATCTTCCCAAAGGATAATATTCTTGTTGAGATGCAGTCATCTCTTATGGTTCTGTTATTTAAATGGGCATATAGTATCTAAAATTAGACTATTTTAGAAATTCCAGTGCTGAACTAATTGGAATTTTATGATATCCAAAACACTCAAGCTCCTTTTCCTCCTTGGGCTTCCTCCACACTCAAATCCCCAGGAGCAAATAGTTCTGAATTCAATGTTTGATTTACAAAGAATAACTTTTGGGATATAGAGATAGGTTTCCTTAATGGCAATGAGGCATTGCAGTTGATGAATTCTCTACTTTTTCCTGAAGCCAGGCTGAACTTTTCCTGCCCTTTCCTTTGCAAATTTTCCCCAACATTGATGGGGGATACATTTTAGACTTCTGCAGAGATAAAGTTAAGGGCACAGGGGAACTGTGAATCCCAGCTGCTTTAAGCTCCAAAACCATCTCAAATCCCTTATGTAAGCAGCATTTATGAAAAAGCCCAACATTATTTACCCACTGAAGATCTCCTATGGGCGAGCCTTCAGCATGTAACAACATAGTTAAAACAGGGATCACAGGGTGTTCTTTTAAGCACTTCAGTTCATCTTTACTTACGCGGTTCCATTTGAGACACTTACTTTAAAATAGAACTCCTAAATGGCTTCGGTCCCAATGAATGTGTAAAAATAGGAGTGAAACTTGGCACAATTTCACCGACGATGTAAATGTATCAATTAAGAAGTCAAATACAGAAACACTCAGCGGTCCTGAATGCTGCCACCAGGTGTGACCTGAACTCATCAGGAATTTTTGAAATCGAACTTAGAGGAATTGACATCAGTTGAGAGGAGGGAGCGTGCCCTTCATCTCTCTGCCATTTTAGGAAGTCCAGAGCAGCAGGGCCTAGTGGATAGAGCCTGGACCTGAGAATCAGAAGGAACTGGGTTCTAATCCCGGCTCTGCCACTTGTCTGCTGTGTGGCCTTGGGCAAATTGCTGCACTTCCCTGGGCCTCAGTTCCCTCATCTGTAAAATGGAGATTAAGAATGTGAGCCCATGTGGGATATGGACCGTGTCCAACCTGATTAGCTTGTATCTACCCCAGAGCTTAGAATAGTGCTAGACACATAGTAAGTGCTGAACAAATACCATCATCATCCTCAGGGCAGTGGAAATAGGCACATCAGCAGTAATTTCTTGGGAGTGTGCAAAGTCTTAGCAAAGGAATGCCAGACTCCAGGATGAAGGAGGGGGCCAAGAGAAGCTATTAATTCTGCTCTAGAATGTAAGCTTGTTGTGGGCAGGGAACAGGTCTGTAATATTGTCATATTGTACTCCCAAGCACTTAGTACAGTGCTCTGCAAACAGTAAGCACTCAGTAAATGAGATTGACTGACTGCTCTCCAGCATATAGTCAGGGTCAGAGGACTGTAAGTAGACTAGGGCGAAAGAGGGCAAAATGCCCCAGGCCTTGAAGGGACCCTGCTAAGGTCAACCAATGACCTCAAATGGGTAGGAGAGTCTCACTATTAAAAGTCCTGGTCCCAGTTCTCTCTGTGGGACTCTCCCCCCGTTCAAAGCCTTATTGAAGGCTCATCTCCTCCAGAAGGCCTTCCCAAACTAAGCCCCACTTTTCCTCACCTTCCAGTCCCTTCTGCCTTGCCCTGACTTTTTCGCTTTGCTCTTCCCAACTCCCAGCCCCACAGCACTTATGTACATATCCGTTATTTTATTTATTTGAATTGATGTCTGCCTCCCTGACTTCAGACTGTGAGACCGCTGTGGGCAGGGACTGTGACTTTTTATTGTCGTATTGTACAAGTGCTTAGTATGGTGCCCTGCCCACAGTAAGTGCTCAATAAATATGAGTGAATGAATGAATGAAAGAATGAAAAGAGTTCTGGCCCCAGTTCTATTTTCACCCTCCAAGCCAGGGACTGAAGCCACTGTTGCTTCCACCCCTTCTGTGGGCTCGTACAGGGCAGCTATCTGTGACACTGACTGAATTCTTAAATTTCATCCAAGGTGGCTTCTAACAGAGCAAAGGAGTGAATTTTGTTTGAGGTGCTGGTTCTAGAGCCTCTCTGGCTTTAAGGGAGCTTTCTTCCTTGACTCCTGCCTTTCGAAGTGCCATCTCACTTGGCTTGGGTTTCCTCCTAGATAAATGGGGCAGTTGGGTTGATGGGACCCTGAGGAATCATGAAGGAAGGTTAAAACCAGCCTCTTCTTTTTGTTGCAAGTTCTCCCCAAGTTGTGCTTGTAGAATCATTCATTCAATAGTATTTATTGAGCACCTACTGTGTGCAGAGCACTGTACTAAGTGTTGAACAACAGACAGACACATTCCCTGCCCATAACAAGATTACAGTCTGGAGGGAGAACTTGTCCAGGTGGACGTATACTGATTGACCGAGGACCAAGCGTATTGTGAATTCTAAGGTTGATAGATGGAGGGGGTAAAGCAACAAATCAATAAAAACCAAATTGAGTTGGGTTTGAGGAAAGGGTAAGGTCCAGGTGAGAGGTAAGTAGTGATGACTATATCGGCAGTATTTTAAATAGTTGATTTGTTTAGTATTGGCCTTGAGGAGTGCTTATTTTACAATTTGTTTTACAGCCACTCAGTAGCATTTATTGTATTTCAGGGCTGAGGAACTCACTAGTGTTTACTCTGTATGAAGGACTGTATTAAGCACTGAGAGGGTGCAATCTAGGTACTAAAGCTGATCCCTGCCCTCAAGGAGCTCAGGGTCTAGTCGTGGAGACAGGCACTAAAATAAATTACAGGTAGGGAAAACCAGTAGAATATAACAACATGTACATAGGTGCAATGGGTGGATTTTTGTTGTCTGTCTCCCCCTTCTAGACTGTGAGCCCGTTGTTGGGTAGGCACCGTCTTTATATGCTGCTGACTTGGACTTCCCAAGCGCTTAGTACAGTGCTCTGCACACAGTAAGCACTCAATAAATACGATTGAATGAATGAACGAATCAAAGGTGTGAGTGTGAGCATCTAAATACTTAGATAATGAGTAACAATAATGGCGGTATTTAAGTGATTACTGTATGCCAGGCACTGTACTAAACGCTGAGATCGATACAAGCAAATGGGGTTGGATGCAGTACCTGTCCCACATGGGGCTCACAGCCTCAATCCCCAGTGTACAAATGAGGTAACTGAAGCCCAGAGAAGTGCAGCGACTTGCCCAAGGTCACACAGCAGACACAAGGCAGAGCTGGGTTTAGAAACCAGGTCCTCCTAACTCCCAGGCCCGTGCTCCATCCACTAGACCATGTGGCTTCTCTAAGTTAGTAAGTAATGAAATGGCAGTTGGGGAAAATATGATGTAGAGAATAATCAAGGATAGTCTCTGATGAGTCATTCCTGGAGAAGATATGACAGAAGGGCCCTTGAAGATGGGGAGGGGAGTCATCTGCTGGAGGTGAAGTGGGAGGGAGTTACTTGACAAAGAAGAGCTTGAGCGAGAGGTCCAAGGTGAGAGAGATGAAAATGAGGCACAATGAGTAGGTGGGCATGGAAAGAATGAATCATCAATTGATGGCATTCATTGAACACTTATGTGCAGAACACTATACTTAACATTTGGGAGAGAACAATGCAGCAGAGTTGGTAGACACAGTCTGGCACATTTCCTGCCCACAAGGAGTTTGGGCAAGCTGGGATGTAGTGGGAGAGGTGTGAGGATAAATAGGGGGAGAGGAGGAAAGAGGAGGGAGCTGTTCAAATGATCTAAAACCAGTGGTCTGTAGTTTCTGCTTGTTGAGGAATCATTGGAGGTTTTAAGGAGGGAGGAGAAGTGTACATCATGTTTTAGGAAAATTATTTATAATAAATAATAAAAATTATAATATATAATTATATGCAGCAAGATTAACTATATAGACTGAAGAGGGGAGAGAATAAAGTCAGGAGGCCTACAGGGAGGCTGATGCAGTTGACGAGTTGGGATTTGACAAGTTCTTGGATAAGAATAGTTGCAGATTAGATGGAGAGGAAGGGGATGATTCTGGAGATGTTGTGCCGGAAGAATCGATAGGATTTGGTGACAAACTGACTTTAAGCATTGAAAGAGAGGGAAGAGATAATGTTCATACCAATGCTCTGGGCTAAGGAACAGGGAGGAGGGTGATGTTGCTGACTGTGATGGGAAGGTTAGTTGGAGGAGGGGATTTGGGAGACAAGACGAGGTGTTCAGATTTGGACAAATTGAGTTTGAGTTGCTGGAGGGATATCAGTGAAGAGGTGTTCTGGAGGTAAGAGTTAAGGCAAGATTACAGAGGAGGAGGTCAGGGCAAGAGAGGTAAATATAAGACTCATACGTGTGAAGGTGGTAGCCAAAACAATAGACGCAGGTATGCTTCCCGAGGGAATGAGTGTAGACTAAGAATAAAAGAGAACCCAGAACTGGACTTTGAGGGGACACCTACAATTAGGGAGTGGGAGGTGGAGGAAGAGACCGTCCAGATAGGTAAGATGAGAAACGGGAGAGGACACTTGGAGAAAAACTGTGATTATGTAGCATTTCCAGGGCAAGAGAACAGTCCATGTTGTCCAAAGCAGCTGAACGATCAAGAATTCAGATTTAGTGAGAAGCAATTTCAGTGGAGCTAAGGAGAGAGAAACCAGGGTAATAGAGATGTTAGAGGAGAGGAAGTGGAGGCAGCGCATTATTAATCCTTTTGAGGAGGTTGGATAGGACTTCAAAGAGGGAGATGGGATGGATAACTAGATGGTGAAGTGGCATCCAAAGAGGGCTTTGGGGGACATAGGAGATTCATGGGAATGATTGAAGGCATCAGAGAGTTGAAGATGATGGTCAAGGAAGAGAATAATAATGATTGTGGTATTTATTTAGTGCTTACTAAGTGTCAAGCACTGTACTAAGATCTGGAATGGATCCAAGCAAATCGGGTTGGACGGAGTCCCCATCCCACATGGGGCTCACAGTGTTAATCCCCGTTTTACAGATGAGGTAACTGAAGCCCAGTAAAGTGACTTGCCCAAGGTCACACAGCAGGTAAGTGGTGGAGCAGGGATTAGAACCCCTGCCCTTCCCAGGCCTGTGCTCTATCCACTATGCCACGCTACTTCGCTTTAGATTAGTGTCAGCCTGATCCTGTTCTGGGGATTTGAGTCTGCCATGCTTTCCCTCGCCTTTCTTCTTCTTAGATGCCGTCGAGTTGTTTCTGATTCATAGCAACTCTAGGATTCTTTTTCCATAGAGATTTCTTGGTAAAAAATACAGAAGTGGCTTACCATTGCCTTCTTCTGTGCAGTAAAAACTTGAGTCTCTGCTATTGTCCTTGATCAGCAGATTGATCACTTGATCATCTGCCTTTAACTCATTCCTGTGCTGTTGCCGCTGCCCAGCAAGGTGAATCAACTTTGTCTGGGTGGGTGGTTGCGTTCCCTCACCCGGCCAGGGCCACATCCCAGGCTGTAACTCCCTGACCACAGGATCACTGAGCAAAGGGAAAACAGGTGCAGGGGCTCAAGCACTGGAAAACAGGGGATAAATAGGAATAAAGAGAGCAAGTCAGGGTGATGCAGAAGGGAGTGGGGAAAGAGGAAAAGAGGGTTTAGTCAGGGAAGGCCTTTTGGAGTAGATATGTCTTCAGTAAGACCTTGAAGTTGTGGGGGGAAAGTCACTGTCTGTTGGATATCGTTGGCTGTCAGATATTAAGAGGGAGGGCATTCCAGGCCAGAAGCAAGACGTGGGTGTCAGTGGCGAGAGAGACGAAATCGAAATACAGTGAGAAGTTTGGCTCCCGGGCTCCCTGCTAAGGGCCGAGAGACAGTGGCAGCTGCAAGAATAAAGATTCTGTCAGAAGTAAGGAGAATCCTGTCAATCCCACCAGCTGGCTCAGCCCCACTGCCTAAAAACTTTTTCTACTAGCTGGCCTTCTAGAATGTAAGCTCACTGTGGGCTGGGAATGTGTCTATTGTTATATTATACTCTTAATAATAATGGCATTTATTAAGCACTTACTATGTGTGAAGCACTGTTCTAAGCACTAGGAAGGTTACAAGGTGATCAGGTTGTCCCACAGGGGGCTCACAGTCTTAATCCCTGCACTTAATGCTTCACACACACAATAAATACGAATGAATGAAATGAATAATAATAATAATGATAGTGATGGTATTTGCTAAGCACTTACTGTGTTTAAAGCACTGTTCTAAGCACTGGGGAGGATACAAGGCGATCAGGTTGTGCCATGGGGGGCTCACAGTCTTAATCCCCATTTTACAGACGAGGTCACTGAGGCACAGAGAAGTTAAGTGACTTGCCCAAAGTCACACAGCTGACAATTGGTAGAGCCAGGGTTTGAACCTTCAAACTCTGACTCCCAAGCCCACACTCTTTCCACTGAGCGATGCTGGCCAAGCTCAAACTCCTATTTTCTACTATGGTTTAGAGATGGCCCGTCTCCCACCTGCATTCAGCCCCTAGGGAGGCTTCCACCCTTACCCTTGGAAGTCCCAGGACAGCCTTCTGTCTCTCCCCACCTCCAGTCTATGATTCACTCTGCTGCACGGATCACTTTTCTACAGAAACATTCAGGCCATGCTTCCCCACTCCTCAAGAACCTTCAGTGGTTGCCCATCCACCTCCACATCAAACAGAAACTCCTTACCACTGGTTTTAAATAACTTAATCACCTTTTCCCCTCCTATCCTACCTCGTTACTCTCCTACTACAACCCAGCCCACGCACTTCGCTCCAAAAATGCCAACCTTCTCCCTGTACTTCGATCTCATCCATCTTGCCACTGATGCCCATGTCCTGCCTCTTGCCTGGAATGCCCTCCCTCCTAATATCCAACAGCCAATGATATCCGACAGACAGTGACTTTACCCTGAAACTTCAAGGTCTTACTGAAGGCACATCTCTTCCAAGAGGCCTTCCCTGACTAAGTCCTCCTTTCCCTTTTCCCCACTCCCTTCTGTGTCATCCTGACTTGCTGTCTTTATTCAGCCCCATAGCACTTACATACATATCTGTAATATATTTATATTGATGACTGTCTCTCCATCTAGACTATATGCTCGTTGTGGGCATGGGATGTTTCTGTTTATTGTTATACTGTTATACTGTGCTCTCCCCAGCACTTAGTACAGTGCTCTGCACCCACTAAGCACTCAATAAATACAGCTGACTGAGTGGCTGGTCACCACACTGACCACAGAGTCGGAAGTGCAGGGAGCCATGGGAAGTGTTAATGGTTCCTATCGCTCCGTACCAGCCCCTCCGGTGCTAGTGAGCTAAACTCGTTAGTCTGGCCAGGGTGTGACCAGTCACACATTGCCCACTTGTTAATCCTCCTCTGTTTCCCTTTTGCCCCTCACTTTCCTGGGAGGGACTCTTTTCTCTCTTTGGAGAGGGAATGGGAGGGACAACTGGTGCCTTTATCTGGGAAGGGGTCTTGCTTGGTCTTGCCATCTCTTCCGTCAGGTGGTTAGAATAATAATAATAATGATGATGGTATTTGTTAAGCGCTTACTATGTGCAGAGCACTGTTCTAAGTGCTGGGAGGGTTACAAGGCGATCAGGTTGTCCCGCGGAGGGCTCACAGTTTTAATCCCCATTTTACAGATGAGGGAACTGAGGCATGGAGAAGTTAAGTGACTTGCTCAAAGGCACACAGCTGACATTTGGCAGAGCCGGGATTTGAACCCATGACTTCTGACTCCAAAGCCCATGCTCTTTACACTGAGCCACGCTGCTCTACTCTGTACTTGGTCCTGATCCCCTCTGTCGTTTTCCCAGCTTTGGAGAGGAGCCAAGTTGGGGCCTCTGTTCCTCCTCCTCACTGCGAAAGATCCTTCAGGACCTTGGGGTTTTGGCATCTGGTTCTACTCCCTTCTATCTTTCCTCCCTCCCTTTGAGAGGGAAGTCAACCTGGAGTCTCCTACATTAGTACTGCTGGCTCATGTTGATTCATACTGTCCATGAGTGGTGAACGGCTCCCCCAGAATCCTGCAGTGGGTACCTTCCCTCACAGGTTCGTAGTGATGGCTTAAGCTGCATGGTCTGTGGGGTGGAGGAGTTGGGAGACGAGAGCAAAATTTGAGTCTCCTGAGAGAGGGGATTCTTGGGAGTTGGCCAGCCCTCCTGCATTTTAGTATAATTTGCAGATAGCCCTTTGGATTCCCAGCAATCCATTAGGGAATTGGTAAGAGGAGCAAGTTGGTCAAAGCAGTGTGCGGCCGAACATGTATGACAATATTGGGTGGCTGGTATGCCTTCTGATCAACTCTGAGGGAGCCTGGCTAGTGTCATATGTTCCTATTTCTTTTTCCCTTTTCCTCTGGATGCAGTAATTCATCAGTTGTACTTATTGAGTGCTTACTGTGGGCAGAGCACTGTACCAAGTGCTTGGAAGAGTATAATACGAGAGTTGATAGACACAAGGAGCTTCTAGTAGAGAAACCTGGCCATCATCAGCCTGAGCTGCTTGCCAAGTGCCCTTTTTATTCATACATTCATTCAATCGTTTTTATTGAATGCTTAATGTGTGCAAAGCACTGTACTTGGCAGAGTTCAGTAAATCAATCAATAGGCACATTCCCTGCCCCTTTTAGCTTCTTCTATCAGCAACTCCTCTTTGAGCTCTGGTCACTGACCATACCCTCTGTGTTCCTATCATTCAGTCTAGAAGCTTTTTCCCTGATGCTCACCCTGTTCCTGGGAGGGTGAGTTTGATTTTTCATGGTGGTCTAAGGGAAAGAGCATAGATCCGAGCATCGGGAAACTTGGGTTCCAGTCTGGACACTGCCACTGGCCTGCTATGAGACCCTGGGCAAGTCACTTAACTGCTCTGAGTCTCATTTTCTCCAGTAGGGATAATAGAATGTGCCTCTCCCTACCAGGAATGTGGTGAGGACAAAATGAGATAATTGAGTTGGAAAGGCTCTGGAAAAATACAAGTGCAATAAAAATTTAAGGTTTCATTATTGCTTCCCCTCCCTTCTTTCTGCTTCCCAAAACTCTTCATCTCCCTCAAAATGCCTCTTTCTAAATGCTTCTGCCCATGGTGGCTATCTTAGGGTTGCTTTTGTCTTAAACTGTTTGGAAAATAAAACTAAGAACACTCTTTCATATGTCTACACTGTACCTCCATGCCACAATCTTGGAGCTAAGATATATTAAAAGCACCATAACTACAGATTCTAAAGAAAACAGATCTTTGGAAAGATTGTTGAGATAGCTGAGAAATAGAAGTCTTAATCAAGGGACCTCCTGGTTTTTCTCTCTATATTGTTATGACAAGAGAGTGAATTGTGTTGAAAATCTCTTCCTCATATCATCTAATCTGGTCTGTAGTAAGAGGTCATATTTTTAAGCTATTGGGTATTCTTAGAGGCAGAACTGATTTGTGGTGCTCTGGCTGCTTTATCTGTTTAATATTCAAAACCACAAGCTGTTCAATATTCTGGTGAAAATAGATTAGATAGCATGTAGCAGGCGGTAAATAAAATGTTCACATTTGTCCTTTGGCTCCCTGAAAATATGATTTGTATAGCTAAAGACACTTGTGGTATCCAGAAAACATAACCATATCTTTATGAATTAGGCTTTGGAAAACCCCAAGTCCATGAAAGCAGCTAAATAGTATTTGATGGATTGAATGTCTCTGGGCAAACTTCCTGAGTTCCACGAAATCTAAACTGACCCAGACCCTAACTCAAATCCTCCGTCCTCACATAGCACATTTCAGAAAATTTAAGGGTCTGAATCTAGGAGGCAGAATGACAATCTTCACCCAGTGGGCAAAGTTCTTTTCTAATTTCTACCACTACTCATGGAGTCAGAACTCATTTTTCTTCATTTGATAAAATACGGTTGACCAAATAAGGATACTTCCACTTTACACTATTATTATTAAACTCAACTGCTTTACTCAAGCAATAACTTATGTACACACCTCTGTTTCCTCCTTCTCCTTGTAACTGATTTTAATGTCTGTTTTTTCAGCTAGGTTGTAAGAGCCTTGATCAAATAATCAATGATAATTACTGAGCATTTACTGTGCACAGAGCATTGTACTAAGTGCTTGGGAATAATACAGTGCAACAGAGTTGGTGGACATGTTCTGTTCCCTTCCCTGATTGGGTATGTTTCTCACTCGTTTATTTTCCCAGCACAAAGTGCTCTGCACAAAGTAAGCACTTAAAAAAATATTTCCACTGCTGTCACTACTACTACTACTAACTGTGGTATTTGTTAAGCACTTATTATTTGTCGTGTATGTTCTAAACACTGGGGTAGATACGAGATAATCAGGTCAGACACAGTCCTGTGCCAATGGGACTCACAATCTAAGAGGGAGAATAAGTATTGAATCCCCATTTCTCAGATGGGGAAGCTGAGGCCCAGAGAAGTTAAGCAACATGTCCAAGGTCACTCAGCAGACAAGGGGCAGAGCAAGGTCTTCTGACTCTCAGGCCTGGGCTTTTTCTACTGGGCCACTCTGCTTCGTAGTAGGAGACAGGTGAGGAAGAAGATGCCAGTGAAGTGAGTGTCTCTGGGAAAAGTTCTACCGACGTGGGAACCATTCTTCATCCTGCAAACAGGAGTTCGGGATTCATTGTCTGGGTCTCTGTGAGCTGTGAGATTCCAGAACTCTGTGTTTGGATGCATAAGAGGATGAGTGTGAGCGTGACATATACACACTTCAACTGGGGGCAGATAGCTTCGACTTGCATTTACTTATACAGTGATTTTTTAAGGGAGTTTTTGACATTTGATTTTGCCTAGTATTAAAGCAACTTGCTTGTAGAATTGTAGTCTTTTTAAATGAGTCTTCAGTCGGGAACTTTTTTTAGAATCATGAATACACTAGGAGTGTGTTGTGAGAGTGGAGTTTACCATGTAAAGAAGTCAGGTTCATAATATCCCCAAATTGTTAAGAAACTCAATCCCTGCTGGTCTATCTACCTTGCAGAATGTTCTAAGTGGCTCTTCAATCAGAAATCTTCAGGGCTAATAATTATTATTATTACATTTATGGTACTTATTAAGGACTTCCTACGTGCCTAGCACTGCTCGAAGCACTGAGGTAAATACAAGTTGATCAGGTTGGACACAGTCCCTGTCCCACATGGAGCTCACACTCATCATCATCATCATCATCAATCGTATTTATTGAGCGCTAACTGTGTGCAGAGCACTGTACTAAGCGCTTGGGAAGTACAAGTTGGCAACATATAGAGACAGTCCCTACCCAACAGTGGGCTCTCAGTCTAAAAGGGGGAGACAGAGAACAAAACCAAACATACTAACAAAATAAAATAAATAGAATAGATATGTACAAGTAAAATCAATCAATCAATAAATAGAGTAACAAATATGTACAAACATATATACATATATACAGGTGCTGTGGGGAAGGGAAGGACGTAAGATGGGGGGGTGGAGAGGGGGACGAGGGGGAGAGGAAGGAAGGGGCTCAGTCTGGGAAGGCCTCCTGGAGTCAGTGAGCTCTCAGTAGTGCCTTGAAGGGAGGAATAGAGCTAGCTTGGCGGATGGGCAGAGGGAGGGCATTCCAGGCCCGGGGGATGACATGGGCTGGGGGTCGATGGCGGGACAGGCGAGAACGAGGTATGGTGAGGAGGTTAGCGGCAGAGGAGCGGAGGGTGCGGGCTGGGCTGGAGAAGGAGAGAAGGGAGGTGAGGTAGGAAGGGGCGAGGTGATGGAGAGCCTTGAAGCCCAGGGTGAGGAGTTTCTGCCTGATGCGCAGATTGATTGGTAGCCACTGGAGATTTTTGGTTGACTGAGGCCCAGAGAAGTTAAGTGACTTGCTCAAGGTCACACAGCAGACATGCGGCAGAGGCAGGATTAGAACCCACGTCCTTCTGTCTCCCAGGCCCATGCTAAATCCACTAAGCCGTGCTGCTACCCCGCTGATGGCCTAGCGTGGCAGAACCAGGACTAGGAACCGGTGTCCTTATGCCTAATCATAATAATATTTGTTAAGCCCTTCTTGGAGCCAGGCACTCCATGGGGGTAAATACAAGATAATCAGGTAGGACACAATCTCTGACTCACAAGAGGCTGACATTCTAAGGGGGTACAACAGGTACTGAATCACCATTTTACTGATGAAGAAACCGAGGTACAAAAGTCAGGTGACTTGCCCAAGGTTACAAAGCAGGCAAGTGGAAGAAGTGCAGTTAGATCCCAGGTCCCATGATTCCCAAACCAGTACTCTTTCTACTAGTCCACACTGCTCTTTTCACTGAAGCAACGGGTGGGCAGGCATGTTGGCATTTCCCTTTGTCCAAACAAATATGAAACCCTTCCTTGGGTAATGCCCTTTTAAACTCATCTTCTATCTGTTGATGTGGATGCCTTTGTTAATGCAAAATAAGCAAACCCCATCATTGGAGCTGGAGTGATTCCAAGAGAACAAGGATTCAGAGAAACCTGAGACTCACAAAAGCCGGAATCACATCTGTAGAGGTCTAAGGGGAATGCACCCTCCAGACTCTTAAGGCCACATCATCAGAGCTCGTTTCCTTCCAGGAAGAATCAAGTCTGCTGGGTTCCATCCCCCTCTCTCCACAGAAATCATCTTCTCAATGGTCACCAGTGATCACCTTCTTGCCAAATCCAGCGGCCTCTACTCCATCCTAATCCTCCTCGACCTCTCAGCTGCCTCTGACACTGTTAACCATCCCTTGTCTCCTGGGGACATTATCCAACCTAGGCTTCACTGACACTGTCCCCTTCTGGTTCTCCTCCTATCTCTGGCCTCTCATTTCTGGTCTCTCTCATGGACTCCTTCTCTATCTCCCACCCCTTAACTGTGGGTGTCCCTCAAGGTTCAGTTCTGTAGTCTCCATCTACATCCACTCCCTTGGAGAATTCATTTACGCACGTGGTTTCAACTACCATCTTGATGTGGATGATTCCTAAATCTACATCTCCAACCTCAATCTCTCTCCCTCTCTGCAGTCTCACATTTCCTCCTGCCTTCGAGAAATCTCTTCTTGGATGTCCCAGCATCCCCTCCAACTTAAAATGTCTAAAATGACAAGCAGCGTGGCTCAATGGAAAGAGCATGGGCTTTGGAGTCAGAGGTCATGGGTTCAAATCCCGGCTCTGCCAACTGTCAGCTGTGTGACTTTGGGCAAGTCACTTAACTTCTCTGGGCCTCAGTTACCTCATCTGTAAAATGGGGATTAAAACTGTGAGCCCCCCATGGGACAACCTGATCACCTTGTAACCTCCCCAGTGCTTAGAACAGTGCTTTGCACATAGTAAGTGCTTAATAAATGCCATTATTATTATTAAAACAGAACTCCCTATCTTACCACCCAAACCCTGTCTTTCTCCTGACTTTCCTATTACTGTAGAAGGCATCCCCTTCCTTCCTGTCTCTCAAGCCCATACAAAACTGTAACCTTGGTGTTACCCTTTTAAGACTGTGAGCCCACTGTTGGGTAGAGACTGTCTCTATATGTTGCCAACCTGTACTTCCCAAGCACTTAGTACAGTGCTCTGCACACAGTAAGCGCTCAATAAATATGATTGAATGAATGAATACCTTCCTTCAAAGCCTTATTGAAGGCACATCTCTTCCAAGAGGTCTTCCCTGACTAAGCCCTCCTTTCCTCTTCTCCCACTCCGTTCTGTGCTGCCCTGACTTATTCCCTCTAATGATAATAATAACAACAATAATAATGGCATTTATTAAATGGTTACTATGTGCAAAGCACTGTTCTAAGCGATGGGGGGGGGTTACAAGGTGATCAGGTTGTCTCACGGGGGCCTCACAGTCTTAATCCCCATTTTACAGATGAGGTAACTGAGGCCCAGAGAAGTAAAGTGACTTGCCCAAAGTCACACAGCTGAAAATTGGCTGAGCTGGGATTTGAACCCATGACCTCTGACTCCAAAGCCCGTGCTCTTTCCACTGAGCCACGATGCTTTATTCATCCCCCTTCCCAGCCCCTCAGTACTTAGGTACATATCTGTTATTTTATTTATTCATATTAATGTCTGTCTCCCCCTCTAGACTATAAGCTCAGCCCAAGCACTTAGTACAGTCCTCTGCACATAGTAAGCACTCATTAAATATGATTGTTTGCCCCATTTCCTACTGTTCTCAGCATAACTAAGCTGACACAGACTCGGGTTACCCGGGCTCTCCAAATTTCCTCTCGAGCAGCGCAAATATTTGGGTCATTTGAAATAAGGTATTCTAATTGGAACCTGTTTCTCTTCATCCTAAGCTAAATCGTGTACAGCTGAATGCCTTCTTGTAAAATCTTCTTGTTTGAACTAAGGTAGATGGCTTATTTAGCCACGATTTACGTGTGTCCTTCAACATGTACCAAAAGCAGCTGTTGTTTCATTAGTAGGTTTTGGGGAGTCCTCTGAGTGGAAACTTCTCATTTTGAACAAACCACGCACTCAAAGCAGAGGTTGAGGAGTGGATGGGAGGCAGCTTCTAGAGTGTGGCATTTCCAGATCCAGGAGTGGTAACAAAATCGCAGATGTACTTTAGGTATTACTAAATCATCATCAATGGTATTTGAAAAGAGCTTATTTTATGCAGAGCACTGTATTAAATGCTTGGGTGGGTATAATGCTACAGAGTTGGCAGACACACTCCCTGCCCACAATCAGCTTATGGCCATACAATTTCAAAAAAACCCACAAAGGTTTAATAAAGAGGTTAGGTCTTGATTGCAAAGGATACTTGTTCTGGTGGAGGCTAAAGAAACCATCATTTCCTGCAGAGCAAATGCCCCTAGGACTAACTGGGTCTATCGCAATTTCCCAGAGTTGACTCTGGGCATCCACCTTTGACCTCTCTCTTTCCCTTCCTCCCTTCCACTTACTCGCTTTCGCCTTCAATCTTCTTCCAATCATCCTCCATCACTCACTGATCTACACATTCTCTTTGTTACATCCTATATCTTGTTACCATGATTTCTTCTCTTATCCTCATTTCTTTCATTCCTCTCCCCTTTTCTGTTTTTGTAATTTATATATGGTCCCCAGTGTATTTTCTTTGTCCTGTATCTCTTCCCATCCTCCTCTGTTTTTCTTTTCTGCTTCTCCTATTTCCTTTCTAATGTTTTCTTTACCTTTATCTAGTCTCTCCCCTTTCCCATTTCTCTTTTCTCCTTTCTTCTCATCCTAGGGCTATTCACCCTCGGCTCTCCACTTAATTCGAGAACCAGGAGCAAATGTGAACTCAATACTACCTCAGCTTGCTTTGTTTGTTGGTTTTCTTGTTTTTTGTTTTTGTTTTTAAAGCCCCATGTGCCTCCTTGGCTGGATGAAAGGTACACTTGTGGAATTTGAGCCAAGTGCTGATGCCATTCCAGAGGCTGGGATTTGGCTCCTTTGCTAGGGAATTATTCACTGAAGTGATGGCAAAATTGACCATGTCAAATTCCCACCCATCTTTCCTCTCCCAGTTCTGAACACAGTGCTCTGTACACAATAAGCACTTACTAAATACTATTACTATTAAAATTGAAAATGAAACTGCAAATTCCTTGGCCAGGAAATCAATCAATCGATGGTATTTATCAAGTGCTTATTCTTTGCAGAACCCTATATTAAGCAGTCAGTCAATTGTATTTATTGAGCACATACTGTGTGCCAAATAATATACTAAGTGCTTGGGGGAGGACAATTTAACAGACACATTCCCTGCCCTCAACGAGCTTACACTGTAGAGAACTTGGGAAAATGCCATTTAACAGAGTTAGTAGACATGTTCCCTGCCCAAAACGATCTTACTAAACAAGGCTATTTCTGTAGACTGGGAATACATTGAGAAAAGGAAACTAGCATATGCCAATTTTCATGAAATCATGAACAGTTAACTGCTCCTGAACAAGGAGACAAAGTTTTACCCACACAATGTTTTGCTATCAGTGGTTTATGAACCGAGGAGGAGAAAATAACTGACATCCTAGAAGGGCAATTGAATGAGACGTGAGAAGTTCTCCTTCAAAATGAAAGTGTTATGAAGTGTACCAACTTCATAGTTATATGAAAACCAAGCAAAGGTGGGAAAGGCTGCCCCAGAACTTGAACAGGATAATAAACAACCCGAAAAATGTAAGCAGAGAGAACAGAAAATTTACTGGGAGAGCCAATAACAAAGCTTGGACAGTGATGGATGCAACATACATGAGGTAGAATAGTAAAGCCAGTTTAGTCCACCTATCCTAATGACTGGAATCTGGTAGATTCCCGGAGACCATTTTTTCCTGAAGTTTGACTGGGTAAGATTTTACCACAGAAAGCTATATCCTAAGGATAGCGACGGTGAGGGGCAGAAGAATTTCTCTTTCCAAAAAGCAGAGAGGTAAAGGCAGAATCATGTTTAGGTGTATCTAGACCTGTGGTGTGGTCCCCTTTTCCCCTCCACACCACCCCAGTCTTCAAAATGGCCAGAGAAACACTGTTATATGGAGGGAAAGGGAAGTGGACCAATGTGAAGAATACCATCTGCTCTCTCTTTCGGCTGGCTCTAGCATCCTGAACTGAGGGGACTCTAGAAACCAGGGTGAGGGTGGGGTGCTGGCTCCTTCCACACTTGCTGTGCCTCAGTCCAGTTATGTTTTGATTACGGGAAATGACACCTCCGAGTCATTATAGGAGATGGAGAGGAAACAGGATATACACGAGAAAGGAGCATGGATTATGAAATGGCGGAAAAAGGGGTTTTGGCATAACCAGCGAAGAGTTGATTGTCGTGACCTCGCAGTCAGAGCAGTGAGGGAAGGACTTGAAGCCATAGGAATATGGCCCCGTCTTTCACTTATAGGGTGACTTGGTCGTTACCTCTAAGGGAACACTTTGAGGGTGGGTATTACCGGGTTGGGCATCCAAGTATATTTGGGACTCTAATGATGATCTTGAAATTAAATCAAAATAAAGCCTCCGAAGGTAGCAATTTCACTGCATTTGAAGCTTGTTTGTTCTAACACTAGTGGACGGAGTAACTGGTAACATTTCACTTTTTATGATTTTCTTCCCAGAGCAAACATAAAATTCTTGACAGCCAGTAGCACTCGAGAAATCTCCATGGTTTAAAAAGGAAGCTCGTGATTGCCAAGCGTAACATTGCACAATTTCACTTTGCTTGGAGCGCAGAACTTGCTTTTGGACTTGTTGCGGCTGTTGGAGCAGATTTATCTATGCCATTGACACTTTGATAAAGAAGCTCAAAAGAAAGCAAGGACTGTAGTATAAATACCACTGAAATTCAGTTCTCAGCTGGGCAGCGAGGTCTCGGAACACTTCTCCGCTTTGGGACTGTCACCGTTGGGTCTGTCCCAGTTAAATCGAGTTAGACAAACACACTCTTCTGTGTTATTTCACATAAAGCGTGTGTTCTAAACTGAAGGACGTAACAAAAAAAAAGATCATATTGGAGAAATAAAAACTGCTTGCTTTTGGAGGACTTTAATAAGGATTCTTCAGCCTCCTTTATGGCCACAGATGTGTTTTTTTTTTTCCAGACACAGAATGTACTCCACTGGAGTTTATGACCTTTAAATATTATTATTTTTAAGTGGTGGTTCCTTTTTTTTTTCCATCCAGGGAATCTTAGAGTTCCTCCCTTTCCACCTTTCCTGACCCAGGCACTGGCTGTGAATAATGGAGCCCTAAGTAATTTAATTTACAGGCTGCCTTTCAGACTAATGGTAGTGTAGTATGGATTAGGGGAGTGGAGGAAGGTGAGGGGGGTGGTCAAGGAGAGAGAGAGAGAATACACTTAAGCTCATTGTGGGAAGACAATGTGTCAATTATATTGTTATATTGTCGTCTCTCAAGTTCTTAGTATAGTGCTCTGCACATAGTAACTGCTCAATAAATACGATTGACTGACATCTTTATCAATCAATCAATCATATTTATTGAGCGCTTACTGTGTGCAGAGCACTGTACTAAGCGCTTGGGAAGTACAAGTTGGCAACATATACAGTCCCTACCCAACAGTGGGCTCACAGTCTAAGCTGTAAGCTCACTGTGGACAGGGAATATGTCTGTTACGTTGTTATATTGTCCTCTCCCAAGTGCTTAGTTCAGTGCTCTGCACACAGTAAGTACTCAATAAACACAATTGACTGACTGACGGACATACAAGGCTACCGTAGTTGTCAGGGAATATAAAAGAGGGAGCTTTGAGCC
The DNA here is from genome assembly GCF_015852505.1 of Tachyglossus aculeatus. NCBI lineage: Eukaryota > Metazoa > Chordata > Mammalia > Monotremata > Tachyglossidae > Tachyglossus > Tachyglossus aculeatus. The sequence continues at coordinate 38,338,137 of NC_052072.1, forward strand.
CTGCCATCGCTTGGTAGAGGAAAGGAAGTCTGGAGGAAGCTAAGCACATGAAGTGGATAAAAAAGCAAAGGGGAGTCCAGGCTAGGTTTGCCAGATTTTTCCAACCCACCTGCAGTCTGACCTCACCTGCCCTCCATCTTCGCTGAGAGGCCAAACTGGGCTATTCCAGTATTATACTCAATCGTGCTCCCCCTTGCCTCTCCCCCTTGGCCAGAATTTTCCAGAAAAGCGGGCAAGGCGAAGGAATGAGGAACAAACGCAGCTGATCTGGATGTGGGGCCAAAAGGAGCAAACCTCAGGGAAGATTTCACCTACGGGAACCGAGGCAGATGGTTGTCACAGAAATTCTGGAGGAAGAATGTATCACAGGGTTCTGTTTCAATGCTGAGTCATTCTTTGTCAGAACATTCTTTCTTAAAAGCCAATTAAATTTCTCTGCCTGCAATTTAAGCCTGCAGGTTTGGTTCCTGTAGGTGCTGATCACCAGCAGAAGTTGGATATCAGTCAATTCTTTGTATTTATTGAGCACTTACTCTGTGCAGAGAGCTGTACTAAATGCTTGAGAAAGTAGTAGACATGATCCCTGATCTCTTGAAGGTTTAAATCTAGTGGGGGAGACAGACATAAAGATGAGTTAAGGTAGGGGGACGCAACTGAATTTAAAGAGTGATATTCACCCCACCTCAGCATTTTGATACTTAAGTGCTTAGGTAGTGAGGACTCAAGTGCGGAGAAGCAGCGTGGCCCAATGGATAGAACACGGGCTTAGGAGTCAGAAGGACCTGGGTTCTAATGCCGCCTCCGCCAATTGTCTGCTGTTTGACCTTGGGCAAGTAACTTCTCTTCTCTGTGCTTCTGTTACCTCATCTGTAAAATAAGGATTAAGACTATGAGCCCTATGTGGGACAGGGATTCTGTCCAATCCAATTACCTTGTATCTACTCCAGTGTTTAGTATCTGGCACATAGTAAATATACTTAACAAATACCATAATTATTATTAAGTTCAAAAGTTAGAAGCAGCATGGCCTAGTGGAAAGAAGAGGTGCCTGGAAATCAGGGGAAATGGATTCTAATCCCGACTCTGCCATTTGCCTGTTGTGTCACCTTGGGCTAGTCACTTATCCTCTCTATGCCTCAGTTTCTTCATCTATAAAATGGGAATTAAATATGTTCTCCCTCCTCTTTAGACTGTGAGCCCCACATGAGACATGGACTGTTTTTAACTTGATTAACCTGCATTTACTCCTGTGCTTAGTACAGTGTTCGACACCCAGTAAGCTCTTATAAATGCCACAATTATTATTATTATGATGATGTTGGGTGTCTCAGCAGCAGGAGAAATTGGATGGGAGGGATGAGGCATTAATCAGAGAGGGCTTCCTGGAGGAGATGTGATTTTAATAGGGCTTTGAAGATGGGGAGGGTAATTGTCTGCTGAATGTTGTCTTCTGTCTTCGCCTTTCCAGGCTAAATAATCTGAATTCCCTGACCTCTTTCCTTGAGGGGTCTTACTTTCCAACCCTTTATTTTTTCTTCATATTTTCCCTTGGATCCTCTTCATTTCTTCCCGCTCTCTGAAACTGTGTAGCCCACACAGTCAGTCACTCATTCCTCTTGGGCACATCGGCTAGCACAACTTAGTTCTGAGTTAAGGTAAGATTCTCTCTGCCTCCTCCTTTTGGGTAATTTCCACAGATCCTGTATTTGTGCCTAGATTTAAGGGAACTTCAAGAACTGTGGTACACCAGGAATACCCTCCAATCCCTACAAGCTGTAGCTAAGAATTATTTTACTTCCTCGGGGAACATGGAATACACGCAGGAGCTGAAGTTTTTACTGTTCCCCAGAGTTAGTAATGAAAACACCTATGATTTTGTGGTGACAAAGCCAATTAGGATATAGAAGTCACCTCCGCTTAGTCACCTCTGTGTACCAAGACATTAGTATTAAGGACCCCAGTAGCTATATTGTTCTACCTTCACAACATCTCTAGGATCTGCCCTTTCCTCTCCGTCCTAACAGTTACTACACTGATCTCTTCTCTGATTCACTCTCACACTGATTCACACATCTCACCTTAACTACTGCATCAGTCTCCTCATTGACCTCCCTCCCTCTCTCCTGTTCCCTCCTCTCCAGTCTATACTTAAGTTTTCTAAAAACATATTTCTAAAAAGTTCAGTCCATATATCCCCACTGATAAACCTCCGATGCCTGCCCATCCACCTCTGTATCATACAAAAACTTCTTACCATCATCTCTGAAGCACTCAATCAACTCTCTCTCTCGCCAATCTCCTACTACTACCCAGCCTCCTCACTGAGACTTGACCTCATTTATCTTGCTGCTGACTCATTCATTCATTTGATCACACTTATTGAGCGCTTACTGTGTGCAAAACACTGTACTAAGCGCTTGGGATGGTACAATATAACAATAAACAGACACAATCCATGCCCACAATGAGCTTCAAGTGGAGTGGGACTTAGACTCCTTGTCCACATCTCCACATCTACCCCCTGCCCTGGAACTCCTTTCCCATTCATATCCAACAGACCACCACTCTCCCCACATTCAAAAGCCCCCTAAAAAAATGATAATAATAATGGCATTTATTAAGCGCTTACTATGTGAAAAGCACTGTTCTAAGTGCTGGGGGTATACAAAGTGATCAGGTTGTCCCACGTGGGGCTCACAGTCTTAATCCCCATTTTATAGATGAGGTAACTGAGGCCCAGAGAAGTGAAGTGACTTGCCCAAAGTCACACAGCTGACAAGTGGCGGAGCCGGGATTTGAACCCATGACCTCTGACTCCAGAGCCCGGGCTCTTTCCACTGAGCCACACTGCAAGAGGCCTTCCCTAAGCCCCCATTTCCCCACCTTATTCACCTTCCCTCTGCACTGCCTACACTCTTTGGTCTGTCCCCATTAAGCACTTGATATTCACCTCATTCCCACAACTTTCTTATCTTAGACTCTACCCTTTCCCCTATCTGTAATTTATTTAAATGTCTGCCTTCCTCTAGACTGCACAAGCTCCTTGTGAGCAGGAATCAAGTGTACCAACTCTATTGTATTGTACTTTCCCAAGCACTTAGTACAAAGCTCAGCACACTAAAATGTGCAAATTATTGATTGATAAGCGATCTGCAGCATATAGAATGGATGAGGGTATGGTATGTTCACCATTTCCTGGTGAACAGAACACGTGGAGGCACCCTGTTCCTTAACCACAAACTGCACTTCACACTTTGTCCCAAAAGATGTGCTTTTGGCTGTATCACGCCGGGGTGGGGGTTTGCCCCAGCACCAGAGCACCCCCTTCAAGATATTGGCTATCTTCATAATGGGCCCACTTGCTCTAGCAAAATGGCAGGGGCATCTCCTCAACCCTTCTCTAGGTCTGAAGATGTCAGGACTACAGTTGGAGCGCTGAAGCAGCATGGCTTAGTGACAAGCGCACGGGCTTGGGAGTCAAAGGACATGGGTTCTAATCCCGGCTCTGCCACTTGTCTGCTTCGTGACCTTGGGCCAGCCGGTTAACTTCTCTGGGCCTCAGTTACCTCATTGGTAAAATGGGGATTAAGAGTGTGAGCCCCATGTGGGACAACCTGATTACCTTGTACCTATCCCAGTGCTTAGAACAGTGCTTAGCACATAGTAAGTGCTTAACAAATACCATAATTATTATTATTATTATTCCAGCCAGCTGCCTCTGAATGCAGGTCTTTCCCTGTGGCTTGCATTTTACTTTCTCATCTCCTTTCTATTCATGCTGGAAAATGCAGTGAGCGGTTGATGCTTTAGTGCAGTGACACCTTGAACTGGACAAAATCGCTTGATACTGCTGTAGTAGAAGACCCTCCACGGCACTTAAACAACTATATTTTACTTATTCATTTAATGTAACTGTGGTTTTTGTTAAACGCTTACTATGTGCCAGGCACTGTACTAAGGTCCGGGGTGGATATAAGCAAATTGGGTAAGACAAAGTGGCTCACAGTCTCAATTGCCATTTTGAAGATGAGGTAACCAAGGCACAGAGACGTGAAGTGACTTGCCTAAGGTCACAGAGCAGACAAGTGGCAGACCTGAGATTAGAACCCATGACTCCCAAGCTCGTGTTCTGTCCTCTGTGCCAAGCTGTTTCTCCTAAGCAGCAATGCCAATATCTCCCCACCCTAGACAAATGTCTGTCTCCCTTTCTATACTCTAAGTTCTCTGTGAGCAGGGAATGTGTCTACCAACTCTGTTACATAGTCTTCTCCCAAGTGCTCTGCATTCATTCATTCATTCAATCATATTTATTGAGCGCTTACTGGGTGCAGAGCACTGGACTAAGTGCTTGGGAAGTACAAATCGGCAATTATAAATTCTCGAAAAATACCATTGATTGAGGTCAAAGGGGGATCTAGTGAATACATTTTCAGAACCCTCTAAGAATCGCTGCTTGAGCAACTGGAGTCCTTCTCTTGGATACCATAGCCTGAATCCAGAAGTTTGGTGTGTGTAACTCTATAGATCAGGTTGGACACAACAGATCAGGATTAATTAAAAAGGCGATGCTAAAAAAGCAAGCTAAACTTTCTCCAGGTTATTGGGCAACAAAAAAACCCCCAAATCACGACTATTTTAAATCTCATTTGCATCTTAGGATGGTAACAAATACAGTAGAAATTAAATGAAGGAACTTAAGCATTACAAAGTAAGGTTAATTTACCAAATGGGAGTTGTAAACCTCTCTAATTGATGAGAGCTAATAAGTAAATGCATAGACCTGTCTGAGGAAAATGACTTTTGTGACATTCTATTAGCAGTTTTCCTTAAATTATGGAAGGTGTTAATGAGTGAGGAGAATATATGTCTAGTAAATCACCCTAGTGCCTTATACTTTGGCAGCATTGGTAGTCTGAGACTAACTCCACTAAGGGAAGCATGAGCTGGATTAGCAATGGATTTAAGGACAACAAAAAGAAATTAACTTTTGTTTGGTTCTTTCTCCATTTCTAACATAAGTAAAATCATAGGTCATCACTATGTGGACAGGCTGAGCTGGACCTGCTGGTAGCAGGAAAGGGGGCAGACCTGACTGTCCTGATGAGAGCAGCAGAAGGGGAGAAGGCTAGACTGATCGGAGAGTCAATCATTCATATTTACTAAGTGCTTGGGAGAGTACAATAAAGCAATAAACAATCTCATTTCCTGCCCACAATGAGCCTACAGTCTAGTGGGGGAGACAGACATTAAGTCAATAAATTACTGACACGTACATAAGTGCCGTGGGTCTGGGAGTGGGGATCAGTATAGGGAGAAAGTCAGGGTGACCAGAAGGGAGTGGGAGAAAAGGAAAGGAGGGCTTAATCAGGGAAGGAGGAGATGTGCCTTCAGTGAGGCTTTGAAGAGGCGGAGAGAGTCATTGTCTGTCGAATATGAGAAGGGAGGACATTCCAGGCCAGAGGCAGGACATGGGCGAGAGGATACCGTTGAGATAGATGAGGTTGAGTAACATTTAAAAGGTCAGCATTAGAGGAGTGAAGAGATAATGGGAACAGGTGGAGGTGGGACTTAGCCAGGGCAGGGAGATGGGGCCACCCCAGGGTGACCATTAATCATGTTTTAGGCTGTACAATCTGGATTTTGGCTAGCCTGGCCTGTGGTGTAGATAGGACAAAAGTTGCCTTTGTCTCCTGTCTTTATTTTTAATTGTTCAGCCTCCCTCTGCCTTGGCTCCTGCTGCTCTGGTCCCCCAGCTCTGAAGAGGTGCCAGATGGCCGCCATATTTACAGGCATGTGGGAGGGAAATGCAATGGCTTTGGAGTAATAGGGGGATTCTGGAGTTCAGCTGGTCCCAGGTGTAGCCACTATATCAAATATATGAACTTCCTCAAAGGCCCCCTTCAGTGTGGGTTCTTTTGATGTCTTTCCACTACCTTGTGATTCATTACATCATGTGTATTATGAGGTTGGCAAAGGGGTGACCAGCATTCTTTAGCTGCCACCCTACCACCATCCCACATAACTTCCTACCTGCCCCAGGGCCTCACAGAAGGTCTCAGATCCTTCCCCGCCCTCCTCTTCCTTCCCCCCACCCACATTGCCTCTTTCTGCTGACTTGTACTTCCCAAGCGCTTAATACAGTGCTCTGCACACAGTAAGCGCTCAATAAATACAATTGAATGAATGAACGAATGCCAGAGTTGGGGCTGATGACTGTTTTCTTGGCTTGTAAGCAGGTTGTGGATTTTCACTGTAATGTTCTGAAACAGAATCACTCTCCTAGCATCGATGTTATGTTCACTTTAACACAGTGATGCTGGGTGGGACTGGTGAAGAGAATGAGTGACAGCAGGATACCCAAACAATTTACATGTGGAGAGCTGAAACTGGGAAACTAAAAACAAGGAAACTGAGGACACAGAACCTGGTTAATAATAACGGCGTTTATTAAGCACTTACTATGTTCAAAGCACTGTTCTAAGCGCTGGGGAGGTTACAAGGTGATCAGGTTGTCCCTCAGGGGGCTCACAGTTTTAATCCCCATTTTACAGATGAGGTAACTGAGGCACAGAGAAGTTAAGTGACTTGCCCAAAGTCACACAGCTCAATTGATGAAGCCAGGGTTTGCACCCATGACCTCTGACTCCATGCCCATGCTCTTTCCACTGAGCCACGCTGCTTCTCACGCTGCTGGTTCCTTTTAACTGAAAGCTAGAACTCAGCTCTTGAGAAGAGACCTGTCGGTTGTACTGCTGTCAAGAAAGGAATGACTCTTTTTGAACCAAAGGTTTATTAGGAACGATAGACAGGGAGGAAAAAGAGAAAGCCACACTAGATGCTACAAACAACAGAAGGGAAAGCTTTTTGTGGGAACAAAGTGGTTGGGATTGTGGGTTCTGCACTGGCCTTTTCAACCATTCACGGACTCAAGCGCTTAGTACAGTGCTTTGCACACCATAAGCGCTCAATAAATACGATTGAATGAGGCAGGCTTTACCACCAACCTTCAAATATGAAGGGCAGTAGTAATAACTAGAATTTGTCAAGTTCTCACTACGTGCCCAGCTCTGTACTAAGCCCTGGGATAGCTTGAATGCCATCAGGTCAGACAAAGGCCCTGTCCCAGATGGGGCTCATAGTCTAAAGGGGAGGGAGAACAGATATTTCATTCCCATTTTGCAGATGAGGAAACTGAGGTACGGAGAAGTTAAGGACATAGCCTAAGGTGAAAGAGCAAAGTGACATTTCTGGATTAGAAACCAGGTCTCCTGACTCCCAGTTTATTGCCGTTTCCACTAGAACATGTTGCTTCTCATGAACAGTTTGGTGATAGAGGAATGAAGTGTGAGGGTAGGAAATCAGCGAGGTAAGGTTGGAGGGGAAAAGCTGATTGAGTGCCAAATATTCCTAAATAACAAGTATCTACCACCCTTTACTACCTGGCTTTTGCCCCCCCAAATCTCTGCCAAAGTAACTTCACTGATACAACTCCCCCTTACAACCTTTTCAGATGGACAAAACTGTATAGAGCCAGGAAGGGCTGGGAAGAGCTACAGCAAGAAGGTAGTCATTTGCCCCTAGATAATAAGAATAATGGCATTTATTAAGCGCTTACTATGTGCAAAGCACTGTTCTAAGCGCCGGAGGTTACAAGGTGATCAGGTTGTCCCATGGGGGGCTCACAGTCTTAATCCCCCATTTTACAGATGAGGTAACTGAGGCACAGAGAAGTTAAGTGGTTTGCCCAAAGTCACACAGCTGACAATTGGCAGAGCTGGGATTTGAACCCATGATCTCTGACTCCAAAGCCCGTGCTCTTTCCACTGAGCCGTGCTACTAAAGCAAGGCAGCTGTGGTATTGTATAACATAAACTATCTGGTTATATTAGCAGTGAGTTACACAACTTTGCTATGTGGGCAGGGTATGTTGTATTGTACTCTTCCAGGTGCTCAGTATAGTGGTCTGCATACAGTAAGTGCTTGATCAATCAATCAATCAATCGTATTTATTGAGCACTTACTGTGTGCAGAGCACTGTACTAAGCGCTTGGGAAGTACAAATTGGCAACATATAGAGACAGTCCCTACCCAACAGTGGGCTCTCAATCTAAAAAATACCATTAATAAATACTATTAATTGATTGAGTCCACTGTTTGCTCCAAAATTCCAACTGAAAACTTATTTAAACAACCTACAAGTCAGTGAATCTTGCCTGATCTTTCCAGCCATAAACTTAGCAGTTGACAGCCACTCAGTCAATAACAGTGCTTCCCGTTTGCAAAGAACCATACTATGCCCTTGGGAGAGTACAATACATTTGGTAGACATGATCCTGACGTCTCTCACCTGGAGAAGCAGCGTGGCTCAGTGGAAAGAGCCTGGGCTTTTGAGTCAGAGGTCATGGGTTCAAATCCCACCTCAGCTGTCAGCTGTGTGACTTTGGGCAGCTCACTAAACTTCTCTTTGCCTCAGTTACCTCATCTGTAAAAATGGTTTGAGAAGCAGCGTGGCTCAGTGGAAAGAGCCTGGGCTTTGGAGTCAGAGGTCATGGGTTCGAATCCCGGCTCCGCCAATTGCCAGCTGTGTGACTTTGGACAAGTCACTTCACTTCTCTGTGCCTGTTATCTCATCTGTAAAATGGGGATTAAGACTGTGAGCCCCCCGTGGGACAACCTGATCACCTTGTAATCTCCCCAGAGCTTAGAACAGTGCTTTGCACATAGTAAACGCTTAACAAATACCATCATTATTATTATTATTAGAGTGTTTCTTTTTCAAGTTCCACTCAGCAAACTTTGGGGAACTCGAGAGGAAAAGGAGCATGGCCTAGTAGATTGAGTACAGGCCTGGGAGTTTGAAAGATCTGGGTTCTAATCCCGGCTCCTCTGTGTGACTGCTGTGTGACCTTGGGTGGGTCACTTCACTTCTCTGTGCCTCTTTAAGAGCAGCAACGTGGCTCAGTGGAAAGATCCTGGGCTTGGGAGTCAGAGGTCATGGGTTCTAATCCAGCCTCCGCCACTTGTCTGCTGTGTGACTTTGGGCAAGTCACTTCACTTCTCTGGGCCTCAGTTACCTCATATGTAAAATGGGGATGAAGACTGTGAGCCCCAAGTGGGACAACCTGATCACCTTGCATCCCCCCAGTGCTTAAAACAGTGCTTTGCACATAGTAAGTGCTTAACAAATACCATCATTATTATTATTTACCTCACCTGTAAAATAGGGATTAAGACTGTGAGCCCCATGTGGGATTTGGACTGGTATCTACCCAGTGCTTAGTGTGGGGCCTGGCGTATAGTAAGTGGTTAGCAAATACCACTTCGGGAAAAAAAAAAGAACCAAAAAATACTGGGAGGGGAGTTTGAAGAATCTGGCTGCCTGCATAGTCTCCTCTGGTTCTGTGTGTCATTGTAACTTGTCAAACACAGCATAAATTGGTGACCTTGGGCTGAATGAGTTTGCCATGTAATGTGCTGTCTTTGTAATAATAATGGCATTTATTATTGCCATTATTATTGCCATCTGTAGGGAGCTGAAGGGCAGACACAAATTTTTCCTGCCTCGGGTGTGTGAGTGAAAGTTGGTCCCAAATTCGGAAGCTCGAATGTTCCTCTGGGAATGGGGACGGACCTGTCTCGCACCCGCTTTGTTCTAGAGCCACAGATGTTCACCTCCCAGGGTTTTGTTCACTGTGGGCAGGGAGAATGTGTCTGTTCTAATGTTCTCTCCCAAACTCTTAGAACAGTGCTCTGCACACAGTAAGTGCCCAATAAATATCACTGATTGATTGAAGCTGTCACCCGGCTCCACAACTCATCTGCTGTGTGACCTTGGCCAAGTCACTTAACTTCTCTGTGCCTCAGTTACCTCATCTGTAAAAAAATGGGGATCAAGAGTGTGAGCCCAATGTAGGACAGGGACTGCGACCAATGTGGTAAACTTGTATCTACCCCAGAGCTCCGAATAGTGCTTGGCACATAGTAAGCTCTTAACAAGTACCATAATTATCATTATTAATTATTGTTAAAGCTCCTTGTGGGCAGGAAATGTGTCTAGCAACTTTGTTGTAGTATACTCTCCCAAGTGCTTAGTACAGTAAGTGCTCAATAAATACAATTGACTGACTGACTTTTAAAACAAGTCGAGTTTCTGACTCGAGCTGTAAAATGTACAACAACTGGCTGAGCTGGTAATCTCACTCTCTCTGATGCTACACCTGCCTCGCCACCCCATCCCCTGCCAGGCCTCTGCTCTGTCTGACACGTTTCCATGTGGCACATGCCACAATAACTGGGATATTTGTTAAATGCTTCTTATGTGCCAAGCACTGTGCTAAATGCTCAGGTAGATGCGAGATCATCAGGTTTCACATGGGGCTCACCATAATAAAAATAAATAAAATAATGATCGTATTTGTTAAGAGCTTACTATGTGCAAAGCACTGTTCTAAGGGCTGGGGGGATACAAGGTGATCAGGTTGTCCCACGTGGGGCTCACAGTCTTAATCCCCGTTTTACAGATGAGGTAACTGAGGCCCAGAGAAGTGAAGTGACTTGCCCAAAGTCACACAGCTGACAATTGGTGGAGCTGGGATTTGAATCCATGACCTCTGACTCCAAAGCCCGGGCTCTTTCCACTGAGCCATGCTGCTTCTTTAAGAAGGAGGGAGAACGGGTATTGAAGCCCCATTTTTAGGCACAAGAGAAGTTAAGTGACTTGTCCATGGTCACTCATTCATTCATTCAATCGCATTTATTGACCGCTTACTGTGTGCAGAGCACTGTACTAAATGCTTGGTCACACAGCAGACAAGTGGTGGAGCTGAGATTAGAACCCAGGTCCTCTGAATCCCAGGCCCATGCTCTTCCTACTAGGCCTGGGAGTCCTGCCACTCGGCCCAGGAATTGGGATTTCTTGGAAAGTGAGAGCCCAATTTATTTCTCTTCCTCCTAGGTAATTGTGGGCAGGAACCGTATCTACCAACTTCTTATAGTGTACTCTCCCAAGCACTTAGTACAGTACGCTGCACACAGTAGCACTCAATAAATATTGATCCAGAATATTGGTTGATTGATCCAGAATTTCAGCACCAACTGTGCACTTGTGTTCTAATAACCAACCATAGCACTTGTGTGCAAATAAACATGAGGAGGCCTGAATCAGAAGGTCATGGGTTCTAATCCCAGCTCTGCCACTTGTTTGCTGTGTGACCTTGGGCAAGTCACTTCACTCCTCTACGCCTCATCAATCGTCATCAATCGTATTTATTGGGTGCTTACTGTGTGCAGAGCACTGTACTAAGCTCTTGGGAAGTACAAGTTGGCAACATATACAGTCCCTACCCAACAGTGAGCTCACAGTCTAAAAGGGGGAGACAGAGAACAAAACCAAACATACTAACAAAATAAAATAAATAGAATAGATATGTACAAGTAAAATAAATAAATAAATAGAGTAATAAATAGGTACAAACATATATACATATATACAGGTGCTGTGGGGAAGGGAAGGAGGTAAGATGGGGGGGATAGAGAGGGGGGCGACGGGGAGAGGAAGGAAGGGGTTCAGTCTGGGAAGGCCTCCTGAAGGAGGTGAGCTCTCAGTAGGGCCTTGGAGGTAACTATGCCTCAGTTACCTCTTCTGTAAAATGGGGATTCAGACTGTGAACCCCCACATGGGACAGGAACTGTGTCCAACCTGACTAAAATTGTATGTATCCCAGGACTTAGATCAGTGCCTGACACACAGTAATCACTTAATACCACAATTATTATTATTTAGACACTAACTCAAGCCCATACTTCCTTTTCCTTCTTTTTCCTATCTCTAAATTATTTCAGGGTCTGTCTCTCCCCTTAGACTGCAAGCTCTTTGAGAGTAGGGAAATTTGAACTTCATTGTTGCCAACTTGTACTTCTCGAGTGCTTAGTACAATGCTCTGCACACAGTAAGCGCTCAATAAATATGATTGAATGAATGAATTGTACTCTCCCATGTTCTTATTATGGTGCTCTACATTCTGAAAATTTCCAGTAAATCCTATTAGTATTATTATTTAATTCCCAATCGCTTAGTACAGTGCTGTGTAGACAGTAAGTGTTCAATAAATATGATTGATTTATTTAATCAATCAATCGTATTTATTGAGCGCTTACTGTGTGCAGAGCACTGTACTAAGCGCTTGGGAAGTACAAGTTGGCAACATATAGAGACAGTCCCTACCCAACAGATTTAGTGATAGAGAGTCCCGATCCAAGCTCTCTTCCTGTAGCACAAACAAATGCCACTCTGGTAAAAATGGGTTGATTTTCAGCTGGGCTATTAACGAGTGACTAAAGATTTGAGCTATATGTGGACTCCCTCATTTTCCATTTCACTTCAGGAAGACCAGTACTATAAGCAACAAAAACTGTGACTGCTTTTCTTGAGAGACCATATCGTGCTTTGCAAATCTCCTTAGCAGGTAAGAGTCACAACCAGCTTCAAGACAGAGATTTTTTGTGAAAGTCACACGAGACATGATCCCCAGGCAAGAAAGGGCGATGGAGCCCAGGAAACCGAGGCAGGTTTGCTGATAGGACATGAGTTGCCAATTAATCTATGTAGTGTTGCTCTTCCATTCTCTCTGCTTTAGTTAGGGCACAGTCTGCTGGAACAGGCTGAAACAAGTGGAGGAAAAAAAAAAGCGGGATTAACTCCCACGTGTGGAAAAGGTCAAAAGAGTAGAGTAAACTTGGCAAGGATGATCATTACTCCAGCTGCTCTCCTGCTCCAAACAGCTGGGCACCTCTGACCTCCTCATTTCAACTCAGTCCTAGACCATTTGATCCCAACTGGAGTTCTGAATTCTACTTGCGTCCATATAACTGAACTCTTCTTGCACCCTGGAGCAAAAATCCCACTCAAGTTTTAACCAGTGGAGGAAAATGGTTAAATGCGTAGTGAAGGAAAGTCATTATGTAGCATAAAAGAAAGCTCGTTGTGGACAGGGAACGTGGCTACCAACTCGTATCGTATTCTCTCGAGCGCGGAGTACAATGCTCAGCACATAGTAAGTTCTTAATCAATACCATCGATTGATTAAAATGAAAAGGAGAGAACAACAATGATAAGAGAAATAAAAAAGTGTGCCCTTTGAGAACACTTGTTGGTTTTTAATGGTATTTGTTAGGCCAGGCATTGAACTGAAAGCAGGGGTAGATACATGGGGCTCACAGTTTTAATTGCCATTTTGCAGATGTGGTAACTAAGGCACAGAGAAGTGAAGTAAGTTGCCCAAGGTCACACAGCAGACCAGTCGCTGGTCTGGGATTAGAATCCAGGTTCTTTTAACTCCCAGGCCTATGCTCAATTCACTAGGCCACACTGCTACTCTTCACTGCTTGTTGCCTGTAATACTTTATAAAACATTTCCAAAATAAATTACGTTTGCCTGCAAGTTAAGGATTTGTGTTTTTTCTTTTTTTTTTTTTGCAGTTTTCCCATATAAACTGGGACCAGGGTAGGAGTGATAACACCAGTCAGTTCTTGCTTTCTGGATTTATGTGATTGTACCATAGAGAAGCAGTGTGGCCTAGTTCTAATCCAGGATCTGCCACTTGTCTGCTTTGTGACCTTGGACAAGCCACTTCACTTCTCTGTGCCTCAGTTGCCTCATCTGTAAAATGGGGAATTAAGACTATGGGCCCAATGTGGGATAGGGACTATATTCAACCTGTTAAGCTTGTATCTACCCCAGTGCTTAATACAGTGCCTGACACATAGTAAGTGCTTAGCACATTCCATAAAAAAATTAGAAACAACAACAACAAAAAAAACTGAGGTAGTAGAATGAAGCAGCAAGGCTTAATGGATAGAGCCTGAAAGATCGAAGGACCTGGGTTCTAATCCAAGCTCTGCCACATGTCTGCTGTGTGACCTTGGGCAAGTCGCTTCACTTCTCTGGGCCTCAGTTACCTCATCAGTAAAATGGTATTTAAGACGGGGAGCCCCATGTGGGAAAAGGACTGGGTCCAACCCGATTAACTTGTATCTACCCCAGAGTTTAGAACACTGCTTGGCACACAGTAAGCGCTTAACAAGTACCATAATTATTATTATTATTGTGTCTACATTCACCTTATTCCCCTACAAAAAGTGTCTGTCAGCCCTAGATGGGAGGAGGTCCTAACCAAGCCCAGAGGTTGTCGTGAGTCGCCTTCTGCTTCCAGATTCTGACGAAAGGGGTGGAAGATAAATGGCGATGGAATCATTTTCCTGCTAAATATTTAGATGTCCCGAGGCTTCTGAGCAGATTAAGTTCTGGACTCGACTTAGGACTTATGCAATGTCTAATGGGGGCGGGAGGGAAAGAGGGAAGACATCAAGTTCATTATTTTCTCATTAAAATGAATGAGCATCCTTGAGCTGAATAAACATTTGCATTCTAAGTAACAGGCGGCAATGGAACCCAGACTTGATAATACTGTAAAGGGAGCTGGAGAACAAGGCAAGTGGTTATGGTGATCCGTTTGCAGAAAGAAGGAATAATGAGAAATCACAAAGATATTATCATTACATGTTATTTTCTGATTTAGGGGAAGTGTTTAGCAGCATATATAACAGGGATTAATCCAGGCACCTGACACTTTCCTACCAATTTCTTCCACCCTGCAGGGAGGTCTTGAGAGACAGTAAGAAATTAAATGACTGCTAATTAATTAGCTCTGTTGGCTAGTTTAAGAACTGTGCTGCCCGTTGAATTTGTGTTGGCCTATTAATAAAGCTGCATTTGTTCTTGCACTGCGAAATCGTACGCCCGTGAATATTTTTACGAAATTAAAATAGCATTACCCAACGCATTCACAAATTATGAGAAAATGAGCTTTCCTCTCCATATACTTTTCTGCCAGTGTCCTTCCACGGAAAGGACAAGGCCCAAGGATGGGTAGAAAGGAAAGTCAGTCAGACTCTAAGGCTGATTTAGCCAGGATTCACCTACAGTGGAGCTCTCCTGTGTGGAACGTGGTTTTCCATGACCAGTCTCAGCAACCATTGCGTAGAACAAAAACTGAAAAGTGGCAATTTGTAGACTGCAAGATGGGGAGTCCCAAGTCCTAAAAGAAATTTCCACTATTGGAGCTAGCCCAAAGACCCAAAATCAAATCAGTGCTTTGGTTTGGAAAAAAAAAATCGAACCAAAAAACCCAACTGGATCACAGGATTTGTTATTGGTCATTAATCTGCAGGAACTTTTTGTTTTCAGGCGAAATCGGTCTGCATTGGAGAGAAGTAATTAGGTTTCCTATTAACCAGATCTAGGGTTGAAACTACAGACTTTGATTTTTCAGGCTAAACTGATGCACAAGTATTCACATTTGTGTGTGTGTGGTGGTGGGGGGGGGGTGTCTGCAGACTTCAAATTTTCAGGCTAAATTGATGCACAAGTACACATTTGTGTGTATGTGTGTCTACAGACTGATTTTTCAGACTAATTGGTGCACAACTACACACATTTGTGTGTGTGTGTGTGTGTGTGTGTAGAACAGTACTCACTTCCAAATGGTAAGTGGAAACACAGATTCTGGAAGTACCAAGTGTAATCTGGCTTGTGTTTTCTTGGTGAGGTATTCCTTGAAGTAATCGGGTGGCCCCCTAAGAAAACTTAGTGAGCTGCTTCTCCGTATGTCACATTTGCGAGTTCACGTGTCCTTGGTATTGAGCGCTTACTGTGTGCAGAGCACTGTACTAAGCGCTTTTCCTGGTCTTTTGGAAGAAATGGGAGCAATAGTCACTGTGAGTCAATGTTGGCTTCCTCTGAAGCTGGGGATGTGTTAATTAAGGTGGGAGATCCCAAAATGGGCCTTGTCCAGGACAAAAGGGGACACCTAGTAAGTAGCCTTACTCAGAAGCACTTTGAAGTATGAAGTGAGGTGGATATGTAAAATGCTGTTCAGAAGGATGGTACTTTGGTGGTAATGCAATTCTATTTATTCTGACAACTTGACACCTGTCCACATGTTTTGTTTTGCTGTCTGTCTCCCCCTTCTAGATTGTGAGCCCATTGTTGGTTAGGGACCGTCTCTATATGTCGCCAACTTGTACTTCCCAAGTGCTTAGTACAGTGCTCTGCACACAGTAAGTGCTCAATAAATACGATTGAATGAATGAATGAATGAATGGTAGCCTCACAACCCACAGGAATTCTGAAGGAGAGAAGGAAGGTTTTGAGACGAGGATCCCCTGGGGTAGTAGACTTGGCCTTTCCTGCTGAAAGGGTCATGGCACATTGGATAGAGGATACTCCACTACGTAGGTTGATTAAAATATTTCCAAATCCACAAAAACTTTCTTTAGTCTGTAAAGTTTTCCACTAATGCACCTGTGCCCATCATTGCTAAACCTCGATAGGTCAGATTTTTTCTGGCCTGCAAAACAAAAGAAGCCCATGGATACTCAGTCAGTGATATTTCTTGAGCACCTACCATGTGCTGAAAGCACTGTACTAAGCGCTTGGGAAGCACAGTACAATAGAATCATTTGATACAGTCTCTGCCCACAAGGAGCTTATATTCTAGAGGGCTTACCACTTGGGAGTGGGACTTCTGGAAGCAGATCTTCTGGGGATGGGTGATTTCAGGAGACCAAAGCTTCTCACCCTGTTGGGAGCATAGGGAGAAATAAAGAGAGATTTATCAGGATAGGAAATGCTTTTCTCTAAAGATACCCAATAAGTACCCTCAGTGTCCTTCAGTAAATCAAGCTTATTCAACTAAAGGGTTTAATAATATTTGTTAGCACGTACTATGTGTCAGGCACTGAAGCGCTGGGGTAGATACAAGCAAATAGGGTTGGACACAGTCCCTGTCCCACTTGGGGCTCACGGTCTCAATCCCCATTTTCCAGATGAGGTAACTGAGGCCTAGAGAAGTGAGGTGACTTGCTTCAGGGTCACACAGCAAACAAATGGCAGAGCCTGGATTAGAACCCATGACCTTCCGACTCCCCAGGTGTATGTACTATGCACTATTCATTCATTCAATCATTTTTATTGAGCGCTTACTGTGTGCAGAGCACTGTATGCCATGTCAGCTTCCCCTGACCAGGCTGAGAGTGCCACTGGATGAAGAGTGCTATACTAGAGCAGAAGTGAGGACACTTCAAATACCAAGACACATCTGACACATGGCATAATATCATGACATCATCAGGAATGTTTTCCAGAAGATCACCTGAGTCTGCCTGGGCCAAGAGTGTTTCTGCAGGGATGGCTCTGATTGACCTCCACTGTGCCACACAGTTACTGAATTTCCCCCTCTCAGTTCCATCTGAACCCAGGTCACTTCGAAGCAGCATGGCTGAGTAGATAAAGCTTGGGCCTGGGAGTCTGAAGGACCTGGGTTCTAATCCTGGGTCTGCCACATGTCTGCTGTGTGACCTTAGGCAAGTCACTTCACTTCTCTGGGCCTCAGTTCCCACACCTGTAAAATGGGGAAAAGAGTGTGATCCCCATGTGGGACAGGAACTGTGCCCAACCTGATTAACTTGTATCTACCCCAGTGCTTAGAACAGTGCTTGGCACATGGCAGTGCTTAGAACAGTGCTTGGCACATGGTAAATGCTTAACAAACACCATAATAATTATTATTATTACTCAAAGCAGTGAAACTCTGCAGCAGAAACTGAAGCAGGGGGACACTGGGCATCTAAAATAAAAGCACCGGGCATAAAGATGTCCCATGCCCTCCCCATACCTGACAGGTGACTGGTTAGCTGGAAACTGGTCTGTCCAGTATAAACTGGGACATTGGCCACCCTAAAACAACTGGTCCACTGGAAACTGGTCTGTCCAGTATAAACTGGGACCTTGGCCACCCTAGAACAACTGGTCCGTGTACTAGCGAAGCACAGGCTTCTCCACCGATCGGGATTTCTTTGGGAGAAGGCCCCACTCTGCCCTCATTCCCAACTCTCTGAGCAGCCTGGGAATAAAAGGAAATAAATTTTCCTGCATATGAGCATATTTGGAGTTCATCACCAATCTCCTGGAGACCCAATAACAACAACAAAAATAAAATGGTTGCTGTGGAAAAGAAGAAATCAGATAAAATAGTAAGATAGATTATATAGCACTGTACTTCAAAGCAGGAAGACACAGAGAAAGAAAAGGAGAAACCTGGGCGCTGAGGGAGTAGTGAAAGGAGGAGGCCTGCTGCCTCTTTTCTTACCATATCGGAGCCATACCCCAATTTACAAAGGTTAGCTAAATCTGGGAATGAGATGGTCAATTTGGGCATTCTGAGGTCTTGAATGAGGAATAATCAACTTGAGGTCGCTGAGCTTGTCACCTTGGTCCTTTAAGCAAAGGTCTTTATTTTCATTTATGTGATAGGTTAGCATTCATTGTCTGAAACATTTTGGGTTTACTCTGCCTATGTAATTCTTGAGGCCCAACTGTTTAGACTTCTAGGTATGTCCCCTTTTTGTGAATGTCTGATACAATCACACACTGTCATTACTCAAAAGCTTTTAAATTATTTTAGTGAAATGGGGAAGCAGCGTGGCTTAGTGGAAAGAGCCCGGGCTTTGGAGTCAGAGGTTGTGTGTTCTAATCCTGACTCCACTGCTTGTCAGCTGTGTGACTTTGGGCAAGTCACTTAACTTCTCTGGGCCTCAGTTACCTCATCTGTAAAATGGGGATTAAGACTGTGAGCCCCGCGAGGGACAACCTGATCACCTTGTATCCTCCCCAGCGCTTAGAACAGTACTTGGCACATGGCATTTGTTAAGTGCTTACTATGTGCCAAGCATTGTTGTAAGCACTGGGGAAGTTACAAGGTGATCAGGTTGTCCCACGTGGGGCTCACAGTCTTAATCCCCATTTTACAGATGAGAGAACTGAGGTACAGAGAATAATAATGACGGCATTTGTTAAGCGCTTACTATATGCAAAACACTGTTCTAAGCTCTGGGATCAATACAAGGTGATCAGATTGTCCCACATGGGGCTCTCAGTCTTCATCTCCATTTTGCAGATGAGGTAACTGAGGCACAGAGAAGTGAAGTGACTTGCTCAAAGTCACACAGCTGACTTGTGGCAGAGCTGGGATTAGAACCCATGACCTCTGACTCCCAAGTCCGGGCTCTTTCCACTGAGCCACGCTGCTTTTTGTGCAATAGAATAGGGATAAAGGAGTTAGGCAAACCACTTTAGTCCTGATGGATTGAGGCTTTTGTGTTTACATCTTACAAGACTTCCATTTGGGACTTACTGTCTCTCTAGTACAAAATACAGTTTTCTAGGTAGATCCTGTTGTTTATGAGACTAAAAGGAAAAGTAGAACCCCATTCGTTAAAAATTTTTCTTTTGCTTTTTTTTGGCTTCAGATGTTTCAAGTAGGTGATGAGGGTCATGGGAAAGTTTTGATTAATCAGAAGTCAACTAGGAAGGGAGAACAAAATAAAAAAATCCTTTGTCATAGGGAGCTTGTTTTTATTCTGGCCTTTTTGAGCTTTCATTATTCCCTTTTACGTTAGTCGGAGGTGGTGGAAAGTGGAAAACTTACATTAGCCTTAACCCAAAGGACATGTGCCCTTCTTGCTTTTTTTGGATTGATTTAGCCCGTCTGGGTTTTTCAAAGTGAGAATTATTTTCAACACCTTTAATAGCTCTCGAGCTGCGTCGCTTCCTGACTTTGGTTGAGTTTGGGAAGAAAGGCCAGTTAGCTCTATCTGCTGAACATGATTTTCTGAACCACTCTCTCCCCAGTCCCCGCCCTTCCCACCATTCCCACCCAGAGGAAAAGCATGCAGGAAGAAGGCAGGGAAATATTGGAAACTGGGTTCCCCCATGACTAGGCCTGCTCCAAAGATGGGAGATGGGATATTGATGTTTGTCCTGAGGCAAAGATTTGTGGCTCATGAGCGGGATCTTCCAAGGCCTCACTTGCACCTGAGGTGGAGAACATTTTCTGACTAAACCAGGATGCAGTCTTGGAAGCTCTATGCAAGGAAAAGAAAAAAAAGTGTGAGTTCTGGCAGGACCAGAGCTTCGTTTCTGGCACATGCAGGCATCCTCCACCAGCTGTGTAACCATGGCAATTCCTTCCGTGCTGGCAGGAAACAGGAAGTCATGGAGGCCCAGGAGATGAATGACTCACTTCATCCAGAGTCTTCAGAATACCAGCAGGTGGGATGGATTAGCACGATGTGCTTCTGGCAGATTTGGAGGGAGGGCCTACTGTGGGGGTCATGATGTCACAGATCACTGCCAAAAGGAGCACTTAGTATAACCTTTATCTATTTAGGGCTCACCTCTAGCTCTATTCTGGTCTAAGTCCAATTTTAGGTTGAAAAGAGGTAGAAATCAGGGAGAGTTGGTCTTCTGAGTAGTAAATTTTATTTTAAAAGCCCCACTTCTAAGACGATGTTTATCAGGATGATAACAATGGAGAACTGAAATAGACGTGTAGACGTTCACTGTGCCTGGGGGTTTGATATTGGCCCACTGTCAAAGAACGTTCAAACGGAAAATCATTCGAAGGCAAGTCGCTGACGGTTCAAAGCTAGGAAATGCTGGGTAAGGCCGAGAGAGTCAGTTCTGCTGGCATTTCACCAAAGCCTGAGGAGGAAGGAAACTAGAAGCCTGGAGTCCCCATACCCAGAAGGAAAAGAGTCTGAGAGGACAGTGAGAATTGCGGAGAACAGAGCAGTTGGGTTCTTGAGCATGTTTCATTTCTAGCAGCTGAGGGGCCATCTAGGGAAGCAAGAGCCCAGAACTGGGAGCTGGGAGGCTCAGATCCTAGTCCCAGCTCTGCCACCAGCCTGCTGTGTGACTTCAGGCAAGTCACTTAACCTCACAGGGCCTCAATTCCTGGATTTAAAAGTACTATCTATTGACAAAATGAATGTGTAGAGGGTCAGTGATCTGTCCATTGGCACCCAGTGAGTGGACACAGAGGTTCCATTGGAAACTAGATCCCCTGACTCTTGGATCAATGCTCTAGACTATAAGCTCGCTGTGGACAGGGATTGTGTCAGTTTATTATTATAATTATGGAATTTGTTAAGCGCTTACTGTGTGCCAAGCACTGTTCTAAGCACTTTGTACTCTCCCGAGTGCTTAGTATGGTGTCCTACACACAGTGAGTGCTCAGTAAATGCAATTGACAGACTGACTGATTCTACATAATAGCTCCAGAGTTTGCAGCCTGATATAAAATCATCTCTGCTACAGCAGGCCTGAGAACTGGGGTTTCAACTTTGGTAGGGCTGTAGGGGAAGAGGCCCCAAAAGATTGGGCCAAGATTGGGCCAAGGCATTAACTTTGCCCCCTGAGGGGAGTAGGCAGCCAGAACGAGCCCACACAGACCCTTGCTGTGGTCATGGGGGGTGGGCCTGAAGTTGGTGAACACTAAAACTGTGGCTCAGACTCTAACTTGCCCTTCCTCTGGTGCTTGTGGCTTAGTGGGAAGAGCCCAGGCCTGCAAGTCAGAAGGATCTGGGTTCTAATTCCGGCTCTGCCACACATCTGCTGTGTGACCTTAGGCAAGTCACTTCACTTCTCTGGGCCTCAGTTACCTCATTTGTAAAATGGGGATTCAGAGTGTGAGCCCCATGTGGGACAGGGACTGTACCCACCCTGACTGACTTGTATTTACCCCAGAGCTTAGAACAGTGCTTGGCACATAGTAAGCGTTTGCCAAGTGCCTTAATTACTTTGATTATTAACCTGCCGTAACAGGCTTGGCTTCCCCACCCTCTTCCTCCACAGCTCTCCGAGGACCAAGCACAGGGGGAAAGAGCCAAGGATAATGAATCAGGCAAACTCCCCAGCCTTCAGAAGGGTCACAATCTAGAAGCAGGGAGTGGGACAGACACACTGAAAATAACTCACCGTATAAGTGGAACTTTATTCCAAACACGCTCTCAGACTGTGTCTCTTCCCCCATCACTCTCCCCTCTGTCTTCCTTAAGGTCCATCTCTACTTGTGCTTTCTATGTTTCTCTGGTTGCAAGCTCTGGCCATGTCTCTCTGGGCCACCTCGGCTCTTTGGCTCTGGTCTCTGGCTTTCGCTACATGTCTCCAGCTCTACCTATGGGACTTTCTGGCCATCTTTCTGGAAGTCTGGCTGGGTGTCTTTCTCACTGCCTTTTTTAACCCATGCCCTGCAAGCCCCACCCACTTTAGCCTGGGGTAACAGAAGGGAATTGGGAAGGAAAGCTTTGAACAAATCCATCTTATCGTCTTGAGTGCTGGCACCGTGACAATCTATTAGGCTTCTGTAAATAAAATAAATAGGGAAGACGGAGGGAAATGGAGACTACAGGATGATTCTGTTAATGAAACCCATATGCAACATGGCTCTTGCTCATCAGACCAATCTTCCAGATGGTGGTTGGGTAATTGGAACAGTGCTGTAATAGGCTCACTTTCTAGCATTAATGGTGTGCTGAATATCCAGACCTAGTCAGTCAACAGTACTGACCTAGGCTATTTTAACCCTGCTGATTCAAGCCACCTCCCCTTTCACCCTGATAGTCTGCATGAAGAGATCCGAATGCTAACCTTCTCACTTTACCTCCATCTCAACTATCTCAGCAGTGACCCCTCACCCACTTCCTGCCTCTGGCTTGGAACACCCTCCCACCTCATATCCAACAGACGATATTGCCGACTTGTTGCCAATGTTGCTGACTTGTACTTCCCAAGGGCTTAGTACAGTGCTCTGCACACAGTAAGCACTCAACGATATGATTGAATGAATGATTACTCACCCCCTCTTCAAAGCCTTATTGAAGGCACATCTCCTCTTCTCCTCCTCCCTTCTGCATCACCCTGACTTGCTCCCTTTATTCATTTGCCCTTTCAGCCCTACAGAACTTAAGTACATATCCATATTTTATTTATATTAATATCTGTCTCCCCCTGTAGACTGTAAGCTCATGGTGGGCATGGAACATGTCTGCTTGTTGTTGTATGGTACTCTCCCAAGTGCGTAGTACAGTGCTCTGCACACAGTAAGCGTTCAATAAATACGATTGACTGGCTGACCCTACAAAGGAGGGACTTATGCGTTGAAGCCCAGCAATGTTAACCCACGAGGCTGAGGCTAATGATGGGATCTTCTCCCCACATGAATAAATGATGATAATAATGATGGCATTTGTTAAGCGCTTACTATGTGCAAAGCACTGTTCTAAGCACTGGGGAGGATACAAGGTGATCAGGTTGTCCCATGTGGGGCTCACAGTCTTCATCCCCATTTTACAGATGAGGTCACTGAGGCACAGAGAAGTGAAGTGACTTGACCAAAGTCACACAGCTGACAATTGGTGGAGCCGGGATTTGAACCCATGACCTCTGACTCTCAAGCCCGTGCTCGTTCCACTGTGCCATGCCACTTCTCACCATCAAGCCTCACTCCAGGCACCAGGACTTTGGGACCAAGAATCTCTAAGTGGAGAGGGTATCCGCCTCTTTGCATTCAGTCGAATGAAGATTTCAAGGAACATGGCAGGGCAGCAGAAGGAGTGGAGGGAAATGACCAGTAAATTAGTGTAGTTGTGGTAGTAGTAACAGTAATAGTAGCATTTACTGAGTGTACCATCCTGATGCCTGGCAAATTTTCTCAGCACTTGGTACAGAGCTCTGCACACAGTAATAATAATAATAATTGTATTTGTTAAGAGCTTACTCCGTGTCAAGCACTGTACTAAGTGCTGGGATAGGGTCCAAGTTTATCAAGTTGGACGAAGTCCCTGTCCCACACAGGAGACACAGTCTAATAGGAGGGAGATCAGGTAATGAATCCCCATTTTAAAGAAATTGCTTAAAAAATAGTACTATCAATCAATCAATCGTATTTATTGAGCGCTTATTGTGTGCAGAGCACTGTACTAAGTGCTTGGGAAGTACTACTACTGCTATAGAGTAAAATGGTGACAAATTCCCTGCCCACAAGGAACTTACCCTTTAACTGTGGAGACAAACATAAAAATATTTACACTTAGGATGAAAATAAAACCTGCTCCTCAGCACCAAGAGAAGTTACTATAACATTAAAGCACCAAGACAAGCACTAAAACAAGACACTGCTTCTATTGATTTTCCCAGTTAGCAGAAGGGGAAAGTTTATAAAAAGAAGTTTGGCCATCTAGGAATAAGAAATGAAAACAGATATTTAACAAGTCCTTCCCTCTGGGAATTTTAATTTATATCTCTGTTCAGGAATCCCTTACTTTTCCTCCAGTCTCTCTGTCTCTTTTTCTCTCTCTCACACTTTTCTCCTTCTCTGTACTTGTGCATCTCCCTTTTTCTCCTCAAATCCCAGCAGCTGAGCAACGTTTCCCAGGCCAGGTTTCCAACCACAAGTTCTCATGCTCTTGTGCCAGAATTCCTGCCTGGCGGGTGAATGAGGGGGAAATTCTTGTGAGAGAATATTTGCAGAGACTGCTGAATATGAGAAATTCCAAAAATGATCCACACGAAAAGATAAATGTGGAAAAATCTTAGTTCAGAACCCCAAATTCTTGCCCAAATGCAATATTAGGCTGTCGACAACATTTCTGAGCACAATTTCCTGGCCTTGCTCCCACTTTCTTCATTTTACGGCTCCACCTCTAACTCTGTTTGAGGGGATATGGGAGGTCTACCAGTTCTGACACACACTGACCCTAAAATAATCAGTTCGGGGTCCAATAAAACCTTTAGAAACAGCTATACTAAATTATAGCCAAAGGGAAGTTTTCCTAAATTAAGGTATCTAGTTTTAGCTTTTGTCCTCAGTCCTTGACCTGCCTTTAGATCATTCTGGGAAATCAGACTCACGCTGCAAATTTGTTTTTAAAAATGGTCTCTTGAAGGGGAGGAATAAATAAGAAAATGAAACCTCCTCACTGACCTGAGCTCCATGTTTTTCTAAGGAAGACTCAGGGTGCCCTAGAAATCACCGTAGTTTAAGAGCAACAGTTTTAAGTAAATGTAGAATGCCAAGCCCTCGAGGAGATGATTGTTTTTCAGAGGCAGTTTGAGTAATTAGGGTACAAAGTTTTGGTGGCAGAATTCTGTTGGAGAGAAGCTCTCACTGTATCTCAAGCTCATCTGCCTCACCACCAACAAGCAGCATGGCCTAATGGTAAGAGCGTGGGCCTAAGAATCAGAAGGACCTGGGTTCTTATCTTGGCTCTGCCACTTATCAGCTATTTGACCTTGGGTAAGTCACTTCACTTCTCCGTGCCTCAGTTACATCATCTGTGAAATGGGGATTAAGACTGTGAGCCGCAAATGGTACAGGGACTGCGTCCAACCCTATTTGCTTGCGTCCTCGCCAGTTCTTAATACAGACCCTGGCACGTAGTAAGCGCTTAACAAATATCACAATCATTATTATTACTATTATCTGCCCCAGTGTTAGAACAGTGCCTGGCACACAGTAAGTGCTTAACAAATACCATTAAAAAAACAACCCTTCCTCACATCCTCCCTCTAGTCTGGAAACTCCCTCCCCCTTCCTATCTGACAGTCCATTGCTCTTCTTACCTTTAAAATTCTACTAAAATCCCATCTCTTCCAAGAAGCCTTCCCTGACTAACCCCTCACTTCTACCAGTCAATTTGTCCTTCCCTCTGCCTATTCTCTGGGTCCATACTTCTTAAGCACTATGATATTCAAACCATCCCCAACCCCACAACACTTATGTATATATTCTTCACTCTGCTATTACCCATATCTGTAACAATAATAATAATTGTGGTATTTTTTAAGCCCTTACAATATACCGACACTTTATTAAGCACTGGGGTAGATACAAGATAATTGGGTTGAACACAGTCCCTGTCCAATGTGGGGCTCACAGCCTCAATTTCCATTTTACAGATGAGGTAACTAAGGCACAGAGAAGCAAAGTGACTTATCCAAGTTCACACAGCAGACAAGTGGCAGACCCGGGATTAGAACCCAGGTCTTCCGACTCCCAGTCCCAAACTCTACAGACCACACTACTCTTCTAATTTATTCTAACTTCTCTAACTGTAAATTATTTTATTGTCTGTCTCCCTCTTTAGACTGTGAGCTCCTTATGGGCAGGGGTCATGTTTACCAACTCTAATGTATCGTACTCTCCCAAGCCCTTAGTGCAGTGCTATGCATGTAATAAGGACTCAGTGAATACTATTGATTGATAAACAACTCTAACATAGTGCATTGTTCAGCACTTTCAATCAATAATATTTACTGAGGGCTTTCAGCAGAGCAATCTACTAAGCAGTTGGGCAAATATAGTAGAAATTAATAGATACAATCCCTATCCTCCCATCTTGTGTCAGGGATAGACATTAAATTAAATTTCAGGTAGAAAGAAGCAACAGAGTTTAAAGGGGAGGGTGGGCTGTCACAGAAAAAGCTAGAGTGGTGGTAGGAGGGGAAAATAGGATGGAGAGATGAGAAATTAATCAGAGAAGGCCTCCTGGAGGAGATGTGATTTTAGAAAAGTTTTGAAAACAGGATGGTCTAGTGGATAGAGCATTGGCCTGGAAGACAGAAGGAGCTGGGTTCCAATTCCGGTTCCCTCATGTATTTGCTGTGTGACCTTGGGCAAGTCACTTACCTTCTCTGTGTCTCAGTTCCCTCATCTGTCAAATGGGGATTAATGCTGTGAGTCCCATGTTGGGCATAGACTGTGTCCAACCTGATTATCTTGTGTCTACCCCAGCGCTTAGTACAGTGTCTGGTCCACAGTAAGCACTTAACAAATACCATTAACAAAGCAGGGACAGTAGTGGTCTACTGAATGTGAAGGAGGATGGAGTTTCAGGCATAAGGGAGGCCATGAGCAAAACTCCTCCTTAGGCTGTAACTCCCTTGTAGCCTGGGATCATTTCTACCTACTCTGTCGTTTCTACCAACTCTCCCAAACAGTACATTGTTCTTCACATAATAAATGCTCAACAAATTCCACTGACTGATTAAGATGTCTCCAGAGAGAGACTTGGGGTGAAAAGGAGGCCCAGTGAGCAGGTGGGCTTTAAAGGAGCCAAGCATCCAAGCTGGGTTACAGTGGGAGAGGGGGGAAGATGAGTTTAGGAGCAAACACATCAAGTGCCTTATAACATTTTGTAAGCACGTAACAAATTTTAGTAACAATCAATCAATCAATCAATCGTATTTATTGAGCGCTTACTGTGTGCAGAGCAATGTACTAAGCGCTTGGGAAGTACAAGTTGGCAACATATACAGACAGTCCCTACCCAACAGTGGGCTCATAGTCTAAAAGGGGGAGACAGAGAACAAAACCAAACATACTAACAAAATGAAATAAATAGAATAGATATGTACAAGTAAAATAAATAAATAGAGTAATAAATATGTACAAACATATATACATATATACAGGTATATACATATATACAGGTAATAAATGATTGTACTACTTATTTACTATGTGCTGAGCACCATACTAAAGCACTTGGATAGTCAGTCTTATTTAATGAGCATTTACTGTGTGCAGAGCACTCCTCTCCATCCCCCCCGCCTTACCTCCTTCCCCTCCCCACAGCACCTGTATATATGTACATATGTTTGTGCGTATTTATTACTCTATTTTATTTGTACATATTTATTCTATTTATTTTATTTTGTTAATATGTTTGGTTTTGTTCTCTGTCTCCCCCTTCTAGACTGTGAGCCCACTGTTGGGTAGGGACCGTCTCGATATGTTGCCAACTTGTACTTACCAAGCGCTTAGTACAGTGCTCTGCACACAGTAAGCGCTCAATAAATACGATTGAATGAATTAGGAGAGTCTTGTTTTGTCTTGTGCTGTCGAGGCATCTCTGACCCATAGCCACCCCGTGGACACAGCTCTCCCAGAATACCCCACCTTCACCTGCAATCGCTCTGGTAGTGTAACCACAGAGTTTTCTTGGTAAAAATACAAAAGTGGTTTACCGTTGCCTTCGTCCATGCAGTAAACTTGTCTTCAACTCTCTCCCAAGCTGCTGCTGCTTAGCACAGGCGAGTTTTGATTTGTCGCAGATTACCTTCCACTCACTAGCCACTGACCAAGTTAGGAATGGAAGGGGTATGCCTCTGCTTGACTTTCCCTCCTGTAGTTGAGAATGGCAGAGTACTGGAAACTCTCCAGATGTGATCCTGAGAGGGAAGCTTAGGAGAGCATAATATAACAATATATCAGACACTTAGTACAGTGCTCTGCTGACAGTAAATGCTCAATAAACACAATTGATTGATTGAGCGCTTATAGCATGCAGAGCACTGTACCGAGCGCTTGGGAGAGTACAATATAACAGAGGTGGTAGGCATGTTCCTGGCCCATAAGGAGCTTACAGTCTAGTGGGGGCAACAGACATTAAAATTAATTATAGATATGTGCATAAATTCTGTGAGGGTGGGGTGAGTAAAAGGTAGAAATCCAAGTGCAAAGGTGACACTGAAGGGAGATGGATTAAAATGAGGGTTTAGTTGGGGAAGGCTTCTGAGAGGAAATGTGGCTTTAATAAGACCTGTATGAGGCAGATAGGGCAGCTGAATGATGATTTTACCGATGAGGAAAAGAGACAGAGCCGCAAAGCCTTCACAAAATCGTGTTTGATTTCTTGGGAGACATTCTTTTGGGTTTTTTTGTGCATCTGGAGGTTAAAACGTTTAAAGCAAGATACTGAAAATGTTTAGATATTTCGTAACTGAACACAGATGCATAAAGGTTTACTATTAGCTGTGGTCAACCTTATACATGCAAATGTCAGCAGACCAATGAGAACAGTCTAATAACTGTAGATAAGTTAGGAGTTGGTATCAGGCACCCTAACTCAGCCAGAGTCATGCCCCCATGGGATAAAGCGATAAGAAAAATTAGTTGATAAATGAAATTTTGAATGTCATAATCATTAAAGGTCAGTTAATTTTGTGCCAGCCAGGTCCCAGATGGTCAATGGGAAGACAAGGCCTGGAACCCAGATCCATTCATTAGATCAGTCTTCTTCCCGTCTGAGCTGCAGTTTGGTGGTCCCAAATCATTCATTCATTCATTCATCTTTATTGAGCACTTACTGTGTGCAGAGTTCCATACGAAGGCTTGGGAGAGTACAAAACAACGATAAATAGACACATTCCCTGCCCACAACGAGCTTACAGAGAAGCTTACAGTCTAGAGGACTTGCAGCACCCTAAATGCCATAGCTCAGTTATTAAAATCAAAGTCCTATTTGTGTGTATGAATTTGGAAAGGAGTTAGTTGGCCGTTATTTTTCTGGTCTTCCTCTGAGTAGCCCTACAGGGCAGGCCAGTGCTCTTCCTCCTAGCCGATCTGCAAATGCTGATTGGATTTCTTCATCAGGGATTCACAGGTAGTCACCTCAGGGGCCTGATGTGAATAATTAAGGGCCACAACATAATGCCTTTCTTGGAAGAGTGAGAATTTTGAGTTCAAAGAAGGATGATTCTATTTTTCACATGACACATTTTCTCTGCATCCATTAACATTTCAGGATTTTAAGAAAAAAAAAAGGTCCAGATGGTCTTGGGATATGCTGTTGCAAAGCAGAAATACATTATTTGGAACCAGAGTGGTCCCTTCAAAGAAAGGGAGAGGAAATGAAGACTTAGTACAATCCAGCTGTCTTAAAACCTGGCCCCCGAAACAGTCTTAAAAGCAGGCTGAGTGTGATTAGAGTGTTTCCCGATTATACACGCGCAGAGAGGAATGAGCTGGCATGAAAATAGTCTTTCCTCACACAGCTTCACGGCCCAGTAAGTTGACACATTTGATTCACATCTTGGAAACCTTCACCGGTGTTGGGCTCACATCTCTGTTTTATCCACCGTGACCAAGTAGATAGAGCCCAGGCCTGAGGGTTAGAAGGACTTGGGTTCTAATCCCAGCTCCACCTGTCTGCTTTGTGACCTTGGGCAAGTCACTTCACTTCTCTGGGCCTCAGTTCCCTCATCTGTAAAATGGGGATTAAGCCTTCTGTGGGACAGACACTTTGTCCAACCCAATTATCTTGTATGTATCCCAGGGTTCAGTACAGTGCCCGGCACATAGTATGCCTAACAAATACCCAAGTTCTTATCACTGTTATAATAACTATATGTATTATTATAATATAATTATATATAACAATAACTGTTAAGGACAGGGCAAGCCAGATTACTGTTTTAGAAACTTTTTGAACTGGCAGAATGTGTCTGTTTATTGTTGTATTGTACCCTCCCAAGTGCTTAGTTCAGTTCTCTGCACCCTGTAAGCGCTCGATAAATCCAATTGACTGACTGACTGATGGCCACCTCCACCCTTCTTGTTCTGATGACTTAACACCAGTCCACATGTTTTGTTTTGTTGTCTATCTCCCCCTTCTAGACTGTGAGCCCATTGTTGGGTAGGGACCGTCTCTGTATGTTGCCAACTTGTACTTCCCAAGTGCTTAGTACAGTGCTCTGCACACAGTAAGTGCTCCATAAATGCGATTGAATAAATGAATGAATGAATCTTCCCTCTCCCCTCCCCCACAGAGCCTCAATCACAGATTTCCAGCTTTCCAAATTGGTGAGTGGAAAGTTTTCTCCTTTGTTCATTAGTGGTGGCCAAAGACCAGGAGCAGACTCGTTGTGAGCAGGGAATGTGTCTGTTTGTTGTTATATTGTATTTTCCCAAGCTCTGCACACAGTAAGCGCTCAATAAATATAACTGAATGTGTCTGCTATATTGTGTTGTACTCTCCCAAACACCTAGTACAGTGTTCTACACACACTAAGTGCTCAATACATACCATGATTGATTGATAGCAGAAGCTCTCAGTATCCTCTCCCAAACAGCAAGGACCCTTAGAAGGAGGAAAGAAAGGAGAGGCACAGTCATCTAGTACCGAACTAAGATGTATTGAGTTTTTTAATAGTGGTGAACATCTGCTTAAGTACTTGGTCAAGTTCATTTTTGACTTAACACTTGCTGTTCCCAGGGTAAATGCTTTGGAAGAGGACGAACAGAATACATAGCAGAGCCAGTCACAAAAAATAGGTCGACAGACGCACTAGAGTGTAAGCTTGTTGTGGGCAGGGAACGTGTCTACCAACTCTGCTGCATTGTACTCTCCCAAATGCTTAGTACAGTTCTCTGCACACAGTAAGCACTCAATAAATACCATTGATCAGTGCACTGTTCGATAATGAGACTAGCCTCTTCAGTCTCGCTTACCAGTTTCTCAATCAGTTATTCAATCAGTAGTATTTATGGCATTCCTTCTGTGCCCAAAGCCTTAGGACGTAGGACCCTCCATCTTTCTTGGTAGGAATCTCCTTCATCATTGCCACCATCTTTCTTTTTGTGTCTATTGAAGAGATCGTGACAGATCTTCCACAGATTTTACTGACACACTTCTGAATATTTCCACACCTTGCTCCATAAACAGACACATTCCTTTCCCACAAGAACATGACATCAAATGAGCTCCCATGGGAGCCCAACTGAGGCCTAAACATAAGCCCAGTTTCCCTTTCTACATGCAGTTCCCAGTAGACTGTCCTGTCACTAAAGTAGTTCTAATTCTTTTTTGCTCCAAGATAATTTCCATTTATACATACACAACAAATTCAGTGATAAAATTGGAGACGTTGAACCATCAGATCTGCCATAAATAATTCTGAGCCAGAACAATGTAGAAGATTTCAGGGCTCAAAACTTCATTAAATTCAAAACAGGAACCCTAGTGTCAGTTGTGTCACTGGGCTTATGAGTTTCATTGCTTTGGAAATATGCATTTGTATTTTTTTTTTGAAAATTTAGCATTTGTTACTAAAATCTTCTGACATCCAAAGGATGTGGTATGCATTTTCCATTAGGTATGGTGAACAAATAAGCCCCTTGGTCTTGTTTATTCAAAGCTGGGTGGAATTCACGAAACGTTCTTTATTTCTCCCCATCCCAAAGTCTAATGCAGCAGAATGAAAAAGCAGCTTGGCAAACAAAACCCCATACTCTCCCCCTTTCTTCCATTCCCTCTCATTCCACCAGGTTCTCACACCCCCTGTTCTCTCCGGTCCCCCGTCCCACTCCTTTAGATTCCATTCCAAGGTGTGTTTTTGGTTTTCGTTTTGTCATAGCATCAATTGGCTGCTCCAGAATTCAGAACTCTCCTGGGAAGAGTCAGGGGTCAGGGGTCAGCCTCAGGGGTCAGGCCGACATGAAGAAAAAAAAGGCCCAAAGAGGGCTTTGAAATCTGCAGTGGCTTGGAGCAGTGTGTCTAAGGGTCCAGGTCCAGCATGGAACCTTAGTCCCCAGAGGGAGGTGGTGGCTAAGGAACAGGAGGAGGCACGCTATTTTTTTGGTAAGCGTGTATTCTTACCTAAACCTCATCAGTTTCAGAAAAATACAGTAATCCACACGCTGGTATCTTGTTGCCTCCCAAGGCTCTGTTTAAATACAACCAACTAGCAGGTTCAGAATACCTCCCCAGGATAAGTAGCAAGATGATTATAGCATTTTTCCTGGAGATAATCAGAACTTCCCCCCAGGCAGCTTTGTTGTGAGGACTGCTGCCAGGAACAGAGACCAGCCATCTAATGTACTGCCCATCTAGATTTTCAACATCTGCCCAGTGAAACAGAAGTTCCCAGGCTTCATCATCATCACCAGCGGTATTTATTGAGGACTCACTGTGTGCAGGGCACTGAACAAAGCGCATGGGAGAGTATAAAAGACACATTCCCTGCCCACAATGAGCTTACAGTCTAGAGGGGAGGACAGACATTAATATAAATAAATTACACTGACCCAAGGTAGGACTGTGGTTCTGCCCACGTTTAGGGTGGATGTTGAGCAGCCATTAAAACTGGGGAGGAATCTACTCTAGCCATTTTAATATCGAAGTGGTTGTCGGTCGTAAATTGAAAAACCACAACTCCTCTTAGAAAGAAAAACATTGGCACCCGAGAAGAGGTGAAAGCAGGCGTTTTTCTGGTTTTGTTTCTGATGGTCACAGGGGATGTATTTGGTGTCATTGAGCCTTTCACGCCCCCGCCGCCAGCCATCTTGGGAATCACAGCACCGGCAGGAAATCCAATTCCAGCAGCTCTAAGAAGTGGCCGGGACAGCTGAGCATAGGGCATGTTCCCACCGATACCTAGTTCACTTTTCATTTCCCCTGCTGGCTCCCATGACCTGAGATCTCAGAGCCTCTTTGAGCCGACCGTGAGTTGGATCTCATCAGGGAAGGTGCTGTACAAAGCCCCAATTCCTTCAGTGTGGATCATCTTTCCTCCCTGTCATGAATCCCCTCCGTAAGTAGGTCTCTGGCATTCCCCTGGACCTAGTGACCCAAAAAGCTGATCGTCCCGGCCTAAAATATGCCTTTGAATTAGCCATCCAATAGAGAAGACGCAAGGCATAGTGGATAGAGCATCGGCCTGGGCGTCAGAAGGTCATAGGTTCTAATCCCGACTCTGCCAATTGTCTGCCGTGTGACCTTGGGCAAGTCACTTCCCTTCTCTGTGCCTCAGTCACGTCATCTGGAAAATGGGGATTGAGACTGTGAGCCCCTTATGGGACAAGGACTGTGTCCAGCTCGATTTGCTTGTATTCATCCCACTACTTAGTCCAGCACCTGGAGCATAGTAAGCACTTAATAAATGCCATTATTATTATTATTGGACAAGCCTCCAGCTCCAGGAGAGAATTTTGCAGGCTCAGAACTGAGAAATTTGGGGTTTTCCAGTTAGGCTCCCCACGCCCTTGTATCCATAATTAGATTCCCAGCTGCACTTATCAGCAGCAATTCATCACCCTGGCAGGCACTTTAATTTGATACAGATGTAACCCACATGGATTGTGCTTAAATCCTGAAGTCTTGGCTTAATTTGCAAATGGACTTCTCTTCACGGTAGCACTGCTAGCCTGGCAGGAGTCAGAATTTAAAATTCCACACCGGCTGCTGCAGCAGAAGCTTGCATTGAGTTCACCGTTCTCCTTCCTCTTGTCCATCAGGATGGAGCCAGAAAGAGACCTTCCCCTCCCATGTGAACCATGACACGGTTGCTAAGTTACCGAAAGGGACAGGTTTGCTTTCCTCTGTTCTGTCAGTCCTTTTTGAGTCAGAAGACTAAGGTGTCAAATGACCTGATTCAGCGAGGGGAGGAAGAGCTCAAGTTCTGACCCAACACTACGCAAAGGAGAAAGGAATGATTGGAAAGGGGGAAGCAACATGACCTAGGAGATAAAGCATGGGCTTGGAAGTCAGAAGGACTTGGATTCTAATCCCAGCTCTGCCTCTTGTCCGCTGGGTGACCTTGGGCAAGTCACTTCACTTTGTGTGCCTCAGTTACGTTGTCTGTAAAATGGGGATTAAGACTGGGAGGCCTATATGGGACAGGGACTGTGTCCAACCTAATTAACTTGTATCTACCCCAGCGCTCAGTACAGTGCCTGGCAAGTAGTGAGTGCTTAACAACTACCATTAAAAAAAAAGTTTGTGGTACAAAGTTTCACTCGAGACAAGGAACAGGATTCCATTCTGCAAATCTGTAAACATGTCAAATTCAGGCCAGGCATGGTGTTTACATTTGGATTCACTGATATGAGTTGTGAGCCAGCTTATTAGATCATATGAATTGATCCCATTACTGAATATCTGATAGAAGTTTATGATTTCTTCATCTTCATTCCCCCCCGCCCCCCACCACAATAGTAAGATCCTTGAAGGCAGGGATCACGTCCACTAACTCTATTGAACTCTCCCAGACGCTTACTACACTGCTCTAACAAGAATAGGCATTCAATAAATATTACAGATTGAGTACCTACAGTGTCCTAGGGACTTTGGGTATATAATAGAATTAAAATGGACAGCCTTTACCTTGAGCTTTCAAGCTACCAGGAGAAACAAAAATAAACAGATAGGTTTGTAAAAAAAATTAGCAATAAGGGTTCAATTGAATGCTAAGATGGCTGCTTCAATGGCATTACCAGGAATGAGGGAGATTGATCAGGGAATGCCTCTTAAGAGAGGTTAATTGTTAGGATGGCTCTGAAGGAGAGGTGAAATATAATTTGGAGGATGTCAGTCCATCGTAATTATTGAGCATTTACTACGTGCAGAGTGCTGTACTAAGCACTTGGGGAAGCACAATATAGCAATAAACAGGCACATTCCCTTCCCACAACAAGCTTACAGTGTAGAGATGAGCTTTCAGTCTAGGACAAGAGAGAAGTAAGTTCTAGGCATAGGGGAAGGTGTAAGCAATGGATCCCAGAAGAAAGAATAATAATAATAATAATAATAATGGTATTTGTTAAGGGCTTACCATGTGCCCCACATTGTTCTAAGCGCTGGGGTAGATACACTGGTCATCAGGTTGTCCCACGTGGGGCTTACAGGCTTCATCTCCATTTGACAGAGGAGGTCACTGCGGCACAGAGAAATGAAGTGACTTGCCCAAAGTCACCCAGCTGACAAGCGGCGGAGCCAGGATTAGAACCCATGACCACTGCCTCCCAAACCCAGGCTCTTTCCACTAAACCTCACTGCTTCTATTATTGCTTCTATTATGGGTAGACACAAGCTGATCGGGTTGGACCCAGTCCCCTGTTTCAATCCCCATTTTCCAGATGAGGGAACTGAAACATGGTGTAATTTAATAATAACGATGGTATTTGTGAAGCACTTATTATGTTTTTTTTCGTTGTCTGTCTCCCCCTTCTAGACTGTGAGCCTGTTGTTGGGTAGGGACCGTCTCTATATGCTGCCAACTTGTACTTCCCAAGTGCTTAGTACAGTCCTCTGCACATAGTAAGCAATCAATAAATATGATTGAATGAATGAATCAAAAGTGTAGTCTGGTTAAAGGTTAAAAGGAGGAGGAAAGAGGGCAAGCTGGTGTGAAATACAAATGCTGAAAGTATGAAGTGTTGGAAGATTCTCAGAGCTGTAGAAATCTTGAGTGTGCTGTGAGTCTTAGGGACTAAAATGTCCGATGTCGGCCCACACATTAAATTGTATGGCTCTTGTAGAAGCTGTGACACAGACCAAAATTGGAAAAGCTAAATAGTCATCTGGATATGCTGATTATACATTCTGGTTGAGTAGGGGAAGTCATGGCAATTGAAAACAAGTATATCGATGTCCCAGAATTAGAATTGTCCTGGCTAAATTGTTCAGTCTAAATGGTTCGATCTTACTTGCCCTAATCCTCAGCTGCTCTTGCTTACTTTCCTCTTGTGGGCAGGAAATATGTCTACCTACTCTGTTGCACTGTACTTTCCCAAATGTTTAGAACAGTGCTCTGAACACAGGAAGCGCTCAGTAGCACTGATTGATTAAACAATAGGACTTCCAAATATGGGTTGGAATTATGACATGGATGAATCATGAAACTGAGAAAACTTGACCCTGAATTTTGTTCCTCCCCCTTTTATCTCCTCCTTCAAACCTCCGCTAATCTCACAAACATCAAGAAGGAAGGGGAAGGCCAGCAAGATAGAGATGATGCCAAAAATTCAAACAAAAGTACGGTTAGCCTTCCTTTGAAAAAGACTCGAGTGTATGGCTCAATTGAAGAGCCTGGAGGGAGGCTCATCAACTAATAACATCAACGGAACAATTATATTTGCCTGGAACTGTCCTATGCCAGCATTACAGAACATGCAAATTAGATATTATTCTACAAAATGCCCACATTCAGAATTTTCATGGGGATAAGGCATCTGACGGCAGTAGACTTCAGCACGTGAAGATGTGCAGTAGTAATATTCTGAAAAGGATTTTTCATTTTGGTTAGGAATTTTCAATACAAACAGCTTAGTACCCTTAGGCTTAACCTAATTTCTTTTGGGCTCCAAATCTATGGCCTCCGATTAATTTGCAGTTCTCTATTAGACACGGGAATGAAACCAGACACAGTCCCTGCTTTCCAGGAATTTATGTTATGAAAGGAAAATTAAGACTGAACTTCAGGATGTTTATTAGATGTTTAAGAATTTGCAAAGAACAGTGAAAACATGAGGCCTTTTACTACATAAAATGGTGACGCAGACCGAAGATGAGGACACTTGTCTCCTTTCTGAGGGTGCATTTCTCAGAAGTGTCATCGGTTTTACATATCTCTTGAACTTTGACTGGTTGAATTGGAACCTGAAAAGGAACTTCCCCATTTCACTTGCTCTGTAACTGAAAGCTAAGTAATGCTGCAGAACGTGGAATCTAGGTGAATCTGATCCAAAGAATGTTCTTGATGGAGACTCCAACTTGGAAAACTGATTTCTCTCAGAGCACAACCACAAGGCTCTACAGAAATTCCTGGTGACCATTTTTAGGAAGAGATGAGAGTCTTATTTTTAGTCATTTTGACCTGAGAAATCCATTCACGAGTACTCTGGTAAGCCTTTCGAGCAGTGGTTTAGTCACCATTCCTTGGCATTATACTACCTTGTGTTTAACATGTAGCAACCTATATGTTTACATCTCTCAGCCTCTGCATGAGATCTTACTGTCCCTACTAAGATTTGTGTCCCATCCTGGCCTCAAAAATCTGTGATGTGTCAAGGGTCCGGTATAGAGCAATTAAGTGTTTACAGCACTGGAGAAAAGCGCCTGTGAGGAAAATTTGGAGGAACTGAGATTATTCAGCCAGGAGAAGAGGAGGCTGTGGGGTGATCGAATAGTCTGAAAATGTATTAATCAGTGGCACTTATTGAACGCTTACTATGTGCAGAGCACTGAACTAAGCACTAGAGCGAGTAGAAATGCAACAGAATCAGCAGACACATTCCCTGCCCATAACAAGCTTACAGTCTAATTATTCAGATCATGAAAACCAGGCTGTTCTCCAACAATACCAGAGCTAAAGTAAGAAGGAATGGGCAACAGTGGAAGAAAGAAGAACTTTATAAGGAACAGTTTCCTGATCCTGACCTTAAGGTTGTGAAGTACATGTAATGCATTATTAAGAGGCATTGTGGAATTCACTAAATTGTGAACTCCTTGAGTTTGGGAATCATGACTATTATTATAATAATTATTATTGTTGTATTAAGTACTTACTATATGTCAAGCACCTTTCTAAACTCTAGCTCAGGTAAAAAGAAATCAGGTCGGACACAGTCCCTGTCCCACATGTGACCTGAAGTCCAAATAGGAGGAAAAACAGGTATTGAATCCCCGTTTTATGGATGAAGAAATTGAGGCACAGAGAAGTTAAGTGATTTGCCGAAAGTCACACAACAGGCAACTGGCAGAGCTGGCATTAGATCCTAAATCCTCTGACTCCTTCCCTCCAGGAAATGCTGCCTTCCAACTCTATTGTAGTATACTCTCCCAAGTGCTAAGTATGGTGATCTCGACAAATACCATTATTTGATTTATTGATTGGAAGTCCCTGTTCCCACTGGGGACCAAGGGCCATCAGAAGTGGAATGAACATGCCTCTGTCAGGGAAGGTTAACTGCCCTCCTGCCTAGGCTAGAAGGGTGGAACTCACTCCCCTACAAGACTTTGCTACAACCCTCTGAATCTCAGCTGGATCAGTATGGAAGTCCCTCCCACTGCTGCTCCAGAGAAATATTATGCAAAATGGAGACCCTTGGAATTTACACTCTTTTAGCTTCGTGCTCTGTAATGCTGCAGGAATAAGCAGACCAATCCGGGAAGCCTTGATTTTCTGACCAAGAATGGGGAATAGATTTTAAAAGCAGAACTACTACCTGTTTGGCTCCAGGGTTTAGAAAAATTAGAAAAGAGAATGATCATTTTGGGGAAATTGAGGCCAAAAGAGCTCTTTTGTTTTTTTGGCAGAGGAATTTTCTGAGCAAAAGCTGGATTTGGCAGGAAGACCATTTAGAGTCATTTTTCTTGTCACTGAAAAGACAACTATAACGTTCCCCAGTGAGAAGGGGATTGGCTCCAGCCCAGACCAATTAGAAGTCACTATCAGAAGAATCCATTTCAACTGAAAATCAGGAGGATGGATGCTCGATTCCCTTCTGAGCCATTTCAGGTCGTTCAGAAGGTGGATTTCCATCCCACTGCCTTTCACCAGGCTTGGGAAAACTGGTGCCATCAACTTAATTACTTCTTGAAACCAAAATAGGAGAATTTTCTTGGTTCCCCAAGGCAGCTAATCTATCCCTAACAGAGCTGAATAAGTCCGCAGAAATCCAAGATGACTGTATGAAATTGATCTGTGTTAGTTGATTTAGGCTTCCAAACTCCCTAAAGCCTGTTTGTTTTGTAGTTACCCCAAAGTCCATGTGTTCACGGCTTGGATTTCGCAGGGGCCAAAGGCCGGGAATTGGACAATAATGATGGTATTTGTTGAGTGCTTACAATATGTCAAACACTGTGCTTAAGCGCTGGAGTAGATACCAGCTAATCAGGTTGGACACCCTTCCTATCCCACATGGGGTTCACGGTATTAATCCCCATTTGACAGATGAGGCCCAGAGAAGTGAAGTGACTCGTCCAAGGTCACACAGCAGAAAAGTGGTTGAACCAGGATCAGAACCCAAGTCCTTCTTTCTCCCAGGGCAGGGCTCTGTCCACCAAGCCATGCTCTCAAAGGCCTTCCCGGAATGTTCACCCCTTCACAGTGGGTCATTCTCAAGAAACAAAGACAAATCATTGCCAAAAAATATTTTTTCTTTTCTAGTAAGGGCAGTCCAAAAACTGCTAGTCAGTATTTGAGCAATGATCCTACCTAGGCTCCAAATGGAAGCTGAAGAAACTGCTGTGTATTTAGGCCTCTCCTTTGGCAGTGGTGGCAGGGAATGGGAGTTACTAAGGCAGTCATCTCAAACCATATGCCCTTTCCCACTTTTTTTTTTTAATGGTACTTGTTAAGAACTTATTCTGTGCCAGGCACTGTACTAAGCACTGGGGTAGACACACTCTAGTTAGGCTGGACACAGTCCCTGTCCCACATGGGGCTCACAGTCAATCCCCATTTTACAGATGAGGGAACTGAGGGAAAGAAATGAAGTGACTTGCTGAAAGTCCTGAAGCTGACAAGTGGTGGAGCTGGATTAGAACCCAGGTCCTCCTGATTCCCAGACCTGTGCCGTATTAACTAGACCATGCTGCTTCCCTACTCCCTCAAAATAACCTTGGGTGCTACAATCAACTAGTCTGTGGAATTTATTTGTTCTTACTGTGCGACGTTTTCTGTACTAAGTCCTTGGGAGAGTACATTTGGTGGACATGATCCGTGCCAGGATCTTATAGTCTAGTGGGGGAAGAAAACATTAAGATAAATTGCAGGTATGGGAAGCAACTGAGTTATAAAGATACGCACATAAGGGCATGTAACGTTTCTGCTAATTCTGCTGTATTGTACTCTCCCAAGTGCTTAGTAGAGTATTCTGCCCATAGTAATAATAATAATTATTATGGTATTTGTTAAGCGCTTACTGTGTGCCAAGTACTGTTCTAAGCGCTGGAGTAGACACAAGCTGATCAGGTTGTCCCACGTGGGGCTCACAGTATTAATCCCCATTTTACAGAGGAGGTAACTGAGGCACAGAGAAGTTGAGTGACTTGCCCAAAATCACACAGCGGACGAGTGGCAGAGCTGGGATTAGAACCCACAACCTCTGACTCCCAAGCCATGCTCTTTCCACTAAGCCACGCTGCTTAGGTCAATAAATGCCATTGATTGATTGATTGAGTGTTGGGGAGGGGTGAGTATTTAAACGTTCAGGGGATGAGACTAAATGCATGGATGGGGCAGTAGGGAAGAAACAAAAGGTTTGGATGGTTGAGAATTTAGGGACTGGCTCCTGGAAGAGATAATAATGATAATAATAATTGTGGTATTTTATGAGTGTGTACTATGTGCCAGGTACCGTACTAGGCTCAGGGGTG
Organism: Tachyglossus aculeatus; assembly: GCF_015852505.1. Lineage (NCBI taxonomy): Eukaryota > Metazoa > Chordata > Mammalia > Monotremata > Tachyglossidae > Tachyglossus > Tachyglossus aculeatus. The sequence goes on from NC_052072.1 coordinate 38,378,977, forward strand.
GACACAAACAAATCGGGTTGTACATGGTTCCTGTCCCTTGTGGGGCTCACAGTCTCAATCCCTATGTTACAGGTGAGGAAACTGAGTTCTAGAGAAGTGGAGTGACTTGTTCAAGGTCACAGAGCAGACAAATTGTAGAGAAGGATTGAGAACCCACAACCTTCTGAGCCCCAGGCCTGGGCTATCCACTATGACATGCTTTCTGATTTGAGTAGGTTTTTGGTGACGGGGAGGCAGCGTGGCACGATAGAAGAGCCACAGACCTGATGGCCATTTCTCCTCCCTGTTTGGCCTTGGACCATCCACTTAACCGCCTCATGCCTCAGTTTCCCCAGTTGTAAATTGGGGATAATAATACCCAAACCTTACAGCACAGGGGTGTTGTGAGGATCAAATAACTAGCTAATGCAAGGCACTTTGGTAATAAAAGCACCACACAGACACACAAGTATTATTACAGATTCTTAGTACAGTGCTTCGCAAACAGTGAGCACTCAATAAATATGATTGAATGTTGGCTATGTAGGGGTTGGGACTCCCACGAGGGAAGGAGACCTTGGGTAAGGGGTCCATGGTGGATGAGGCCAAAGTAAGAGACAGTGCGTGGCTCAGTGGAAAGAGCCCGGGCTTTGGAGTCAGAGGTCATGGGTTCAAATCCTGGCTCTGCCAACTGTCAACTGTGTGACTTTGGGCAAGTCACTTCACTTCCCTGTGCCTCAGTTACCTCATCTGTAAAATGGGGATGAAGACTATGAGCCTCCCCTGGGACAACCTGATCAACTTGTAACTGCCCCAGTGCTTAGAACAGTGCTTTGCACATAGTAAGTGCTTAACAAATACCATTATTATTATTATTATTATTATTAAGTGGCTCCAGATGTGGGTTTTGAAGTCATACCCTAATCTTCACTGTTAGATTAGACTGCAGACTGTAAGCTAGCTGTGGGCAGGGAAAGTGTCTATTTATTGTTATATTGTATTCTCCCAAGAGCGTAGTACGGTATTCTGAGCACAGTAAGTGCTCAATAAATACGACTGAATAAATGAATGATTAGCACCAATTTTCCACATACATGGCCACATAGAGACTCCACATGCAGTGGATGCTCAATAAATAGGGTTGACTTTATTAGGGGTGGAAAATGGGGAGGTAGTAGTTTCTCTGCAAACAGCTTGTGGGGCTTTCCCATGGCCTCTAGAGACTAAAGCTTCATAAACAGTCTCCAAGGGAGTCAGTTTCTTCGAATCCCAGCATAATGCTTTCCTCAAAACATCCTATCCTCAGCCCAAGAGGGTTTTAGTTTTGCCTTTGTGAAAATAAAAGGAACAAAGAGAACAAGGAACAGAGCAGAACAAAAAAATAACAATGCTAGAAGCAGGGCAGACTCAAACAAAAGAACAGTAATGAAACACCTAAACCATGTGATAGCCTTGGGCGCTCAGACCCACATCAACCCCTTCAAAACACCTGGGTCCTTAGGACCTAGTAGAGAATATTGAAGTGGAAGCTATGAATTGCGCAACAGGAAATGGTAGGTTCTCCACGGAGGAAAAGAAGTCACCCTATAAAGTGGGTAGAACTCCAGCCATTAGTGGATTGGCAGTAAATAATAATGATGGTATTAAGCGCTTATCAAGTGTCAGGTACTGTTCTAAGCACTGAGACAGGTATAAGCTAATCAGGTTGGGCACAGACCCTGCCCCACGTGGGGCTCACAGTCTTCATCCCCATTTTACAGATGAGGTTACTGAGGCACAGAGAAGTAAAGTGACTTGCCCAAGGTCATACAGCAGACATGTGGCAGAACCGGGATTAGAACACAGGTCCTTCTGACTCCTAGCTCTGTGCCCTATCCAGTAGCCAGTAGCCCATGCTGTGGGCATCTCCCCCAGTTACCCCAGCCTTCTGGAGGAGCCAGGGGGAGGTTTGTCAGACTCCACGGTTTTGAGGAGTGAGATTTAGGACTTTACGGTCATTTAGTTCCCAGCCAGGGCTACAACGATTCCTCACTATATCCCCTTCCACATCCAAACAGGAATCGTCTTCATGGAAGTAAGCAGGAAAGAAGAATACTTTAATAGTTGGGGAACGGAGAATAAAAGTAATACTTCTGTGGAAATGGGTCATTTTACTTTCTCTTTCCCAGCTGGCATCTGAAACCACTGGTGGTTTGAGCTATAAATCCTCTCATTCTTTGAAAGAGCCAAAATGCTTGGAACAGAAAGGTTGTTCTGAAAGCATGAAAAACAGCAACATAGTCTTAAGATGTTTTCAAAGGGATTAAGTTACTAAAAACTTCTAAAAAATATTTTAGGAGGAAAATGAAAAAAATACTTGCCTAAAGACAACCTCAAATACTAGAAATTAGCATATATAAAAACCTAAGTAAGACATTGCTCCACTGCATTACAATGGACTGTAGCAGCTCAGTGAAATAACCAGTGAAATAACATTTCCAGGAAACTATCCAGGGAGAAAAATTATTTTTTTCCCTTATAAAATCATTTCACTGTTTGTGGAAAAATATAATCCAGGTTTGAATAAAATGTTCCGCTTCTGCTTTTTATCCTTTGTCGATTTCCCTGTCGCAGAAATGGTCTCTTCCAACCCAGATGTGCAGAACCAAAATCTGAGCAGAGCCAACTTTCTGAGGAGATTTGAAAACACGATTGGGAGTTGAGTTTTACAGCCAAGTACAAGATAAACTAAGAAACGAGGGTGACTCTTGGAAAATTACCAAGATATCGGGGCACAGCTGGGTCTCTTCCCTCTGCCAAAGAGCAGAGTCGACTGGAAGGCGGAAGCTGAGAAAATTGTGAGCCTTGGTCTCAGTTGGCGTGAAGTCCCTAGCAGAATGGGAGGACTCAGTGTCTGGCTTGATGGATTATTTGGGTGGTTTTGTAGGAGAACTCCTTGAGACTAAGTTTGGAGAAGTAGCCAGCTAGCAAAATTCTGCAAATTAAACTCTTCAGATGGCCCAGCGATGTGTATTTTATTTACTTTGTTTTATGGTATTTGCTAAGCAGTTAATATGTGTCAAACACTGTTCTAAGCACTGGGCTAGGAACAAGTTAATCACATAGGACACAGTCCCTGTCCCACTTGGGGCTCACAGTCTACATAATAATAATAATGGCATTTATTAAGCACTTACTATGTGCAAAGCACTGTTGTAAGTGCTGGGGAGGTTACAAGGTAATCAGGTTGTCCCATGGGGGGCTCACAGTCTTAATCCCCATTTTACAGATGAGGTAACTGGGACCCAGAGAAGTTAAGTGATCTGCCCAGAGTCTCACAGCTGACAATTGGCGGCTCCTAAATAGGAGGGAGAACAGGTTTTTTGCATTTTACAATTGAGGAAACTGAGGCACAGAGAAGTTAAGTGACTTGCCCGAGGTGGCACAGCAAGCAATTGACAGAGCTGGGATGAGAACCTTCTAGACTGTGAGCCCACTGTTGGGTAGGGACTGTCTCTATATGTTGCCAACTTGTACTTCCCAAGCGCTTAGTACAGTGCTCTGCACACAGTAAGCGCTCAATAAATACTATTGAATGAATGAATGAAGGAACCTCGGTCTTCCTGATGCCCAGGCCCATGCTCTTTCCACTAGGCCATAGTGCTTCTCCTACATGATTTGGTAAAACACGGGCATGTAAAGGTAGGTTGTGGGATGGGTGTCAGGTTTGGGGGAGGTACTGTACTCTCCCTAGCACAGAGTACAGTACTCTGCACACAGTAAGTGCTCAATAAATACTATTGACTGATGATTGATTGGACTACTTTCTCTGGACTCTGCTCAATATCAGCATCAATTGGTATTGCAAAAGCATCAGTTACCATGGCCTCAGTGGCCCAGGTGGTGATACTACAGAAGTACTTTGCTCAAATCAGAGTCAAGGCATGAAGTAGAGAACTGGAATGAGCCAGAGAAAACTAGATGGGCAGGAGCAGAGGTGATGATCATTTCACTTGTCCCCCGCTCATCATCCTACCTCAGGTGGAGCAGCGTGATCTAGTGGATAGAGCAGAGGCCTGAGAGTTACCACTTTTCTGTTGTGTGATGTTGGGCAAGTCACTTCACTTCTCTGGGCCTCCGTTCCCTCATCTGTGAAATGAGGATTAAGACTGTGAACCCCACTGGGACGTGGACCGTGTCCAACCTGATTATCTTGTATCTACCCCTAGCACTAAGAGCAATGCTTGGCACAGACTAAGCATTTAACACGCGCCATTTAGAAAAAAAGAGTTGCCCCTGGAGGCAACTCCAGTTTAGGTCTGGAGTTTCTGCTGGGAGGCTACACTGCTTTTGAAGCCCAGGGGAAATAATGAAGATGATGATGATGATAATACAATTAATAATATCTGCGGTATTTGTTAAGCACTAACTATTTGCCAGGCATTGTAGGAAGCACTGGGGTGGATACAATCAACTCAGGTTGGACACAGTCCCAATCCCACGTGGGGCTCACAGTCTCAATCCCCATTTTCCCGATGAGGTAACTGAGGCCCAGAGACATGAAGTGACTTCCCCAAGGTCACACAGCAGTCAAGTGGTGGAGCCAAGATTAGAACCCATGACCTTCTAACTCCCAGGCCTGTGCTCTATCCACTGTGAGCTGGAAAGCCATCTCTGGGCAATGTCTAGCTCCCTGAAGGGGTGATGGGATGGGGCTTACCCATCCTTAGGGCAGAGCTGCTTTCCAGAGGGAATCCAAAAATGAGGTTGGGTGGTCTCCAGAGCATCTTCTCCTCCCCATCTAAAAATAATAATTGTAGTATTTGTTCAGCGTTATGTGCCAGGCACTGTACTAAGCTCTGGATACAAGCAAATTGGGTTGGATACAGTCCCTGCCCCACATGGGGCTCACAGTCTTAATCACCATTTGACAGATGAGGTGACTGAGAGGTGAAGTGACTTGCCCAAGGTCACACAGTAGACAAGTGGGGGACCCGGGATTAGAACCCAGGTCCTTCCGATTCCCAGGCCAAGCTCTGCCTTCTAAGCCATGCTGCTTATCCTACCCCTCTCCCTGATGCACCCACATAAACACTGCTCCAGCCTGGCCCACTGGATCACTGGCTTAACACTGGCCGTGGTCAGTCAACCACAAATTTAGAGTCAGACAAAATCTCAACTTTCCCTCAGAGGACAGAAGAGTGAGTCTTGGGAAGCTCAATGGTGGAAAATAGGAAAGGGTTATGTCAGTTAAACTAAGTGTTCCTGAGGTGAAATATATGTTGGGTGTTCTTGTCCATATCCTGGGAACCATGTACGAGGTGTTGGATGACTTGATGAATAGGAGTACTCTTGGGTAATGGAAGCACCCATGCATTCCCGGAGTCATTTATCCCTCTGTAGGAGTGCTGAGAAGCACACAGCTTCCCAAGGGCATTTAAGGAAAATGATAGAAAATTAGCTGTTGGTTCATATGAATAATTAAGGAAAAAGGGATGAGAGGTCCTTGATGGAGGCCTACTTTATTTAGCACTTTTTGATAAACTGTTCGTGCCTAAAATTGGCATCTAAAATGATTTTCCACTTGCCTTGGTTTGTTTGCATTTGTTTTCAATCTTCAAATAACATTTGTCACAGAATCTCACCAACTAAATGTCCTCCCTTGGCTTTTCGTTGCTGATTTTCCTATAGATAGGGCATGGTCTTCTTTAACGTGCTTACGGCTTTCTTCTCTTTGCCCAGAGGAGGTCATTGTGAGAAATAATGGATGGATTCTGAGGTATTCCCTCTTGATTTATCCTCAGTGGAATTCTTCATTCACTGTCCATAGACACATACATATTTTTAGGAGTCTGCTGCTTGGCAGAGACTCCCAGAAGAATTATACACACCCACATGATGAGTAGTTCACCAACATAAGCGTCATCTTCGAACTTGGGGCGCCCTGATCCGTAGGTGGAAATGGGATATGTATCCCAGGATTGGCACGAAGGAAGTTTGGGGTAAGGAGAGAGGATGGACCCAGGATGAGGACTTCCAGGACCTTCTTCTGTATGACCTTGGGCAAATGATTTCACTTCTCTATGCCTCAGTTAACTCATCTATACAATAGAGTTGAAGACTGGGAGCCCCATGTGGAATGGGGACTGTGTCCAACCCAATTTGTTTTTGTCCACCCCAGCGCTTAGTAGAGTGCCTGGCACTTCTAAGTGCTTAACAAATACCATTATTATTATTATTATTATTATTATTACTATCATCATCATCGTTATTATTCTCCTGGCTCTAGGGGACTTAACAGTAAAACAATCAGGATTCTCAAAGACTAAAGTTCCCATTCATGCATTCAATCATATTTATTGAGTGCTTACTGTGTGCAGAGCACTGTACTAAGCGCTTGGGAAGTACAAGTCGGCAACATATAGAGACGGTCCCTACCCAATAACAGGCTCACAGTCTAAGTGCTGGGGAGGATACAAGGTGATCAGGTTGTCCCATGTGGGGCTCACAATCTTAATCCCCATTTTACAGATGAGTTAACTGTGGCACAGAGAAGCTAAGTGACTTGCCCAAAGTCATACAGATGACAAGCGGCAGAGTCAGGATTTGAACCCATGACCTCTTACTCCCAAACCCATGTTCTTTCCACTGAGCCACACTGGTTCAGGTACACAGGCTGATGAAGAAATCTTGGGAAGCCTAAAATTAGTAGCATACACACAGAGGTACTCAGAAGACACAATGACATCCTTATGAGAGGCACTATGACCTAGTGGAAGGAGTGTGGTTCTAATCCCAACTCTGCCATTTACCTCCTGTGTGACCTTAATCTCTGTGCCTCAATTTCCTCATCTGTAAAATGGGGAGTAAACTGGGTGTTTGACCCAATCATCTTGTAATCTATTCCAATACTTCCATATGGGTTTGGCACATAACACTTAACAAAGACCCTTTTTTAAAACTCTACCAACACATTTTCCCTGCTAGATTGGAAGCCTGTTGAGAACAGGGATCTTATCGTAGTCTCTCAAGGACTTAGTACAATGCTTTGAAAAGGTGCTATCTAATGATTAGCCAAGAACTGAACTATTAAAGGCCTCAAAATGTTGCATCCTTTTTCAGTAGTCATTTAGGAGGCATGTCAGGAGTGAATTACAATAAATCCCCCTTATCCAACCACATTCATATTCAAGAAGCAGTCAACCAGTTAACTATATTCTAGGAAATGTGAAAAAAATCTGACATTGAACATCACTGTGGTTTCAAAGTGTTGGTGCCAACAAAGGACAAGATTGGGACACTGCACAACTAGTCTTCGACACATTGCATCATTTCAAGTCAACAGTAGTTGTATTTGTGAAGAGCTTACTATGTATTGAGCACTGTACTAAGGTCTGGGGTAATCAGGTCCCACATTGGCTCACAGTCTAAGAGAGGGAGAACACGTACTGAATCCCCATTTTGCAAATGAGGGAAATGAGGCACAGAGAAGTTAGGTGACTTGCCCAAAGTCACACAGCTGACAATTGGAGGAGCCAGAATTTGAACCCATGACCTCTGTCTCCCAAGCCTGTGCTCTTTCCCCTGAGCCATGCTGCTTCTCTAGGCCATGCTGCTTAAACCTGCAATCCAGGAATGCCTGTTACTACTGTATTCTGAGGAGAAGTAGAGGCAGAGGCCCTGTGGCTCTCAAATCCAACTTTTTTATAACCATCTGTACCCAGCTGCCTATATATTCATTCATGCATTCATTCAATCGTATTTATTGAGTGCTTACAGTGTGCAGAGCACTGTACTAAGTGCTTGGGAAGTACAAGTTGGCAACATATAAAGACGGTCCCTACCCAACAACGGGCTCACAGTCTAGAAGGGGGAGGGGGAGACAGACAACAAAACAAAACATATTAACAAAATAAAATCAATAGAATAATAAATACGTACAAGTAAATCGCCTTTCGCCTAATCCTCTCAGAGGATGGGGGAAGGAAAGAGGAAGAAGAGGGGAGGTCAAAGGAAGATGAAAAGGACTTGGAGTGGAGGACTGTGGAGATGAGACGGGGAAAAGGAAGGGGATGAAGTGGTCTTGGATGGGATGGAGGAAGACACTGAAGTTCTCAGTTGTCTGAGAGGAGACAGTGTTGGCCCTTAAGAGGAAGAGAAGGCTCTGAACAAGAAAGGGTTAATGCAGTCTTCTGGTTTCCAAGACACTTCAAGAGGTTCCAAGACCATTAATCAGAGGATATGAAAATATAGAACACCATCCCCACTGCTTCTTCCTCTTGTTCTAGTCTCTGAAAACTCTGTCCCCCAGGCTCCCTTTGACAAGTGCTATTTAAAAAATAATGACTGAGGAGAAAGTACAGGAGTTATGTAACCAGAGCAGATTTCTCCTTGGGAAAAAGAATGAAACAGATACATAGTGCCAAGATATGAATGTTCTTCCATTGAATCTCTTCATTCCCCTCAACCTGAATTAACCATTTCATTTTAACATTTCATTTGTCCCAAAACATCATTTCATTTACCTTTATTTCCCTGTGTTGTGGGGAAAGTTAGATTGTAAGCTCCTTGAGGGCAGGGACTGTGTCAATTCCATGGGGTGCTTGGCACATAGCATTGTGTTTAACAAGGACCAGTTTTTTTTAACTATACCCAAGCTTTTTACATGGTAGACTGCAAGTTTTTTGAGGACAGAGAAACAGCTTGGCTCAGTGGAAAGAGCACGGGCTGGGGAGCCAGCGGTCATCATCATCAATCGTATTTATTGAGCGCTTACTATGTGCAGAGCACTGTACTAAGCGCTTGGGAAGTACAAATTGGCAACATATAGAGACAGTCCCTACCCAACAGTGGGCTCACAGTCTAAATGAGTGGGCTCACAGAATCCCGACTCCTCCACTTGTCAGCTGTGTGACCTTGGGCAAGTCACTTCACTTCTCTGGGCCTCAGTTCCCTCATCTGTAAAATGAGGGTGAAGATTGTGAGCCCCACGTGGGATAGCCTGATTACCTTGTATCTACCCCAGCGCTTAGAACAGTGCTTGGCAGATAGTAAGCACTTAACAAATACCAACATTATTATCATTATCTCCTGATTTTATTACATTCTTCCAAGGATTTAGAACAGTGCCTTGAACTCAATAGGTGAAAAGTACTCTCCCAAGCACTTAATACAGTCCGCTGCAAATAGTTTTGTCTTCTCTTTATGCCATTGAGTCGTTTCTGATCCACAGCGAAACCGCAGACACATCTCTTCCAGAATGCCCCGCTCTCCATTAGCAATCGTTCTGGTAGTGTATCCATAGAGTTTTTTTGGTAAAAATATAGAAGTGGTTTACTATTGACTCCTTCTACGCGGTAAACTTGAGTCTCCACCCTCGGCTCTCTCCCATGCCTCTGCTGCCCAGCACAGGTGAGTTTTGACTTGTAGCAGATTGCCTTCCACTCGCTAGCCACTGCCCAAGCTAGGAATGGAATGAATATGCCTCTGCCTGACTCTCCTTCCTGAAGTCAAGACTGGTAGAGTACTGAGAACTCTCCAGGTGTGACCCTCAGAGGGGCTGCAAATAGTCAGCACTCAATAAATACAACTGAAGGATTGCTTGATTGATAGAAAGACAAAAATGATAGTCTTTCCATCATTTTTTCCGCTCCAGAGTATCACACCAGTGTATTTGGTGGTGTGTATTTGGTGTGTAATACACACTATGTGTGTATTTGGATCCTATTCTGTAACATGGGAGCCGAGAACAAAGAAAGAAATGAAAAATCCAGAAGGGAAAATCAAAGCTGCACTTGTAAATTTTAACAGTAATAATAATAATAATAATAATGGCATTTATTAAGTGTTTACTATTTGCAAAGCACTGTTCTAAGTGCTGGGGAGGTTACAAGGTGATCAGGTTGTCCCACAGGGGGCTCACAGTCTTAATCCCCATTTTACAGATGAGGTAACTGAGGAACAGAGAAGTTAAGTGACTTGCCCAAAGTCACACAGCAGATCAGTGGTGGAGCTGGGATTTGAACCCATGACCTCTGACTCCAAAGCCCATGCTCTTTCCACTGAACCCCACTGGGTGTTTGTTAAGCATTTACTATGTGCCAAGCACTTAAGTGCTGGGTAGATACAAAGTAATCAGGTTGTCCCACATGGGGCTCACAGTCTCAGTTCTCATTTTCCAGATGAGGTAACTGACGCACAGAGAAGTTAAGTGATTTGCCCAGGGTCATAGCAGACAAGTGGCAGAGGTGGGATTAGAATCCAGTACTCTGACTCCCAAGCCTGTGTTTTTTTCCAGTAAACCACGCTGCTTGAACAAACTCTTTCTGTTAAAGAGATCCAGTAATGATCTGAACCCGATAGGCAGTTTACTCTCACCCGTCCTAACACAAATGAAGGGGCTTCGGCTCAGTTCCACAATGCAGTGGCAACTGCCTCTAACAGGGCTAATGTCTCAGGTCGGAGACCCCTTGCCTGGAGTTTGAAGCGCCACAGTAGATCAGTCCATCAGTGGTATTTATTGAGCTCTTACAGTATAATAATAATAGTGGCATTTGTTACGCGCTTTCTAAGTGCAAAGCACTGTTCTAAGCACTGGGGAGGATACAAGGCGATCAGGTTGCCCCACGTGGGGCTCACAGTCTTAATCCCCGTTTTACAGATGAGGGAACTGAGGCACAGAGAAGTGAAGTGACTTGCCCAAAGTCACACAGCTGACAAGTGGCAGAGCTGGGATTTGAACTCCTGACTTCTGACTCCCAAGCCCGTGCTCTTTCCATTGAGCCACGCTGCAGAGTATACTGTACTAAGCGCTTGGGAGAGTGCCATACAATAGTTGGGAGATGTGTTCCCCATGGCATAGTCGATAAAGCCTGGGCCTGGGAGTTAGAAGGTCATGGATTCTAATTCCTGTTCTGCCACTGTCTTCTTTCAATTCTTAGATTGTGAGCTCTGTGAGTGTCAGGGACCATATCTAATTGCCACTTGCTTTTTCTCTCCCAGCGCTTAGTACAGTGCTCTGCACAGAGTAAGCATTTAATAAATACTATTACTACTCCTTCAATCAATCAGTAGTATTTATGGCATGTTTACAATGTGCAGAGCATTGTCCCAAGCACTTGGGAGAGTACAATACAACAGAATTAGCTGAACCGTTCCCTGCTCCTAATGAGCTTACAGTGTAGAGAATGAGTTTATAGTCTAAAGTCTACTTACAGACTGTACTTCCTTGCCTGCATTGAATATAATCAATTATTGGAAAGAGCACAGGCGTGGGAGTCATAGGACTTGCGTTCCAATCCCAACTCTGCAACTTGCCTGCTGGGAGACCTTGGGCAAGGCACTTCACTTCTCTGGGCCTCAGTTACCTCATCTGCGAAATGGGGATTAAGATTGTTAGCCCCATATAGGACATGGATTGGGTCCAACCTGACTAACTTGTATCTGCCCCAGCACTTAGTACAGTGCCTAGTACATAGTAAGCATTAAACAAATACCACTAAAAAAATTTGAGTCCTGCTAATTGAACTAATAAGAATAATTTTCCATCATTTCCTTCCCTATTCTAGTTTGATATCTACCTTTCCCACAATAGGCTCTCTAGTTATCAGATCAGATCCTTTTTGTACATTTGGAGGTTACAAAAAGCAAAAATGCAAGTAAAGCTTTTGCCTTTCTAGTGTAGTCCGTCAACAGAATTTGCTCCCTGACTCTCAAGGAAACATCCTTATTTGGGGGCCCTTTGTTACATTTCCCTGTCACTTTGGGGTCACCAGTAAGATGCCTCCACAATTTTTGCTTTGATTTTCTTGATGTTGTCCCTAAAAGAGAGAGTAATTTAGCAACTCCTCCTTGGACAGTAAAACCCCTCCAAGGCACCACTTAATCGTTTACTTCTTTTGTATGTTCCACAAGTTCCTAGTTCAGAGCTCAGTGTACAGGAGGCTTTCAGTAAACACTGTTAATAATGATTTATAACTTTTATGGCATCCTATTCACCTTTCTAACCTCTATGTACTTCTGGAGTTGATTGATAGCTTCAATTCCTGCCCTATTTATTCTCTGGAATAGCATGTCTCTATGCCCATATTGCTGTTCCATACAGAGTATTTAGCATCCCTGAGGTTTGCCAATATAATGGGGCTGTGACATTTTGTCTCTTAAATTTTATGATATTAATAGTTATTATTACTATTTTGGTATTTCTCAAGTGCTTACTACATATAATCAGGTTGAACACAGTCCCCGTTAATAATAATAGTAATAATAATAATAATTATGGTATTTAATAATAATAATAATAATAATGCTGGTATTTATTAAGCACTTACTATGTGCCAAGCACTGTTCTAAGCCCTGGGGTAGATACAAGGTAATCAGGTGGTCCCATGTGGGGCTCACTGTCTTCATCCCCATTTTGCAGATGAGGTAACTGAGGCACAGAGAAGTGAAGTAACTTGCCCAGAGTCACACAGCTGACAAGTGGCGGAGTCAGGATTTGAACCCATGACCTCTGACTCCAAAGCCTGGGCTCTTTGGTCACTCAGCAGACAAGTGGTGGAGCCAGGAATAGAACCCATGACCTTCCGATTCTCAGGCCCTCGGTCTATCCACTATACCACGCTGCACTGGGCTCACAGACTTGAGAGGAAGGGAGAAAAAGTATTGCCTCCTTCATAGGAACCAGGTCCTCTGGCTTCCAATAATAATAATAATAATGATGATGATGGCATTTGTTAAGTGCTTACTATGTGCAAAGCACTGTTCTAAGCACTGGGGAGGTAACAAGGTGATCAGGTTATCCCACAGGGGGCTCACAGTCTTAATTACCATTTTACAGATGAAGGAACTGAGGCGCGGAGAAGTTAAGTAACTTGCCCAAAGTCACACAGCTGACAATTGGTGGAGCGGGATTTGAACCCATGACCTTTGACTCAAAAGCTTGTGCTCTTTCCACTGAGCCACACTGCTTCTCAAGCCCAAACTTGGGCTTCTCAAGCCCAACCCCAAGCTTCCAAGTCCATGCTCTTTCCACAAGACCACAAGCTGCTTCTTCTTCCCTTTGAGTTGTGGCCACAGACAGAGGCTTTCTTCCCACTTTTGTCCTTTGCGACCGTTTGTTCATTAAGAGCTCATCGTGCATGGCTAATGCACAGAATGGTGAGATCAGGAGCTAGGACTCTAAATGGAGAGAGAATTGGAGGCCAGCTTTGATCGAAGAAGGTATGACACCTCTTTGTTCAGCCTCCAGTCCCCAGCTTAGATGTCACAGCCCCATTATATTGGCAAACCTCAGGCCGCTGCATAGTACAGCTCTGAAGATGTATTCAGCGGAGCAGTCCTTCCTTCTATAAATGGCCCCGGCAAGATTGCTGTGATGTAAAAATGGTCGGCCTCAATTTCCAGATGATTCAAACAATTGGTAATGGGCAAGGTGGTAAAAAATAATATGGGGAAGCTTAGCCAAATCAGCAGGGGATTCTCCAGACAAATCGAAATGAAATCAAAGGCGTTGCTACATTTCAATTTCTCTTCTGCTTTTCTTCAACCACCATGCCCACAATGAAACTAGAACCCGTGGCTACTTTCTCTCTAGGGCAACATTCTGGTCTGACCCTAGGATGATCCTAAGAAAACAGTAGGGATTTCTGCCCTTGGATGGAAGTTTCGGAATACGATCAGCCCCAAGTGTCTCTTCCTTCTGGCCTGTTCAATGTTTCCGAGCGACTCCTTGCAAATAGCATATGCTGTGAATTGTTGCTATCCTCATTTTGTAAAGGCCTAGAGTTATCTGAGTGGCTCTGTGATCAGGACACTGTAAGGAAGTCTTATGAAAGTTGTGGAAAAAGCACAGGACTGAAAATCAGGAGATCCGAATTAAAGTCCCGATCCTGACCCTGGCCTGCTTTGAAACCTTGACAAGCATTTAACACCCTGCTTCTGTCCTGGAATTCTCTCTCTGTCCATATCTGACAGACCATCACCCTCACCACCTTCAAAGCTCACTCTTCCCACCTTCAAAGCCTTATTAAAATCAGATCTCCTTCAAGAGGCCTTCCCCGACTAAGTCCTCATTTCCTCTACTCTCTCTCCCTTCCATGTCACCCTTGCACTTTGGATTTGTATCTTTTACACTCTACCTACCCTATAGCCCCACAGCACTTATGTCCCTATCCATAATTTATTTGAATGCCTGCCTCTCCCTCTGGACTGTAGCTCCTTGAGGGCAAGGAATGCAAGGAAACTTAGCTCTGTTACATTGGATTCTCCCAAGAGCTTAGTACAGTGCTCAGCCTAGAAAATCACCACTTCCGTCTCCACCTGCAGATTTATCACTTTGTCTGTGGCTCCAATCCAGTGGGGAGGCTAAGAACACCGTTTTTCTCTTACCGTGCATGATTCTCTGCTGTTACAGCACCCATGTAAGTGCTCAATAAATACGACTGATTGATTTCCTCATCTGTAAAATGGGGATAAAGCAGATTATGAGGCACAAGGACAGTGTCTAATCTGATAACTTTATATCTACCCTATAGTAGATTCAAATGAACATAGTAAGTGCTTAATCAATACCATAATTAATATAGGTAACTTGTATCTACCCCAGTGCTTAGAACAGTGCTTGGCACATAGTAGTAAGTGCTTAACAAGTACAACAATTATTATTATTATAGAGCTGGGAAGTATCTCAAAAGGCCTTCTTAATCATTGTTTTCTGTTGGTGACATAGTACTAAAATCTTATCACTGGTCCAAGACAGGTATATCTGTCTATCAAAATAGTGGAATTTCTCAACCCAGCTAGGGATATTGAGCCCAAAGTTCTGCAGTAGCCCATCACAGTGTCCAGAAACTACAATCAGGACATTGTGGCACCCGCTGAATGGCTAAACCAGAGCCATCGACCAGAGTGAGTGATTTAGGCTGGGGAAATCACTCGTGAGGAGTAGTAGAGGTCTGCAAGAATAATCATGCCTCGACTTCCCGCAGAAATCCATTGTTTCCACTGGAAAAGTTAGTTTTTACGTCTCCCAGAGGAAAGTTTCTGGAAGAAATTAGCAATAGATTTGCAGGATTGACAAGACCAACAACACCTAGAAAAATCTTGGCCAAGTTGGCATGTTCCCAAGCAATACAAGCAGATTTTTATGGGGTAAGTGATTAAACTTAATTTGGAAGTGTGAAAAATCTGAACACCTGCAGATTTCCTCTGGTAGTCCACCTTCTGGGGTAGGTTAAATCACCTGAACTCTTGTCAGTCAGTCTGTCAGTGACATTTATTGAGAGCCCTTCATGTGCGGAGTCTAGAAATGCTGAAGGAAGTAGATTGTTCTTCCACATGGTCACGTTCTGCAGTTCTCTATTCACTGAGAGTGGATAGAGAAGCCAAAAACGTAAAGCTCGAGTGGACTGAATGTGCTAACCAAGAGAGGTGGTTAGGATGGGATCAGTAAGGTTGAAAGAAGTACAGAGCAGCGTGGCTCAGTGGAAAGAGCACGGGCTTTGGAGTTGGAGGTCATGAGTTCAAATCCCGGCTCCACCAGCTGTCAGCTGTGTGACCTTGGGCAAGTCACTTAACTTCTCTGGGCTTCAGTTCCCTCATCTGTAAAATGGGGATTAAGACTGTGAGCCCCCCGTGGGATAACTGGATCACTTTGTAACCTCCCTAGTGCTTAGAACAGTGCTTTGCATATAGTAAGCACTTAATATATGCCATCATTATTATTATTATTATTATTAAAACCACAAAGGTGTTCACTTTCATTGGACATGTGACAAAAAAGTGTTGCTTTCCAGTCTTCCCCCTTGCCCCCTTGGGTTTTGACAGAAAGCTTCCTTCTTCAGGCCCTAGAGATCCTGCTGTTCTTTCTTGGACAGGCCCAGCTCAGAAAATCCCCACTTTTGTGTCCACCTGAAGTTTCATTACTTTGTGGCTCTCATCCAGTGGGGAGGCTAAGAACATCTTTTTTGTCTTACTATGCATGATTCTGAGTTGTAATGGCACCCGTGTTCAGCTAGTGAGGAATTATGGTAACAGGTATTGTACAAATTCATTCATTCAATTGTATTTATTGAGTGCCTACTGTGTGTAGAGCACTGTACTAAGCACTTGCATAGGATGGAGACAGATCTGCAAAGTGCTTTATGCTCCCTTGAGAAAGCCTGTATGAATAATAATAATAATAATAATAATAATAATAATAATAATGACATTTGTTAAGCACTTACTAGGTGCAAAGCACTGTTCTAAGCACTGGGGAGATTAGAGTAAAGGAGGATGATGTACTCACTACTATTAAGTTGATCAGATAATATTGCATTGGTATTCTGGGACATGGACAACTTTTGATAGACAGTTAAAGTAAATGCAACTCACTGTCAAATTACAAGGATTACACTCCATAGAATTCTTTTTTAACTTTCACAGTAAATGACTTCCAGGAAGATAAAGGAATGTCCTCGTTTCAGCTCTGACTTCCTTTCTGGTTATTGCTCAAGGAGATGATTGAAGAGCCATGTTTTCCATCCTGACAAGTAGAGCTACTGATTTGCTTCATTTACATGCAGCCCTTATGGAAATATTCCAATAATATAGTTTCTCTGAGGTTTCAGACTGCAAAAACGTGATCATTCCCTGCTAGTAGGGGCCAAAGTGAAGCTACCAAAATCACATTTCACATGCAAAAGTTGTAGCAACATGACTTTCCAATGTAGGCTAAAGCTGTGGCAATCACTATCCCAAAAATGGATCTTTTTAAGAGAACAAGACTGGTAATTTCAGACTGTAAACTCCTCTGGACTATAATCTTCTTAAGGGCACTCTAATGTAATGTACTCTCCTAAGTGCTTAGTACGGTGCTCTACACATGCAATAAATACTATTGATTGATTGATTGATTCAAAAATATGGAGCTAATATAATGAAGAGGAGACTGATTGGAAGGAGAATAGAGGAAATGAGAGTTTAGCCGGGGATCTAGGCCACACTGAGAAGCTGTGTGCTGTGTGACCTTGGGCAAATCACTTTTTTTATCCATTGTATTTTTTAAGTGCTTACTATGTGCAGAGCACACTTCAATTCTCTATGCCTCAGTTCCCTCATCTGTAAAATGATTAAGAATGTGATCCCTAGGTGGGGCAGGAACTGTATCCAACCTGATTTGCTTGCATCCACCCTAGAGCTTAGTACACTGTCTGTTACATAGTAAGCGCTTAACAGACACAACAATTATTATTATTATTTTCTATAACCTTTAAGCACTTGATATTCTGGGCACCCTCCGCCCCACAACAATTATGTACATATCTGTAATTTGTATATATTAATGTCTGTCTCCTCCTCTATACTCGAAGCTTCTTGTGGACAGTGATCCTGTCTTCCAACTCTATTATGACGTTCTTTCCAAAGCACTTAGTAATAATAATAATATAATGATAATGGCATTTGTTAAGTGCTTACTATGTGCAAAGCACTGTTCTAAGCACTGGGGAGGTTACAAGGTGATCAAGTTGTCCCATGGGGGGCTCATAGTCTTAATCCCCTATTTTACAGATGAGGTAACTGAGGCACAGAGAAGTTAAGTGACTTGCCCAAAGTCACACAGCTGACAGTTGGCCGAGCTGGGATTTGAACCCATGACCTCTGACTCCAAAGCTCTTTCCACTGAGCAATGCTGCTTCTCTAGTAAAGTGCTCTGCACACAGTAAGCACTCAATAAATACCACTGATTGACTGACTGATGTGCCCATCTCCCTCTCCATACACTCCCTCCTTGTTCCGAGGTTGTCAGTCCATCAGTCAGTCAGTTGTATTTATTGAGCGCTTACTTTGTGCACAGCACTCTACTAAGTGCTTGGAAGAGGACATTATAACAATAAACAGACACATTCCCTGCCCACAACAAGCTTACAGTCTAGAGGGGGAGACAGACATTAATATAACCCTTGGAGAAGAGAGACCCTATTTCATTTTCACCTGTGTATTTTCCCAATACTTAGTACAGTGCTTTGTATGCAGTAGGTGCTTAATAAATACTATTACTATGACCTAAATTGGAGTCATTTTGCTGTTATGGAAAGAATTCCTAATCCTTAGGATATGAATGAACCCAGGAAAGAAAAGTTCTAGATCCCAGCTTGCTTTAGGCAGCATTTTTGGAATACTTCTTTTAATGATTAAATTTCTTTGTCACTTCCCTTCATTTATCAGTACCCCCTGTAACTTTATCTCTGCTGCCAAAACTAACAAGAATTCCAAGAAGAGCAACAGAAATGATTAAGGGGGCTAAAGGATTGTTTTATGGGAAGAGATTAAAGAAGTAGAATTTGTAAGGTTTGGGCAAACAATGTCTGGTGGGGAAGGGGAGGGGATATGTTTGCAACCTCTGAACATTAGCAAGGTGTTTTGCAAAGAAAAGAGAAGAACTGCTCAGGAGGGAGAAGGGAGAAAATTACAGCTCGGGGGTGAAAAATGAGCAGATAAAAATTTAAGATGGTTATTAATAATAATAATAATATAATGATAATGGCATTTGTTAAGTGCTTACTATGTGCAAAGCACTGTTCTAAGCACCGGGGAGGTTACAAGGTGATCAAGTTGTCAAGAAGACTGACTCCAGGCAATGCTCTCTGGAGACCTTGGATGGAGTTCACACCCCAGGATTGGAAAGTGCTTGGCCTTGTGGATAGAGCACAACCCTGGGAGTCAGAAGGATCTGGATTCTCATGCCGATTCCGCCACTTGTCGGCTGTGTGATCTTGGGCAACTCACTCCACCTCTCTGTGGCTCAGTAACTTTGTAAAATGGGGATTAAGACGGTGAGCCCCTTGTGGGACATGGACTTTGTCCAACCTGATTACCTTATATCTGTCCCAGCGCTATGTACAATGCCTGGCACACAGTAAGTGCTTAACAAATGTCACTTTAAAAAAAAAAAGGAGGGACTGTTAGCTCTATGTGCGACAGGACTCTGCTAGAGCTGCTTATATTGTAGCAACCCCAGAGCTTAGAAGAGTACTTGGTTCAAAGTACATGCTTAACAGATACCATAATTATTGTTATTATTATGAGGGAAGAGGAAATAATCAATCAGTGGTATGCATTGAGCACATACCGTGTTCAGAGTTCTAAGTGCTTGGGAAATAGACATGATCCCTGTCCTCAAGGAGCTCACACTCCAAACTTGGCCCTGTGGCAGAGAGATCCCCAGAGCTTGGGGTGCACTAGTGACCTATTCTCCCCCTCTCCCCAAGACCACAAATACTGGTCTAGGTTAACAATTGTCTTTCTGGGATCTGAAGAGATTTTTTCCACCTTAATATTTTCCAAATGCCAAACTGCTTCACTTAACTTCTCTGGGTCTCAGTTCCCTCATCTGTAAAATGGGGATTAAGACTGTGAGTCGCCCGTGGGACCACCTGATCACCTTGTAACCTCCTCAGCACTTAGAACAGTGCTTTGCACCTAGTAAGTGCTTAATAAATGCCATTATTATTATTATTGTTATTAATTCTGCACGATCTTTGGGAAAAGGTGGCTGAATGACCAGCCCTGTGTTTCACCATTTGAGCAGTCTTTCCCATTTTTCTTTTCCTCCAAGGAAAATCTCTGATATTTTCTTAACTTTGAACCACTCCAGTGAAATCCAGAAATCCTCAGGCATATTCTTGTCTGCCAGACAGAAGAGAGCCCTGGAGTCAAAGTTTAAATCCAGAAGCCAAAAATTCTTAGTTCCAATGTCAACTGAGTCGGTCTCTGACCTGGAGAAAATGACTTAACTGTTCCAGGTCTCAGTTTACTCATCATAAAATGAAGAGAATTATACTTGCTCACGAGCTGCTTAGAGATTCTGGGCCAAGAATTATTTAATAAGAGCAAGTTGTCAATAGGAAATGTCAGTAGTTCCATAAGGGAAGGCAGAAGCAGCTGAGAAATCAAATAATCTTCAAGACAAGTCGAGGTTCATTGAATTTATTAGACACAAGCTCGGGGTCTATAAGAAAAATCATCTCTAACATCAGTGCCATCAGCAGAGTCCTGTTTTTAAAGGATTTTATTGTGTCATAAAAAAAGTTTATTACACAAACTGCCATCTCACTTGATCAGAATACAATTTTATTCTTTGCCATTCATCAAAAACAACTTCCGAGGCACTTGCTAGGATACGACTGTCTTTTAATATTTACCCTCTTTAACTCATTTTCAACTCTGATGCTGCATATAAAAATTAACTATTCAATAAACGACAGCTATTGTATCATAGCTGAATCTAAAACCCTTAAAGGTTGCCGTTATTCCTTTGGAGATGGTTCATATAGAGGGAAGAAATGAAACAACACTGCAGTGAGTCCGGATGATTTTCAACTGTATGAAACCCAGGCTTCTTGTTCATCAGAAAGATGAGGCATTTTACTCTGTGCTACTGATTCAGAGGTATGACGTGCAGAAGCAGTTCAAGCCTTCCCCATCTTTCCCCTGGTTCCCATGGAGAGGGAGTGAGACTATTTATAAAGTGGGGGGGCTTCTTTTGACCCTCTGCTTGTGACTGTACATAAAGGTAGGCCAGAGACTCCCCCCTACCCTATTTCTGCTTGGATACCTCCCCCTACCAGGGTGAACCACAAGGAGTTTGGATGACTGAGAGTGCATGCGTAGGGAAGGAGGGAATGGCAGGGGAGGGGAATGAGAGAGCTAGGGAACGCTCAATTTATATACACTCAGATCACAGCTTTTAAGGTGTATATCCCATTATCAGAGATACCCAATCTCTATCTGGATAAATGGATTTTTTTCCCCACTTTCTATTCATCGTTCCTAATAATTGTGATATTTGTTAAGCACTCATTATGTAAGCTCTGGGCTTAGATACAAGATAATAATTGCATTTGTTAAGCACAATATACTCACCTTTTTTTCTTCTTTTTCTTTAATGGTATTTGTTAAGTGCTTACTAGGTGCCAGGCACTGTACTAAGCTCTGGGGTGGATACCAGCAAATCAGGTTGGCCGCGGTCCCTAGTCCACATGGAACTCACAGTCTTAACCTCCATTTTACAGATGAAGTAGCTAAGGCACAGTGAAGTGACTTGCCCAAGGTCATGCAGCAGACAAGTGGCATTCAGGTCCCACATGGGGCTCACTGCCTAAGTAGAAGGGAGAACAGGTACTGAATCCCCATTTTACAGATGAGGGAAATTCATTCATTCATTCAATCGTATTTATTGAGCACTTACTATATGCAGAGCACTGTACTAAGTGCTTGGGAAGTACAAGTTGGTAACATATAGAGACGGTCCCTACCCAATAGCGGGTTCACAGTCTAGAAGGGGGAGACAGACAACAAAACAACACATATTAACAAAATAAAATAAATAGAATAGTAAATACCTACAAGTAAAATAAATAGGGTAATAAATCTGTACAAACATATATACAGGTGCTGTGAGGAGGGGAAGGAGGTAGGGTGGGAGAGATGGGGAGGAGGAGAGGAAAAAGGGGGCTCAGTCTGGGAAGGCCTCCTGGAGGAGGTGAGCTCTCAGTAGGGCTTTGAAGGGAGGAAGAGAGGTAGCTTGGCGGATGTGTGGAGGGAGGGCTAGACTGTGAGCCCACTGTTGGGTAGAGACTGTCTCTATATGTTGCCAACTTGTACTTCCCAAGCGCTTAGTACAGTGCTCTGCACACAGTAAGCGCTCAATAAATATGATTGATTGATTGATTCCAGGCCAGGGGGAGGACGTGGGCTGGGGGTCGACGGCGGGACAGGTGAGAATGAGGCCCAGTGAGGAGGTTAGTGGCAGAGGAGCAGAGGGTGTGGGCTGGGCTGTGGGAGGAAAGAAGGGGGATGAGGTAGGAGGGGGCGAGGTGATGGACAGCCTTGAAGCCAAGAGTGAGGAGTTTTTGCCTGATGTGTAGATTGACTGGTAGCCACTGGAGATTTTTGAGGAGGGGAGTAACATGCCCAGAGCATGTCTGCACAAAGATGATCTGGGCAGCAACATGAAGTATAGATTGAAGTGGTGAGAGACAGGAGAATGGGAGATCAGAGAGGAGGCTGATGCAGTAATCCAGTTGGGATAGGATGAGAGATTGAACCAGCAGGGTAGCAGTTTGGATGCAGAGGAAAGGGCGGATCTTGGCTATGTTGTGGAGCTGAGACCGGCAGGTTTTGGTGACAGATTGGATGTGAGGGGTGAACGAAAGAGCAGAGTCGAGGATGACACCGAGGTTGCGGGCTTGTGAGACGGGAAGGATGGTAGTTCCGTCAACAGTGATGGGAAAGTCAGAGAGAGGTCAGGGTTTGGGAGGGAAGATAAGGAGTTCAGTCTTGGACATATTGAGTTTTAGATGGTGGGCAGACATCCAGATGGAGATGTCTTGAAGGCAGGAGGAGACACGAACCTGAAGAGAGGGAGAGAGAGCAGGGGCAGAGATGTAGGGAAATGAGGCCCAGAGAAGTGAAATGACTTGCCCAAGATCACACAGCAGACTAGTGGCAGATCCGAGATTAGAATCCAGATCCTTCTAATTCCCGGACCGATGCTCTATCCACTAGGCCATGCTCCTTTTAGGTTTTGGCACTATGAAGGAAAAAAATTACAATCGAGCCAGGTGGTATTCTCACTCAAAAGAATTGAGAAGGCCGTGAAACTAAGGGAGCAGTGGGAAGGTTTCAATCTGCAGAGGTCTGTCTTTTCAACTCTTCCTGGCCACCCTCACCACCGTCCTGCTTTGTATAAAGGGTGAGTGAAATGGTAAGAGGTCATCCCAGTGGACTGGCCCCAGAGCAATAAGGCCTGATCACTGAAAAAAGTGGACCTTGGGGATCCGTTGATCTTTTTCTTTAAAAAAAACTGCTAAAAAGAGCATTTCTATTTCCCCCTCTGGTTTCTGCCTGCTCTCCATGCTACACAAACTTAATCAGATCCTATCTACCTTCTATTACTGAGGATTGTTTTGAAACTCCGAGCTGGTTTTACTCCTAACCTGTCTCTCCATAATCCTCAAACCTTTATCTGCTCCAGGGTTTGTCTTCATCTTCCCAGTTTCCCTGCTGCAGGAGGGGCCCTAGGGGACCCCTCCCCCTTATCAGTACCCCTTATCACTTTACGTAAAGTGTGAATCTCCATTGTCCTCCTATACACCAGCAGTCTACCTCACCATGCAATTCATTTGTGAACAAACTTCAAGCAGTTTTCCTTAGAGTTCGACAGCCACAAACTAATTTTCTCTTTCTGTCGGGAAGGTACAATCAATATCGCACTTTAGCATTGTTCATTATCCATCCAGAACAGCTCTTAAAAGTGTTCACAGTTACAGCTGCCCCCTGTCTCATCTTCTCAGCTAAAATCTGTGACACTCTCATCCATCATCTTTAAGGGAGGGAGTTGCTCTGGAAACACAATGGGCTCCTTTGGCTTACTGGAAAACAAGGCGGCCTGCAACTCAGGATGGACTCAGAATAAATGATTAATGGTCAGTAAAGCCAAGTCTGCTGAAGCCCACTGCAGTCACCTTCCCATATTTATCAATAAATGGAAATATTTACTCTTTCACCCCCTGCGGCCTTACTGTGGAAGGGGTTCCTTGTGTGGGCGTTGCAGAAGAAGAATCGCTGTATACAGATTAGGGTGATAGCTATCTTCCGTCGGACACTGTTCAAAGTGCCTGGTTCTAAAAGCACTTAATCAAAATGTTCTATCTGTGTTTTCCATTCCTTATTGGAAGGGGTCACCCGTGGTTTATTGCTTTTGCTTCTGTTTAATCAGTTGTTTTCCAAAACTGCTTGTAAATTTGGGAGGGAGATTTGTTTTCAGGAATTTCCTCGTAATCTGAATGTCAACACTCTTGAAGTTGCAGCCACTAACTGGAAGAAAAGGGAGAAGGGTGTTCTGAAAATGAATGGGATCCAGAGGACTTTATTGAGAAAGAAATCATCCCCACAGCAGTTTTTCCCATATTATATGTCAGCTAGTCCTGAATCAGTAATATGTTTCAAAGCGTGTATTTCTAGAGCCTTTTCCCTATGCACCTCTCTTGCCTTCAGACAGATGCCTTCCTCGTATTCAGGTCAGCTTAATCAATACCTGTCTGAAAGCATTCTACATAAACCTCTCACCTGAATCCCCAAAAGGGCTCTCCCAACATCTTTCTCAATTATATCAGTAGCTGTTATATGATGAGCATTAATCATTACTCTGATTTGACTCACAAGTGGTGTGTTCTCAAGCAACCTGGGGTGGGAGGTGGCAGTAATTAGAAGGTGATCTCTAAGACCCTGAAAGTTTTTGCGGTGAGTTGGTTTGACTGCCTTAGTAGATGTCTTTGCTTCTTTTCCAGATAATGAAAATAACTCGGCAAGACATTTACTGGTTTTCCCTGGAGTCTCCCCATGACCTAATTTTTCCTGGGGATAAGATATCAACTCTATTTCCTCCATCAAGATCTGAACTTCCTTTTTAATGGAAACTCCTTAAAGCACACCAGCAGTGCTTCCTCTTAGGGTTTATTCTGAAGCTGACAACACTAAGGCAAAGTTGTTCATTTCTGTCCTGATAATCAGCAAGTACCCAAACCTTATGTTTTCCCAGATTGCTAATTGCCTCCAAATGATTTTCAGGTGCTGTTCTACAGCTCCCAAATGCTTGGCCCTCAATAAGCAAGAGGATTAGAACCGATTTTTTTAAAAAAGGCCTGGAGATACATTTTAATATCCTACTGGTGCTTTGGTTAACATGGTTGTCTCAGTAGTCTAAGGAAAGCTTCCTTGCTTTAAAGGATGCTATCAGGTTCATCCCATCACGGCCACCTACTTATTGGTATTTATAGTGTGAATCTGGGTTATTGGAGGATTTGTACAGATTACTGAGGTAGCCATTCGTTCCAACTGGGCAGGGTACTGTTAGCCATCTCTTCACAGGTGAAAAGAGAAGAACACAGAGCCCACAGACTCTTACTCTGTCACCTTCACAATTCAATTCAGAGACTGATTCTGAATTGTGTATTCTTCCCAGTTCACCACTGATTTGCTCTATTCAGCCCAAGAGCTTTTTTTGTTGTTTTTCAGGTTAGTGCCTTTCACAGGAAGAAACCTTCTTGTTCAGTGGGGCCTTTTAATAGCTCAAATCCCACTCTTTCCTCTCCTCC
Source organism: Tachyglossus aculeatus (assembly GCF_015852505.1). Classification (NCBI taxonomy): domain Eukaryota; kingdom Metazoa; phylum Chordata; class Mammalia; order Monotremata; family Tachyglossidae; genus Tachyglossus; species Tachyglossus aculeatus. The sequence goes on from NC_052072.1 coordinate 38,404,074, forward strand.
CGACCTTGGCATTATCCTTGATTCCTCCCTCTTGTTCAACCCTCATGTTCAGTCCATGCCAAATCTTGCCAATTTTTCCTTAATAATATGACCAGTATCTACCTCTTCCTTTCCATCAGGAAATTCCACCATGCTGGTCCAGGCACGCATATCCTGACTCAACTACTACTTCAGACTCCTCTCTGACTTCCCTGCTTCCAGACTCTCTTCCCTCTCCAGTCCATCCTGAACTCTGCTGCCCAGATCATTTTCCAAAAACATCATTTTGTGCACGTCTTCTCACTCCTCAAAATCCTCCAACAGTTGCTCGTTATTCTCAAGCAGAGAATCAAGCAGAAACACCTCTCCATCTGTTTTAAGGCACTGAATCGGCTCCCTTCCCTTACTTTTCCTCCCTCTTCCTCACCTACACTCCAGCTCACATGTTTTGCTCCTCTCAAGCCAACTTACTCACCGTGCCTCATTCTCATCACTCTCCCCACTAACCTCTTACTCATAGCCTCCTTCATGCCTGGAACTATCTCCTCCTTCACACCTGGCAGATCGCTATTCTCCTCCTCAATCAGTGGTATTTACTGAGTGCTTCCTGTGTGCAGAGCACTGTATTAAAAGCTTGGGAGAGTACTCTGAGTGCTTTAAAGTACTCAGTTACCTTCCCCCCCTCCCACCTCACCTCGCTACTCTCCTACTGCAACCCAGCCCACACACTCTACTCCCCTATTCATTCATTCATTCCTTCATTCAATCGTATTTATTGAGTACTTACTGTGTGCAGAGCACTGTACTAAGCGCTTGGGAAGTACAAGTTGGCAACATATAATCCCCTAATCATATCCCCTCACCCTTAATCCCCACAGCACTGTCATCATTCATTCCATCGTATTTATTAAGTGCTTACTGTATGCAGATCACTGTACTAATTGCTTGGGAAAGAACAATAAGACAATAAACAGTGACGATCCCTGGCCACAATGAGCTCACATTCTAGAGGGGGACCGATTAACAGTACAAGTAGATAAAATTACAGATACATTCATAAGTGCTGTGGGGCTGGGAGTGTTGGGGGAAGAGCAAAGGGAACAAGTTAGGGTGATGCAGAAGGGAGTGGGAGATGCGGAAAAGTGGGGCTTAGTCTGGGAATATCTCTTGGAGGAGATGGGCCTTCAATACGGCTTTGAAGGGGGGAGAGAGTAATTGTCAGATTTGAGGAGGGAAGGTGTTCCCAGCCAGAGGCAGGATGTGGTACTATTTGTAATTTATTTATTTATATTAATGTCTGTCTGTCTCCTAGACTGTAAGCTCGTTGTGGGCAGGGAATGCATCTGTTATAGTGTTGTGTTGTACTCTCCCAAGCACTTAGTACACTCAAATACGATTGATTGATGGATTGATAGATACACCACAACAGAATTAGTCGACACATTCCCTGACCACACAAACTTACAGTCTAGAGGGGAGCTTATATCTACAGTTTCCATCTCGAGCCCTTCTGAAATCTCATCTCTTTCCGGAGACCTTCCCAGATTCATCCTTCATCTTCCCCCACCTCAGATGCCCCAACTGCCTCTGATGCACTTGAACATCACTTGACCCTTTGGATGTTTTCTTTCTCACCCCCATAATAGTTATGAGTTCATCTTTACACACCTCCTATCTGTAATGTATTTTAGTGTCTGTCTTTCCCACTAGATTGTAACCTTTGCCAGGGCAGGGATTATGTTTACGAATTCTATTGTACTCCTCATGTGCTTAGTACAGGACTCTGCACATAGAGATGGCACACTCAGTAAATACTATGAGTTGAGTAAAGGCAGCTAAGGAAAGAGTGTAAGAGCAAGAGGAAAGGAAATGAGAGCTCAGCAGCTGGATGTAGAAAGAGCAAATAAATCTAGGGTAGAGGAAAAGGGAGCGACAGAAACCATCCTGGAGGAAAAAAAAGTGAGAAGTACTAGGAAGTACAAGGGTGAACAGTGAAGGAGAGGTTGAGGGCTTAGAAAATAAAAGAGATGAGAAGGGCACAGAAAAGCACAAAGCATTGTAGGAAAATGAAAGGAAAATTAAACAGTGGATAAACAAAATTCAAAATGATCAGCGGGGCAAAGCACTGAGAATGATGACAAGGGATAGGGAGAATCAAGGGAAAAGAGAGCAATGAAAACGTAAGTCATCTCCCAGGTAAACCCAAAGAGAAAAAGGAGTAGGGAGAATGAAGGAAAAATTAAGTTTCAAACTTGGGTGAAGACCAGCTATTTATGCTACTATTTTATAAAATGAGAGCACATATTGTACACAAAATGCAAATGTTGAAGATGTTTTCAGAAAATGCAAAGCTCCCCCAAAAGAGCACAAAGCTGGAGGCATGAAAGAAAACCAGGTCAAAGTCAAGTAGCTTGTGAGCTAGACCAGAAAACATTATCCAGGTTTCCAGTTGATGCCGTCAGTACTTCTCACAGGGAAAAGAACGGGTCAGAATAGTTTTGACAAAATGAAGATTCAGTCTATTTGTCTGGATCCTAGGCAGACAAGCTCTCTGACAACAAAACTGCTAAATCTTTCAGTCATTGCATCTCAACAGAAGCAGCTTAGCCTAGTGAAGCAGCATAGCGTAGTGGAGAGAGCATGGGCCTGGGAATCAGAAGGACCTGGGTTTTAATCTGAGCTTCGCCACTTGTCTGCTATGTGATCTTGGGCAAGTCACTTCACTTCTCTGTGCCTCAGTTATCTCCTCTGTAAAATGGGGATTAAGACTGTGAGCCTCACGTGGGACATGGACTGTACCCAACCTGATTACTTTGCATCTACCCCAATGCTCAGTACAGTGTCTGGCACTTAATAAGCACTTAACAAACACCATTTAAAAAAAAATTCCAACTGGCCATCTCTGTAAAACCATTGTTGGCACCATTTCCACCTGCATAATCTCCACCTTGTAAAATGTAAAGGGCACACCTTTAAGAACCAGCTCTTTACCAGGTAAAGAATGAATTGAATCGATTCATCACCTTGTTAAGGATGCAGGAACTAATGCAATAAGGGTCTCATCATGTAAAGTGTGAAGCATATTACGCCAATCAATCATCAGGTTTAATTTAAAAATCTCATTCCAAGAACGCCTGAAAGAACACTTGTGGTCCATTTAAGTCTGATGAATGCTAACTGGGTTTTAACATTCAGGATCCTTTCTAGGCTGCTCTGATGCAAAAATTTGATTATTTAAAGAGCCTGTGGTTCCTGGCTTCATTTTTCAAGTGAGCGATCTGCGGGACATTGAACACCAAAAATTCACTGTTTGATATTTCAGATGTAAAGGAGGGAGGGATTTGTCCTGCGTGCATCTCACAGCTTGCTTTAGACTTCAGTGGGCTTGCATCAGTCTCAGAGCCTGTGGCAGAAGACGAGGTCTTGGAACATTTAGGACACGCCAAAAACCCAAACCTATCCAGATGGTGGGTTACCGTCCCCTTTCTAACATTTCTTCGTAAGTGATCCAAGCATCCCTTAGCCTGCCTGACTCCAGGTTAAATCATCATTCCCCTCAAACCCTTTCTCCTCACCTTCTCCTGGTTCTTCCAGGTTTGCCTCATCTTCTCACCTTTTTAGTTGCACTCTTTGATGAATAAAGCTCTCGATCTGGTGGCAGACACAGGATGTCTCCTATACCAAAGTATGCCGGCGACTGAACAACAGGCAAGTTGGCAACAGATCTGAGTCATCCCATTCCCACTGCTACACATGGAATAATGATAATGTGGTATTTGTTGCCACTCTACTAAGCCCTGACATAGTTATAAGATGATCTCTCGCCCACATCCTGCCTCTGGCCTGGAGTGCTCTCCCTCCTCATATCAGACAGTTAATTGGTCTCCCCAACTTCAAAACCTTACTGAAGGCACATCTCCTCCATTAAGCTTTCCCTGACTAAGCCCTCCTCTTCTCTTCTCCGACTCCCTTCTGCACCGCTCTCACTTGTTCCTTCATCCATCCTCCCTCCCATCCCCATAGCATATATGTATATCTCTGTTATTTATTTATATTAATGTCTGTTTCCCCCTCTAGACTGCGAGCTCATCATTCATTCATTCAATCATATTTACTGAGCGCTTACTGTGTGCAGAGCAGTGTACTAAGCACTTGGGAAGTACAAATCAGCAACATATAGAGACGGCCCCTACCCAACAACGGGCTCATAGTCTAGAAGGGGGAGACAGACAACAAAACAAGTAGACAGGTACCGTGGGCAGGAATGTGTCTGTTTGTTGTTACACTGTATTCTCCTAAGCACTTAGTACAGTGGCTTTGCACACAGTAAGTGCTCAATAAAAATACGACTGAATGAATGAATGAGATATCAGGTCAGACACAGTCCCTGTCCCACAAGGGGTTCACAGTCTAAGCAGGTGGGACAACAGGGATTGCATCCCCATTGTACAGATGAGGAAACTGAGGCCCAGAGAATTTAAGTTACTTACCCAAGGTCAAACAATGGTGGAGTGGCAGAGCCAGATATGAACCCGGATCCTCTGGGCACGAGGCAGGGCAATAAATAATCTCTCGGTCTTTGGGACCTGCTTGGGTGTTCCTCTTGGGTCAGTGCAGGTGTTTTTAGTTTTGCTCCATCTCTCTTTAGTCAGTTATTATTTACCTGCTGGAGGCAAGGAAATCTGCTGGAGAGTTAGTTATCAAGACCTCGGCTTGATGGACCCCAGAGTACCTGATGAATTATGTATCCATTAGTCTGACAGGCCCACTGGGCTTCTGATGGGTGCATTTTGCAAATGAAAAATCATCATTTCTCTCCATCTTCCTAGTATAGCTAGAGATGACCCTTATTTCAGCTGTTAAAATAATTACAGCTGCTCCCTAGGTAACTCCTCTGAAAGTCCTCAGGATGCCGAAATGGTTTTAAAGCAACATTTCTCTTTCCAAACCTCCTTTAAACTTTGAGCCTCTGGAGGGACAGGGACCATATCTAATTGCTCATCTGGCTATTCTATCTCAGTGCTCTCTCCCAGCATTTAGTACAGCACTCTACACACTGAAAGCACTTAATACTATTACTATTACCAACCCTGGCAGCATTAATCCCCTAGAACACAATGACACTGGATTTACAAGCCTGCCTATTTGCAGGCTAGCTTTTTCTAGTTTATCTCTGTGCTCTACATAGATTTCCAGTGGTCCATCTCACCAAGGCACTTGGGTATCTTTTTCCTCATTCATTCAATCGTATTTATTGAGCACTTCCTGGGTGCAGAGCACTGTACTAAGTGCTTGGGAAGTACAAGTTGGCAACATCCCACCCAAACACTTATTTACATTTCTTTACACTCTACTTTCTCCTGCCTGTAATGTATTTTGTCATTTCTCCCCTGCTTAATTGAAACTCCCCATCAGTCAGTCAGTCAGTCAATCGTATTTATTGAGCACTTACTGTGTGCAGAGCACTGTACTAGCTCTTGGGAGAGTACGATATAACAATCCAGCACTTAGAACAGTGCTCCAGCACTTAGAACAGTGCTTGGCACCTAGCGCTTAACTAATACCATAATTATAATAAACAGATACATTCCCTGGCCACAATGAGCTTACAGTCTAGAGGGGGGAGACAGTAAAATAAATAAATAAATTACGGATTGCTGTGGGACTGGGAGGGGAGATGAATAAAGGAAGCAAGTCATGGCAATGCAGAAGGGAGTGAGAGAAGAGAAAAGGGGGGCCTAGTCAAGGAAGGCGTCTTGGAGGAGATGTACCTTCAGTAAGGCTTTAAAGTGGGGGAGGACGAGGAAAGAGATCACATCTTCTCATTCTGTTGTATTCTCCAAATGCTTAGTTCAGTGCTTTGCCCATAGATGATTGATTTCCACCGTACTCTATAAGTCACAGACATTTCACTCAAAATTAAATGATATCCATTTTAATTAATCCATTTTAATCCAAGAACCTAGATTCTGTCCAACTGGCAGTGTAATCAGTCAATCTATCGATGGTATTTATTGAGCACTTACGGTGTGCAGAGCACTTTGCTAACCACTTGGGAGAATGCAGTACAACAGAGTTTGTAGATGTGCTCCATGCCTAGAAGGAGCTTACAGTCTAGAAGGGGAGACAGACATTAATATAAACAAAGGAATTACAGATATATACATAAGTGCCATGTGGCTGAGAGAAGGTAAATGTTGCGTGGTTTTTTTTAAATGGTATTTGTTAAGCGCTTACTATATGCCATGCACTGTACTAATCACTGGGTCGATACAAGGTAATCAGGCTGAACATAGCTCCTGTCCCACAGGGGATACACAGTCATAATTCTCATTTTACAGAGGTATTGAGAAGTTAAGTGGCTTGCCCAAGGTCACACAGCACAGAAGTGGCAGAGTCAGGATTAGAACCCGGGTCCTTCTGATTCCGAGACCCGTGCTCTATCCACTAGGCCACACTGCTTCTCTGAAGCGTGCTCAAAGTGTACAGCTCCAATTCTACTAAATGTTGCCACTAGGAGCTGAGGGACTTGGGAAGAGAAAAGAACATTCCAATTGGCATCCCAACACGAACACCTCGATCCTTGGATTTAGCATAATTCCTCCCTCCCCTCCTTTCTAATGTGCCTCCTTTTGGTTCCGCCTGGGTAGGTCTGAGTCAGATGGAATTCATTCACGTTACTACCTCTGAGAGGTCCCAACAGGAAGATGGTATCGTCAGGGTTTGTTGAGCAGAAGATGGAGGGCTGATTGTCACCTGCCTGCTCGTGGCATTGGCTCTCCTGGTAGATCGCAATTCCTCCCAGAGGCCTCGCGCTGAAGACGGAGCTTACTAATGTTTAGTAAATGCATGCAATTGCTTTGCAGTGATTCATCCCCAACAAATAGACTAATCACTTCAAATCAAAGTATTTTCACATGGATATGTCCATATCATCCCCTATTCTATCTGAATTTATCTCACCCGGAATTCAATGAGCCCATCGGATCTCAATACTGAATATGAGTCAGTCTGAAGCAATCCAATTTCTTTCTTCTCCCTGCATAATGAAGCACATCCATCTCTCTCTCTCTCTCTTTCTCTCTGTCTCTCCCTCTTCCTCCCTCTTCTTCTTTTTCCATCTCTCGCCTTCCCTCCCTCCCTCTCTTCCTTCAGAGGAAGACTGAAAGTAAAGGTGAAAGGACATATGTGTAATTTAATTATATTAATGTCAATCAATCAATCAATTGGATTTATTAAGTGCTTATTGTGTGCAGAGCACTGTACTAAGCGCTTGGGAAGTACAAGTTGGCAACATATAGAGACGGTCCCTACCCAACAGTGGGCTCACAGTCTAGAAGACTGTCCATCCCCTGCCCTCCGCCTCTCTAGAGTGTAAGCTTGCTGTGGACAGAGTGTGTCTTGTATTGTACTCTCTCTTTTATGGTATTTGTTAAGTGCTGGTTTGTTTTATGGTATTTGTTAAGTGTGTGCCAGGCACTTTTCTAAGTGCTGGGGTAGATACAAGATATTCAGTTTGGACACAGTCCCTGTTCCAAGGGGGCTCACAGTCTTCATCCCCATTTTATGAATGAGAAAGCTGAGGCACAGAGAAGTGAAGCGACTTGCCAATGGTCACCTAGCAGACAAGTGGGGGGGCTGGGATTAGAACCCAGGACCTTCTGATTCCCAGGCCTGTCTCTCTCCAATCGGCCACACAGCTTCTCCTAAGCAGTTAGGGCAGGGCTCTGCACACAGTAAGCATTCAATCAATAAGATTGATTGACTGGCTGAAGCCAGGACGATCACCCTGGTAAGACAGTAAGAGTCTGTGGGGTGAATAATTTCAAAGTGGAGGTTTCTTTCCCTTTGGAAGGAATAGGTTTATCCTACTCCTTGTACATATTTATTACTCTATTTATTTATTTTACTTGTACATTTCTATTCTATTTATTTTACTTTGTTAGTATGTTTGGTTTTGTTCTCTGTCTCCCCCTTTTAGACTGTGAGCCCACTGTTGGGTAGGGACTGTCTCTATATGTTGCCAATTTGTACTTCCCAAGCGCTTAGTACAGTGCTCTGCACATAGTAAGCGCTCAATAAATACGATTGATGATGAATAGGTTGGGCAGGCTGGGCCCTGATGGACTTGGGCCAGACTTGCAGGGTTCCAGGTAGTATTCTCCTCTTCCTTACTGGGCTGCAGGGTGAACTATCACAGTTCTTTCCCTGCAGTTCTTTCCTTCTCCCCTTCACTGCCTCCTAAATGCCCGCCATTCCATTACAATCAATTTTTGGCTTTCACCCCTGACCCAGTCAGCATCCCTTTGTTTAGAATTGCTCATCTTCCTCAAACCAAAATGTTTTCTGAATCTTTGCCTCTTCCTAGAGCCACTGTGGGCCTAGTGCCTAGTAAGTACCCACTTTCAGCCTCCTCCAGCCCCCGTGAAACAAGTCCGGGCTAGATAAAGGCTCTGGAATTTAGAACAGTGCATCTAGCACAGCCCCTGTGAGCACTTGGATAAACTAAGGCAGCCTGCCTGGAGTTCTCAAGCGAGACAAGCTGAAGCCAGAGACTCAAGGAATTTTGATAGCCAAACCATCTCCTGGAGATGTTACTTAAAGGCCAAGAGGCTTCCCATTCAGGGCCAAACCTCCAAAGGAAGGTGCAGTGTAATCCTCGCTCCACCACTTGTCTGCTGTGTGACCTTGGGTAAGTCACTTCACTTCTCTGGGCCTCAGTCCCTTTGTCTGAGAAGCAGCATGGCTCAGTGGAAAGAGCCCGGGCTTGGGAGTCAGAGGTTGTGGCTTCTAATCCCGGCTCCACCATTTGTCTGCTGTGTGACTTTGGGCAAGCCACTTGACTTCTCTGTGCCTCGGTTACCTCATCTGTAAAATGGGGATTAAGACTGCGAGCCCCACGTGGGACATCCTGATTTCCTTATATCTCCCCCAGCGCTTAGAACAGTACTTGGCACATAATGATAATCATAATAATAATGATGGCATTTATTAAGCGCTTACTATGTGCAAAGCACTGTTCTAAGAGCTTGGGGGATACAAGGTCATGAGGTTGTCCCACGTGGGGCTCACAGTCTTCATCCCCATTTGACAGATGAGGGAACTGAGGCCCAGAGAAGTGAAGTGACTTGCCCAAAGTCACACAGCTGACAAGTGGCGGAGCCGGGATTTGAACCCATGACCTCTGACTCCAAAGCCCGGGCTCTTTTCCACTGAGCCACGCTGCTTAAGTGCTTAACAAATGCCATTATTATTATTATTATTATTATTAGTCCCATGTGGGACAGGGACTGTGTCCAACCTGATTAACTTGTACCTACCCCAGCTCTTGGAACAGTGCTCAGCCCATAGTAAGCACTTAACAAGTACAGTAATTATAATTATTAATATAGAAGGGACGAAAGCCACCATACTCTTGGGATTCTCAAAGAAAGGACTGGGATTGAAGTCTTAGGTACAGGGGAGAAAGTAGGGGGTTATTTTTTTCATATAAGGAAGTCTCTGCCTGTAAAACTTTGCCATTCCCACTTCTGTGATCTCTATTAGATTGTCGACAAGCCTTCCCGAACCCTGGGTAGGACAGCTACCTGCTGACTTTAGGTGTTGAGGGTTGCATTTGGCCTGGGAGTTTTTTGTCTCTAACAGAAGTTACAGTCCTCCTTGGAAGGCCTTCTGATCTTGGGCAATATCAATCTGTGACCTTTGGACACTTGATATTCTCCCCACCCTCAACCCCTGAGTACTTATGTACATATCTTTAAATTCTATAGTAGAAATCACTTCTTTATTCCTATTAATGCCTGCCGCCCCCTCTGGATAGTAAGCTGGTTATGAGCAGGGAATGTTTCCACTAATTCTGTCATACTGTACTCTCCTAAGCGCTTAGTACAGTGCTCTGCACATGGTAAACAATCAATTCAGTTGACTGATAAAAACGATTGATCGATTTAGTAGATCATCCATTCCATCTGAATGACAATCTCCAGCAATGGTTGCCTTTGTGTTAAAGGAAGTAGTGGAAGCAGCGGAAGTGGAATGGTGAAATAATGGCAGCATCATGGCCTAATGGAAAAAGCATGGGATTGAGAATCAGAGGGCTCATACTTTTTTTTAAGAGTGTTTGTAAAGCAATTACTATGTGCCAGGCACTACATTAAGCCCTGGGTAATAATTATAATAATAATAATGATGGCATTTATTAAGCGCTTACTATGTGCAAAGCACTGTTCTAAGCTCTGGGGAGCTTACAAAGTGATCAGATTATCCCACGGGGGCTCACAGTCTTAATCCCCATTTTACAGATGAGGGAACTGAGGCACAGAGAAGTGAAATGACTTGCCCAAAGTCACACAGCTGACAGTTGGCAGAGCCAGGATTTGAACCCATGACCTCTGACTCCAAAGCCCAGGCTCTTTCCACTGAGCCAGTAGACGTTAGGTCGGACACAGACCGTGTCCCATTCGGGGCTCACAGTCTTAATCCCCATTTTACAGATGAGGTAACTGAGGCAACAGAGAAGTGACTTGCCCAAGTTCTCACAGTGGACAAAAGATAGAGCCAGGATTAAAACCCTGGTCCTCTGACTCCCAGGCTTGTGCTTTATCTGTTAGGCCTCACCGTTTCTCTTGCCTGCTGTGTGACCTTGGAGAAATCACTTAACTTCTCTGTACTTCAGTTTCCTCATCTGTAAAATGGGGTTTCAATATCTGTTATCCTTCCTACTTAAACTGTGAGTCCCATCAATCAATCGTATTTATTGAGCGCTTACTGTGTGCAGAGCACTGTACTAAGTGCTTGGGAAGTACAAGTTGGCAACATATAGAAACAGTCCCTACCCAACAGTGGGCTCACAGTCTGTGGAACAGGGATTGATTTGCCTTGGACCCCACATTTAGTAGAGTGCTAGACAAATACCACAGATATTGTTGAAAGTTGGTGACAGATTTTGGTATTCCCTGGGTTTAAGCCATTAGGATCATTTCAAGTTTTTTTGGTCAGGGAGAGAGTTACCTTATAATCAGGGAAGTCTGGGAACGACAAAGACTGGTCTTAATAATAATAATGATGATATTAGTTAAGCGCTTACTATATGCCAGGCACTGAACTAAGTGCTGGGGTGGATACAAGCAAACCATGTTGGACACAGTCCCTGTCCCATGTGGGGCTCACAGTCTCAATCCTCATTTTACAGAAGAGGTAACTGAGGCACAGAGAAGTGAAGTGCCCTGCCGGAGGTCAGACAGCAGACAAGTGGCAGAGAGGAGATTAGAACCCATGACCTCATTAGAACTAGATTAGAACTCATGAAAAACAAGCCAAAAACAAGGCCTCCACGTGTTCTGGGTGTCTGCTTGTTTCGGTGTTAAGGAGCTGTGAGATTCATTTTCATATGACAGACCGCTCCTGCTAACTCTGAATTACAAGTGGACGGTTTAGGAGGGGTGGGTTCCTCTAGTCAGCAAGAGCCTGGAGCTCTGCCTGACATCCCCGTCCTACTGAGGGGTCCCCCCAGATGGGGCACACCCTGCATTGTTTTGCCCATGAAAGTTGTGAGATAATGTACAACCCCACCTTGGCAAGCTGCAGAGAGCAAATGTTCTTTATTAGGCACTTGTACAGAGAAATTGGCCAGCCCAACAAATACTTCACCAGAAAATATAGAAAAACACAAAATTCAATCCTTGCCTAATGCCAGAACTATAAAATTCCTTCTTGCCAACTCTATTCCCAGCAACCTCCTGCCCTTCATTAGACAGTCAACCAACAAATCAGTGTGTTCATTGAGTGCTTACTACACATAGGGCACTGTACTAAACGTTTGGGAAAGTACAATATGACAAGAGGTGGTAGATACATTCCCTGGCCACAGTGAGCTTACAGTCTAGATGGGGTGATAGACATTAATATAAGTAAATACATTACGGCTATGGACATAAAGTACTGTGACATGGTGGAGGTCAGCAGGTATTTTGCATCTCCTTGAGAGAAGATGATCTAGGGCAATAGACTCTAATAAGACTCAGGGAGCCCCAGATGGCTGACCTTGTGAGGAAAAAAAAGGGGGGTAACCTTTTTGGAGAAGTGGCTGTATTTATTTAACAAGCAGCTCTTTCTGACTCTCCAGAAAAAAGCAGGTTGAGGGGATTTGCTGTGAGCTCGTTGTGTGCACGGAATGCATGTGTTTCTTGTTATATTGTACTCCCCCAAGCACTTAGTATAGCGCGTTGCACACAGTCAGCGCTTAATAAATATGATTGAATGAATAACTCATGCGGGCACCAGCATTCCTAAGTGACTTGTAAATTAAAGTAGTAATATCATTGCAACCCTAGTAATCAAGTTATCCCTGTCACTGGCAAGGCTGGGTGGAACAGTATACTATCAAACACCACAACAAGTTAGAATAGTTGTTGGTCTTTTTTTTTCCACATGAGGAATAACTATTCAGCAGCATTGAACAAAAGAGAGATAGTACCTGAATGTAAATATACTGATGATTAATTAATGAGTCTACAATTGAAGGGATGAATAACCCTAATGATAAAAGCTTTTATATATACATATATATATATATATGCATATATATATGCATGTAAAATACAAGAAGTTTTCATACAACACAGTGGTTGTGTTTGTGAATAACTTCATTTTATGCGAAAATCATGTCATTGCAACCACTGAACCTTTGGGAATTAATGAATCAGGGAGTGGATGGTTTGAAGTTACCACCATGACACTTTGTGATACAAATCCCTATAATATTGTTACATCCATGCTAGCAGAATGCTTTATAGCATTATCATTTTGACTGAATTAAACTACAGACTGGAAGCTCACCGTGGGCAGGGAATGTGTCTGTCCTATTGTTCTATTGTACTCTCCAGAGGGTTTAGTACAGTGCTCTTCACACAGTAAGCACTCAATAAATATGATTGACTGGTTGACTGACTAAAGCTGTAAAAGCACAAAGAGATCAGCAGAGTAGAGTAAGGCTAAGGGAAATGTTGCAATATCACACTTGGGCTGACACCACACACACAACTGTTTCCACCTCCTACCTCAAATCCACTCATGGCAACTTAGGGACCATATTCTACTCAGAAGACTCACTTTGTGGGAAGAATGTTCTCTAATTTTTCCACCGTTTCATAGCCAAATCGGGTAATGAAGACACATGTTTGAACAAAATTGAGTGTATCTCCCAGCCTGCGTTCTGGTTGTCGTTCGAGGAAACTCTTCCCAAATGCTTCCCTCTTGGATAGGATCTGGGTTGCATTTTCAAGAAAGAGTTCCAAATTAGTTTTCCATTTCTAATTTTGAGAGGCACTGGAACAACGCTCCACAATGCATGTGTTCCATGTGAGTACCTTAATGGTGCCATCCTGTATTGCAACTGCCAGCACTTTGACGTCAATCGTGCACCAGAAGGGAGGAATAAATACACAAATAACGAATAATTGGAATGAATGTCATTGATCATGGCCAAGACATTGGACTCATAGAGAAGCAGCGTGGCTCAGTGGAAAGAGCACGGGCTTTAGAGTCAGTGGTCATGGGTTCAAATCCTGGCTCCACCAATTGTCAGCTGTGTCACTTTGGGCGAGTCACTTAACTTCTCTGGGCCTCAGTTCCCCCATCTGTAAAATGGGGACTGACTGTGAGCCCCCTGTAAGCGCTTAATAAATGCCATTATTATTATTATTATATTTCAAAGTCTCTGACTCAGCAGAAGTGTGGGAAGAGAAGGATAATTTCAATTGAAAACATTTAGAAGCAGAATAAAGAGTGATAGGGAGGCAAAATTGACAAGCCCAACATCATGCAAAGTATTCTAGACCATGTGGTTTTATGCCCTCTTAGGATGCACAATTAATGTCCTCTAAAACTGACCATCAAATATGATTTGCTGAATACCAACAACCCCATTGTTTCTAATGTAGCATGTGGGTGATTTTAAAGGGACACAGGATTATCTTGCCTGTAACATGTTTTCACAATCCCATTCCTTATGGGCTGGAACTATGGTCCAGTTCTAGATGCCTTTTGAGGCCTGACCCTAAGCCATTCTGTAGAGACCCACTCTTAGAATGGAGCAGGAATCATCATTATTACTCCAGGATCTGTCCATTCCTTATGGGCTGGAACTATGGTCCAGTTCTAGATGCCTTTTGAGGCCTGACCCTAAGCCATTCTGTAGAGACCCACTCTTAGAATGGAGCAGGAATCATCATTATTACTCCAGGATCTGTCTTATCAAATTAGGATAAAACAGTAGGAGAGTACCTTTTGAAAGTTGTTGTCTACAGGAGGGTAACTCACCAGAGGATGGTGGATAGAAGTTCCTACATTGGCTCATTGTCACTCAGTCAGTCATATTTATTGAGTGCTTACTATGTGCACTAGAGAAGCAGCATGGCTCAGTGGAAAGAGCAAGGGCTTGGGAGTCAGAGGTCATGGGTTCTAATCCCGGCTCTGCCACTGGTCAGCTGTGTGACTTTGGCAAGTCACTTAACTTCTCTGGGCCTCAGTTACCTCATCTGTAAAATGAGAATGAAGACTGTGAGCCCCATGTGGGACAAGCTGATTACCTTGTATCTCACCCCAGCACTTAGAACAGTGCTTTGCATATAGTAAATGCTTAACAAATGCCATCATCATTATTATTATTATTATTATTATTACTATTATTACCAAGCACTTGGGAGAGCACAGTGCAACAATAAAAAGACACATTCCCTGCTCACAATGAGCTTACAGTCTAGAGGACTGTAAGTACCAAACTTTAGAAGCCCTGGAAGGGGCCCAACCAGCAATAAGGAGAGAGAGAAGTAGGGGAGGAACTAACTTTTCTCAGTGTGTGTTCCATCTCATGGAAATTCGAGGGCCTGTGGAGAGCCTTATTCTGAGAAGTACAGGCTTTCACCGTGTCCAGCCTGGTCCAGAATATTGATCAGAAGGCTTGATTTGCCTTTGTATGTGCATATCTGAGCCGGCTGAGAAGGGAGAAGCTTTATTGTCTTGATTCCCAACTTCTCTTATTGCTGGGGGGTGGGGGGGGGTGGGGGTGGGGGAGAGAGAGAGAGAGAGAGAGAGAGAGAGAGAGAGAGAGAGAGAGAGAGAGAGAGAGAGAATGTGTGTGTATTGGGAGGGGAGAGCCACAGCAGAATTGTCTCTTCATTAGTGATGTCAGAACATTCAGAATCATCCCTAGGTGAGAGGTAATCCATTTGTTTCACCAAAAGGATTCATTATTTCAACTAAAGTAGCTCTTTTGAATTAGTAGGGAATACTACTACCACTGCTTCTCCAGTTTCATAAAAATGAGGAAGATAAAGGTCTCCCGTTATGACAGATTCAGTCACTGGAATTTACTGAGCTCTTACTGTGTGCAGAACCACCATACTAAGCGCTTGAAAATTTGGTAGATACATCCCCTGCCCACAGTCTAGATGGAGAGACTGACATTAAAATAAATCACAGATATGCATGAGAGTGCTCGTGGGGCTAAGAGTGGGTGAAAATCAAGTGTCTGAAGGATATAGATCTAAATGCTAGGGCAGTGCGGAAGAGAGAGGGAGTAGGGGAGATAAGGGGAAGACCTCTTGTAGGAGTAGTGTTAAATAAGGCTTTCAAGGTGGAGAGAGTGATAGTCTTTCAGCTATGAAGGGAGAGGAGTTCCAGGCCAGGGGGAGGATGTGGGTGAGACAGACCAAATCAATTTACAGTGAGTAGGTTGCGATGGGGAAGCAGAGTTTGTGGACTGGGTTGTAGTAGGGAATCAGGGAAGAAAGGTAGGAGGGGAAGAGCTGGTTGAGTGCTTTAAAGCCAGTGGTATAGTGTTTCTGTTTGATGAGGAGGTGGATGGACAACCACTGGAGGCTTTCAGGGAGAGAGGAGACGTGGACCGAACACCGGTTTAGAAAAATGGTCTGGGTAGCAGAGTGAAGTATGGACTGGAGTGCTCGTTGTGGGCAGGGATTGTGTCTATTATGTCATTGCATTGTACTTTCCCAATTGCTTAGTACGGTGCCTGGCACACAGTAAGTGCTCGATAAATATGATTGATTGATTTAGTGGGGAGAGAGAAGAAGCAAGGTCAGTGAAAGGGCTGTTGCAGTGCTTGGGTCAGTGTAGCGGCAGTTTGAATGGAGAGAAAAGGGCAGATTTTAATGGTGTTATAAAAGTAGAAACGACAGAATTTGGTGACACATTAAATATGTTCCCTGAATGAGAGAAATGAGTCGAGGATAATGCCAAGGTTATGGCGATTTACATCTAGTCAGGTCAATAACATACAATCTGTCCTGCTGTAATGCTGGCTTTCATTGCATTTTGCCTATAATCAATCAGTCGGTGATATTTACCGAGTGTTACTGTTTGCAGGGCACTGTACTAAGGGTTTGGAGAGTATAATACAGTGGAGTTGGTAGATCTGATCCCTGCCTTCAAGGACCTTCTAATCTAGCGGCGAGGGAACTATAATACCACTACTACTAGAGCCTTAAGGAACCTTCATTTAACAACCTAAGCCATGTGGGATATAGTTAACAAGTACCATTATAATTATCATTAGTATTATTATGAAGATCATCACAGGGTTGGAAGAAAGAGTGTGTCCATTTGCCACAGCATTAGATATGGGGACTGTTAAATTATGAACTTTGTTTGCAATGTTTTTTTGCAGAAACACAACCCCTGCAGTGCAGGAGAGCTGAGTGTATAGGTACAGGCTGCCTAAGGGCAACTGAAGAAACTCTGTTTATTAGAGCAGAAATAGTCTCTTCAGAAGACACTATCAAAGACAGTCTATTTGTTTTGAATTGAACCAAAATCCCAAGCTCAGATTGTGAATCCTTAACAATATCAGTTTTGCTTTGCTTTCCTTTCCTCAGTTCAATTAAAGGGCCACATTAAAATACAATTTTAAATTCCACTGCCTTTCTAGGGAGGTAGTCTGAGTAATACAATATGAGTTTCACAAGTCTTGCATTCAGGTGCATGTTGCTATTATTTTGTTCTAATGCTCCTTGGATTGTTCATATCAGAGTATTAAGACTGAGAAAAGAATGAACCAGATAGAACTTTCCTCAAGCTCTTCGTTTATTCTCCGGATTTTCAGCTGTTCTGATTTGAAATCATTTTCCCTCATGTTTGTCTCCGAGCAGGTGGGTTCATCCTATGAGTCTCCTTTCTCTCTCTCTTTTCTTCTTTTTCTTTTCTCTCTCTCTCTCCCCCTCCTCCTTCCCTCCCCAAAATGCTAGTTTTGCTCAAATTTCAGTAATAATGAGAGAGTTTCTCCTCAACTCAGTCTGATCCTGTGGTAGGTAAACCACCTGCTGAACCGGAGATGTGTTGACATTAGCACGTCCCTCTCTTTCCTTACCCAGTATCCAGCCTTGGGCAGATTGGCACAGTGGCAAGCTAGAAAACTGCCAAGTGGGCAGCTTCTGGATGGCTCCCGGAGCCATCTGTCTCTGAGCAGCTCCTTACATGTTTAGAGCAAGCGATGGACAGAAGTCAAAGAGCTCCCACTCCTGAAAACAACTCCCTCTCTCTAGTCTTCACGCTGGGATTTTCTAGGATTGATCAGGACCCAGGGCTCCGAATTAAATCAGGTTCCCAATGCTTGCAGCATTGCTTAGTGGAAAGAGCAGGGGCCTGGGAATCAGAGGACCTGCATTCTAATCCTGGGTCTGCCACTTCTCTGCTGTGTGACCTTGGGTAGGTCACTTAAATTCTCTGGCCCTCAGTTCCCTCATGAGCAAAATGGGGATTCAATATCTGTTCTCCCTTCTACTTAGATTGTGAGCCTCGTGCAGGTCCCGCTTAGCTTGTATCTACCCCGGTGATAGTACAGTGATGGACGCAGAGTAAGCGTATAACAAATATCATAATTATTATTATCAGGAGATGATTGCCGGAATGTGAGGAACTATGGGAAGGGCTGGTGACATTTCTGGGCACCTGCCTACAAAGCTACTGAATGAAAAGCAAGTGACTTGATGATTGTGGTCCAGAATGTCCACGCAGCAGGTGATGATTTAATAGAAATCATGCAAAAAATGAACATATTCAGCTTTTGGGGGAATGTTCCTAGTCCTCCCACATGATTCTTTCATCCTTGAGCTCTTATTGGCATCCCACACGTAGAAGAGGGAGACAGAGGATGAGTTCCAGGGAGGCATATGCTAGTTAGAGGCATGAACTGAATCCTTGTTTGGGGCCAGATGAACCGACACAATCCTGTCTTCATGAAAAGCATTCTGTGGTATGTGGACTCTTCCAAGAGCTTGGCAAGCCTCAGCTGACTGCCCAAACATGTGCTACATTTTATTAGCCTTCACAAGTTGTTCCATCAAGTCTCATCTTCTGATTTCTTTTGGATGCCCTTGGTCCTGCACGCCAGCTGGACACAAGCTGAGCCTTGAGGTTGTGTGATTCGCAAATCACAGGCTCAGAGCCCAGCTGGAAAAGAAAACGACTGCTTCCTTTGCTCTGCCCGGCTCACTAGATTATCCTCATCCAAATTAGGAAGCGCCTCTCCCTAACACGTGTGGCTTGAAGATAATCAAACTTTGAGTTTGTAGAGTAAAAGCTTAATTAATTCCATTACAATACTGTTCACCTAGGCACTTTAGTAGCTACAATCCCTCATTCATTCAATAGAATTTATTGAGTGCTTACTGTGTCCCAAGCACTGTACTAAGCATTTGGGAGAGAACAATACTCCACTATGTATCACTTATGTATGTATCTAATATACTCTATTACTTCTTCCCATCTGTAAGTTACTTCTTTGGCTGTCTTCCCCCGCTAAACTATAAACTCCTTGGGAGCAAAGATTACGTCTATGACTTTTATTGTACTCTCCCAAGAGTTTGGTAGAGTACGCTTCACACAGCAGGTGCTAATCCTGATTGGTCAGTGTTCTAAGTTTGTTCCCTTCTATAAATAAAGGGAATTTGTGGACACCGCTGATGCAAATTATATATAATCTGGGGGTACTCGGTAGATATTTTTTATGATGGGTAAGAAATGGAGGAATAGCATGAGTTTCCAACTTTTAGAACATCGAGACAGCTGAGGCTTTGCTGAGTAGTTACGAGCCTGAAATTCTGTTATTTTAGCCTCAATATTCTGTTGTCCTTTCTGTTATCACTGAGCTTATTTTATACTATTTTTCTGTTTTTCATTATTTCCATCTTTCCTGAAGTGTACATTATCAATCCTCTCCCTTCATATTTGTTCTTACATGGTGGGTTCTTTGGGGCCCAGGGACCACATCTAATTCCCATCCCTGGATATTTTCCTAGTGTTTTGCACAAAGTGGTCTTTAATAAGTACTCTTGGATTAATGGGATGTAATCAATCAATCAATCAATGGTATTTACTGAGCGTTTACGTGCAGATCACTGTAATTAGCACTCGGGAGAGTGCAGTGCAACAGAATTAGGAGACATGTTCGCTGCCTATAATGGGCTAACAGACTATAGGGGAAACAGACATTAGTATAAATTTGAAAAATTGATAATATATAATTTAAGGGCATGCACATATCTAATGGCTGCACATATTGCTGCACTCTGAAGACTCATAATCCCCTGTATATCTAGGAGCTGTCCAGAAAGTCTAGGGGGAAATAGACATTCATATAAATAAAATAATTGAAAATATATCATTTAATAATAATGGATAATTGTTGTATTTATTAAGTACTTTGTACCAGGCACTGTGTCAAAGCGCTGGGGTGGATAAAAGCTAACCAGTTTGGACACAGTCCCTATCTTACGTGGGGCTCAGCCTTAATCTCTATTTTACTGATGAGGTAACTGAGGCACAGAGAAGTGAAGTGACCGGCCCAAAGTCACACAGCAGACAAGTGGCAGAGCCGGGATTAGAACCCAGGTCCTTCTGATTCCCAGGCCCAGGCTCTATCCACTAGAAATGTACATAGCTAGCACATAATGCTGCACTCTGAAGATTCACACCTGCCTTTTATACCTACGAGCCACCCAGAAGGATGTCAGACCCAGAAGTATATTGAACTGACAACTGTAGGCTGTTTGGTCAGTCTCCTTTTGGCAGGTGATAATCACCCCGTGGAACAACCTTAAAAAATTGAAACCCTACAATCTGTGTCACCAAAAAGGAGGCTACAAAACCGTAGCCACTGTCGAAGGAGCCACGTGGGCCTAATGGAGGGGGAGTGTGAGAAACGAGATATTTCAGTGGCTATTTTCACCCTCTAACTCTCGTTCAGTGAAACCCCGTAGAACATGACTTCAGTAGAAATTAATTTGCAAAGATAGAAATCTACATATATCAACTAAACCCCAGGCACAGCAGTGGTGTGTCTTGATAAGTCACAGTTTGACAAGGCAAATTTAAACTCAAGTCAGTGGGAGGTTAATTTGAGAAAAAGATGCAGAAGAGAGAAAAATTATGTCACCTTTCCAACAAGCGGGCTAAAGTTCTAAAGGGGGATAGCTGGCTATCAGTCGGTCGGCCGGTCAGTGGTATTTATTGAGTGCTCACTGTGTGCAGAGAGCTTGGGAGAGGACACTAAAACAAGAGACACATTCCCTGCCCAAAGGAATCACAGTCTTCAAGGAGAAAGCGGAGAGAGATGGCTGTGAGAACTGCCATTGTTTCCCACTGTTCTCATTCTGCTTGCTGAGCCTCTGCCATTAGCAGGGAGGGGTTTTCACTGAAGAACTCCTTCATCCCACTTTAAAACGGTGCCTGGCACGTAGTAAGTGCTTAACAAATGCCATTAGAAAAAATCAGGAGAGCTGGTCACACTTTCAGTTTCAGTTCTACCATTTGTCTGCAGTGTGACCTAGGACAGATCACTTAACCTCTCTGGGCTTCAGTTACCTTATCTGTAAAATAGGAACAAAATACTTTCTTTCCCTCCTTCTAAGATTGTAAGCTCCATTTGGGACCTGGTCTGTGTCCAATCTGATTATACTGGATCTACCCCAGCACTTAGCCCAGTGCTTGGCGCATAGTAAGCAATTAACAAACATCACAATTATTATTAATATTTGTAATTTTTAAAATATCTGCTACCATTAGCACACATGATCTCTTGCATGCGTGATTTTACCATGAAGCAATATTTTCATGAAGATTTAGGAACTTTTGATGAAGTTTTGCATTTGTTGATTTGAAGAATTTCCTGAATGACCAGAATCATATTCCAGTACCAGTTTCCAGGTCTTTGTATCCTCAAGAATGGCTGTGAAGAACAGGTTTTACAAGCATGGCCTAGTGGAAAGTGGTCTGGGAATCAGAGCACCTGGGTTCTAATTCCAGCTCTGCCACCCGTCTGTTGTGTGACATTGGGCAAATCACTTAAATACTTTGTGTCTCAGTTGTCTCATTCTGTAAAATGGGGATTAAATACCTGTTCTTCCTTCTACTTAGATTGAAATTCCAGTGTGATACAGGGACAGTGGCCAACCTGATTATCTTGTATCTATCCCAATTCTTAGTATTGTCAATATTATTATTTTAATATTATAAGATATATATTGTATTATTATAAGATATTATTATTATCATTATTTGCTCCATTGTTAAGGAAAAAGGTCACACAAAGCCCAGTTCATTTCTGCATGACCAGTCATCCAATTTTTCAAAATGGTATTTTTTAGGTGCTTATTATCTGTTAAGCACTGTTCTAAGTGCTGGGGTTGATAGAAGGTACACAGTCTTAGGAGGAGGAAGACCAGACATTGAATCACCATTTTACAGCTGAGGAAACTGAGGCACAGAGAAATGCTGTGCCTCGCCTCAGGTCACACAGCAGGCAAGTGAAGGCGCTGGGATTAGATCCCAGGTCCCCTGGCTCCCATGCTTTTTTCCACTATACCACACCTTTCCAACGTTACGAAGCAGTCATAAGACTGATGTCACTTTTTATTGTTGTAGTGTACTTTTTCAAGTGCTTAGTACAGTGCTCTGCACAAAGTACGCACTCAATAATTACGATTGAATGAATTTAGATACATTTCTTATGGCAGACAAATCTATTTAATAGTTGTCATGGCCCAAGCAATTGTTGATAGTATCAAGTACACACCCTAAACACAAGGTTCATCAGGGTGCCCTTTACTTAGGAGAAGTAGAATTCATTAACTCTTCTAAAATGTCTTTCCCCTCCTCTCTAGACTGTAAGCTCCTTGTGGGCAAGAAACATGTCTACTGACTCTTTTTCCAGGGCTTAGAACAGTGCTTTGCACATAGTAAGCGCTTAATAAATGCTATTATTATTATTATTATTATTATTATTATTATATTGTTCTCTCCCAAGCTCTTACAGTGATTACTAGTGCAGTTCTCTGCACACAGTAAGTTCTCAATTAATACAGCAGATTGATTGTTAGCTACTTTAGGATGGAAAGCATATGCCTTGCTCATGTGTATTCAATAAATGTTATTAACTGATTCAGTGAAGACAAAGCTAAAGGAAGTCAAAGAAACTCTATTAGCAACTCAGCCCTAATCAAGTCCAACCACGTGCAATAATTACTGTCTGTTTCCAATTTTGTTCCCTCTTAGCGGACCTGGGCTAAATTAATTTCAGAGTCAAATACGACCAGTGCTCATCTGCCTGGACCCAGGTGATTTGGGAGTTAATACGGGATTCAAATTCTTATCCTAGTTCCCCCTTGCAGTCCTCAGGAAGAAAAATCTAACACAGCTTACCAATGGTGGACACAAGTCCTACCTGCCCCACTAAAGCGGCCCTGATTTTTTTTATGCTTGTCATTCTCTCTTCCTATTCGTGACATCTATTCTGAGTCTAATGTAGGCAGCAACTTGTGAGCCCACAAGCGAGGAATCTAATTTAGTCCTCTGTTCAGTTCAGTGATTGCTGAACCAACTTCTTTGTTGGTCAGAGTCATTTATTATCCGTAACAATTATTATCCAGATCTGCGGCAGAATTTTCTATGGACAAAATTCCTAAAGGAGAAATGTTTTTGTTGTCTTACAGCACCCAATTGTTGAAATTCTACTGAAACCAGTTTACTAATTTCCATTTTAACCTATTGAGCAGGTGAGAGAACTTGGGTTTCTAACTAATGACCAAGGGACTTAATTTACTCTTTGAAGGATTTCTGGGAGAATGAATTAACCTCCCAGTCCTTCTGTTTGCCCTTCCTGGACAATCAATCAATCGTATTTATTGAGACCTTACTGTGTGAAGAGCACTGTACTAAGCGCTAGGGAGAGTACGATATAAAAATAAACCAACATATTCCCTGCCCACAGTGAGCTTCCAGTCTAGGGGGGAGTCAGGCATTAATATAAATAAATAAATTATGGAAATACATTAATATAAATAACTGGTTTATTAATATAACCTATTATGGGTATACTAAACATGGATATAATAAATGACTTATAGCTATAACAAATAAATTACAGCTATGTGTTGCAAGTAGCCTAATTTCTCTTTGTCTCAATTTTCCCATCTGTAAAATGGAGATTAAACACAGTCTCTCTTGAACCGTAAGTTCTATGAGGGACAGGGCCTGGGACCAAATTGACTATCTTGAATCTGACCCAGAGTTTGGAACATTAAGTGCATAATAAATCCCATGATTATTAGATGATCACACATGAGAACTGAGTATTTAATGTAGCCTTGAGCCAGTTATTCTGTTGCTGCGCCATTCCCGGTGGGGGCCTGAGCAGGCTTCTGGCCAAGAAAGCCAGAAGGTCATCTGGGAGTCAGAAGGTCATATGTTCTAATCCTGGCTCTGCCATTTGTCTGCTGTGTGACCTTGGATGAGTCACTTCACTTCTCTGTCCCTCAGTTACCTCAACTGTAAAATGGGGATTAAGACTGTGAACCCCTCGTGGGACAGCGACTGTGTCCAACCTGATCACCTTGTATCCGAAGAGTGCTTGGTATATAGTGGGTGCTTAATAAATACTATTATTATTATTATCACTATTATTATTATTATTTAGAAGGTGCAACATCTCTCCCGGGTTTAAGTTCCTGTAGGCCCCAGCCCTGGTCTCCGTTCTCCCATCCCCACCCAGAGCCCTGGCCACTTGAACAGAGGAACAAGTACCCAGGCGTGAAGCAGTGTGGCCTAGTAGATAGATCTCGGGCCCGGAAGCCAGAAGGACCTGGGTTCTAATCCTGGCTCTGACACTTGTCTGCTGGGTGACCTTGGGCAAGTCACCTCACTTCTCTGGGCCTCAGTTCCCTCAATTGGAAAATGGCGATGAAGCCTGTGAGTCCGAAATGGAACAGAGACTGTGTCCAACCCAATTACCTTGTATCTACCCCAGCGCTTAGTACAGTGCCTGGCACATAGTGAGTGCTTAACAAATAGCATAATTATTATTACCCAGAGATATAGGCAGAGTGAGAATCTGGATTACATCTGTGACCTAGAAATGGAACAGGACGCAACTCAATAACTTAGACTGTGAGCCCCATGTAAGACAGGGACTGTGTCCAAACTGACAACTTGCATCTATCTCCAGCACTTAGAACAGTGCTTGACATATAGTAAGCATTTAACGGATACCATTTTTTAAAAATAATAAAGATAAATGCTGACTGGCATCGTAGGTATAGATGGGGCCAGGAAGAATGGTACCTGCAGGGGCCTGCTTATATGTGGGATTTGGAGAGGGTTAGATGAAAAATTTTCCAAGTGAGGTAGAGTTATGTCTTTCTTCGCCTGGGGTGCTGTGGGATGTGAACTAAAACTGTGGTTCCCGTAAGAGCCTGACTTCACTTATAATGAAATGTGGTTAAGGTTTGGCAGCCACGAGACAATTGAAATGGGATTTTTCCCTAAATTCTAGAAAGAATCAAGTGTCCTCATTGTTCTCAGTAGGGAACAGGTGTTCTGCTTCAGCTGCGCCTGCAAGGGCAGCCTCAGAGATATAATGCAATGTGTCACTGGTGTTTCAAGGATTTGTACAGCCGGGTGTGACAAAGACAAGTTTCAACACAGTAGAAAGAAAATACCTTAGATACACTCGTGAGCTGATTGTTCATCCTGCAACACTGCATTTTCTGGGGTTCATAAATCTCTAATGACACAGATCTTGGTATTTTAAAACCTATATCCCGCTGAATGAAAGTGCCACAAGATTCAGCAGAATCACAGGAGGAAAAACAGCATCGAGACCCATTTGTTCTCTCTCACTGATTGCTTCCAGTCATTTTGGCTCACTATGCAAGTCAAAGGGGACTTTTTCGGAATGAGTGAGCTATAGTCAGAATCCTGTCCAAAATGGCCCTTCCCCACCCGCTTTGAATTAACCCCAGGGGAAGGGAAGGACGGAGATGAAGGCCACATGGCAGGCAGAGGCCAAGGCTGTTTCTTTTTCCACTACTATGTCTCTTGGGACCCCAAGAAGCCTGCCATAAGCACATGTCCACCTTCCACATAACCTTCCACTCCTGCTGCTGCAGTACCAAAGATGCCTGGGAGGCCAGACTGTAGGCAATCCAACTGATAAAGTAACTTCTCACTCCACCACAGAGAGCTCATTGGGCTCTTGTGGAAAACACTAATTCTGGTCTCCAGAACATGGTGGCTAAACATTGGTTGGCTAAACATCTCTTTTACCAGGTTGATGAAAATCTGCCTTAGCCCTAAACTCGTCCCTCAGCAGACAAAGCTGTGAGCTCAACTGCTAATAATAATACTATTACTACCACTACTACTGCTACTAATAATGATGGCATTTATTAAGCGCTTACTATGTGCAAAGCACTGTGATGATGATGCGAAGCAGCACGGCCTAATGGATAGAGCACTAGAGCATTTATTTTTAGTAATGTCTGCCTCCCCCTCTAGACTGTAAGCTCTCTGTGGGCAGGGAATATGTCTGCTTAATGTTATATTGTTCTCTCCCATACTCTTAGTACGGTGCTCTGCACAGAGTAAGCACTCAGTAAATACGATTGAATGAATGAATGAATGAGCATGGGCCCGGGAGTCAAAAGGACCTGGGTTCTAATCTCGGCCCTGCCACTCGTCTGCTGTGTGACCTTGGGCAAGGCACTTATCTTCTCTGTGCCTCGGTTACCTCATCTGTAAACTGGGGACTAAGATTGGGAGCCCTTTGTGGGACAGGGACTGTGTTCAACCTGATTTGCTTGTATCCATCGCAGTGCTTAGTACAGTGCCTGGTTCATAGTAAATGTTTAACAAATATCACAATTTGTATTATTATTACCATTATTATAAAGTGGACCTGTGGTCTCAAAGAGAAACAAAGAGAAGAATGTCAGTTGATTTCAGATTTTTCAGGTAAAGGCCCTGAAATGGAACAATCCAACCAGCAGAGCCCCGTTGCTATATTTACTAAGAACTTACTAGGTGCCAAACACTGAATTAAGCTCATGATAAATGTAAGATAATCGGATCAGAAATGATCCTTATGCTCATCAATCAATCCACCCTATTTCTTGAGCCCTGAGTGTGCGCAGACCACCTGGGCCTCACAGAGGAAGGGGAGAGGTGCAGGTATTTTATCTCAGTTTTATGGATGAGGACAGTAAGATGTTAAATATGTCCAAGGTCACAGAGCAGGCCTCTGGCAACAGTAAATCAAAGGTTTTACTGATCACTTACTTTGTTCAGAGCACTAAACTAAGCGCTTGGGAGAGTACGAATCAGCAGAATTAGCAGACACATTCCCTGCCCATGGAACCAGATCTCACAGTAGTAGGTCCCCGGCTCTTTCCGCCAGGCTTTGCAAGTTGGATTCATTCACTCATTTGTTCAGTTGCATATATTAATAATAATAATAATAATGGTATTTGTTAAGCACATACTATCATCATCATCATCATCATCAATCGTATGTATTGAGCGCTTACTATGTGCAGAGCACTGTACTAAGCGCTTGGGAAGTACAAATTGGCAACATATAGAGACAGTCCCTACCCAACAGTGGGCTCACAGTCTAAAAGTCTACTATGTGCCAGGCACTGTACTAAATGCTGGGGTGGATACAAGCCAATCAAGTCAGACACAGTCCCTGTCCCACGTGGGGTTCACAATCTTAATCCCCGTTTTACAGATGATGGAACTAAGGTATAGAGAAGTTAAGTGACTTGATCAAGGTCACAGAGCAGGCAAATGAGGGAGCCTAGAATTAGAACCCATGACCTTCTGATTCCCAGGACTGTGCTCTATCCGCTAGGCCATGCTCTGTCCCAGGGGATGTGGCAGTTTGCAGGAGTCACTGTAAGTGCTGACAGTCATGTGGGTGTGCTCCAACTCCCCACCGGGCTTCCTTGTCACACACCTCCTAACATCTGTCATTATTTTTCTTGTGAAAAGCATAACTGGTATAATATCTTCTAATAAAGTTGTAATTCCCTGAAACCTGCTGCCTGAAGGACCTAGTGGAGACAGCACCACACTGGGATTCCGTGAACCCAAATTAGAGACCCGTCTCCGTCCCTCATCTACTGTGTAACCTTGGGCAAGTCACTTAAACTTTCTGAGGCTCAGTTTTCTCATCTGTAAAAGGGGGAGAAGATAGATTCATTCATTCATTCAATTGTATTTATTGAATGCTTACTATGTGCAGAGCACTGTATTAAGTGCTTAGGAGAGGACAATAAAACAATAAACGGACACATCTCCTGCCCTCAGCGAGTTAGGTTCGTGAGCCCGGAATAGCACAGGGACTGTATCTGCTCTCATAACCTTCTATCTTCTCCAGTGCTTAGCACATTCATTCACTTCATTCAATCTTATTTTACTGAGCACTTACTCTGTGTGAAGCAAACAGCACATACTGTGAGCCCACTGTTGGATAGGGACTGTCTCTATGTGTTGCCAACTTGTACTTCCCAAGCGCTTAGTACAGTGCTCTGCACGCAGTAAGCACTCAATAAATACGATTGATGATGATAGTGAGTGATGAATAAAAATTTCATTATTATTATTATTCAGTGTGTATACTAGCTCCTCATAAAAAGCAACAACACCCTCCCGTATCAGAAGCAATCAAGGAGCGTGAGCATTATCTAACCAAATTAGCCCTGAGGACTAATTACATTCCCTGTAATGAAAGTCTAAGACATGGATTAATGCATGGGATAGTAAAAATGGAAGGGAAGTATGCTAACACTTAGCAGGAGAGGCAGTACAAGGACTAACTTTTGTTATTTGGCTGTTCCACTGCTCTCCCCTCGACCATGTAAATTACTATAAATTAATCACATTATAAATTCAATGCTTACAAGATACGGTGCATATTTTTTTTACCCTGAGACTTTTTTAAGAATATAGAAGCGGAATCAAGAATCCCCCACCATTGATAGATGAAGACATTATCTTTGTCCCCTTCCCCAGTAGAACCATAATTTATACTTGATAAGTCACACAAGAAAGCAGTCTTGGGTCACAGCATGATTTTAATCACATCACTTTATCTGTAGAATAAAAAGCCCTACATTTTATCCAAGCAGCTCATAGCTGTCTACAAGCTGTCTACAGAGGTTTTATTTCATTAATGATGTGTAGATAGCTATGGTATTGACACCTGTCTACTTGTTTTGTTGTCTGTCTCCCCCTTCTAGACTGCAAGCCCATTGTTGGGTAGGGACCATCTCTATACGTTGCCAATTTGTACTTCCCAAGTGCTTAGTACAGTGCTCTGCACACAGTAAGTGCTCAATAAATATCATTGAATGAATGAATGAATACAGAGACAGAGTTCCTACCGTAAAATCTGTCTGCTCAGCCCAGCCTGAGTTACCACTATTATTGTGATATTTATTAAGCACACGTGTGCCAAGCACTGAGCTAAGTGCTGGGGTAGAGTTGTGATAATCAAACCAGACAGTTCCTGTTCCACATTGGATTCCAAACAATCTGAAGGAGGTAGAGTATGTATAGAATCACCATTTTGCCAATGAAGACCTAGCATCCCTACTTTACTACCTTTCCATTAACCTGGTCTTTCTGCCCTGCCTGGTTGTCTAGAAACAGTAAGAAAGAAAGAAAGAAAGTAAGAAAGCTCTCCATCCCAGCTCCTTTCCTCTCATTTTCCCTTCACATCCATTCCTGCATGATATATTGTACTCTCCCAAGCACTTAGTACAGTGCCTTGCACATAGTAAGTGCTCAATAAATACGATTGAATAAATGAATGAATGTGACCAGGTAATAGGAGGAAGAATTATGTTATTTGTAAAGCACTTACTATGTGCCGCACACTGTTCTAAGCACCGTGATAGACTGTAAGCCCCATGTTGAACAGAGGGCCTGATTATCTTGTATATACCATGGTGCTTAGTACAGTTCTTGGCACGTAGTTAACACTCAACGATAAACTAAAGTTCAACAAACTCTGAATTTCTCCTCTAACATTGCATCCGTCAGCAATGCAATGCAATGCATCAGCCTGTCTCCCCCTCTAGATTGCAAATTCCTTGTGGGCAGGGAAAGTGTCTACCAACTCTGTTGTACTGTGCTTTCCCCGAAGAGCTTAGTTCAGTGTTCTGCACACAGTAAGTGTTCAATAAATTCCACTGATGGATCGATTGCAAGGGAAAGCTGAGATAGTTGTGGCAGCTACCTCTGGCCTGAAGGCCGTAAGGCTCACTGTCCCCTGGCTTGACTAGGCACCTCAACCCTATAGTCCTCATCGTGAGCTGTGTGCTGAGGAGCTTCTGTGGAAAAGAAGGCTTATAATAATAACAATAATAATAATAATAATGGTATTTGTTAAACACTATATGTCAAGCACTGTTCTAAGTACTGGAGTAGATACAAGTAAATCAGTTTGGATACAGTCCATGTTCCACATGGGCTCACAGTCATAATCCCCAGTTGACAGGTGAGGTAACTGAGGCACAGAGTAGTGAAGTGACTTGCCCAAGGTCAGACAGCAGACAACTTGCAGAGCTGGGATGAAAACCCAGGTCCTTCTGGCTCTGTCTACTAGGGGAAGATGGTAACAGTCGTCATCCCCCATTCTGCATTACCCTTAAGCCAGCTCTACTCTATAGACATCCTGCTCTTATTCTTCACTTCTCACATTAGGAGGTGTGCGAGGTGCTTTGACCTTTCTAGATGAAATGTCTTCACCAAGGACTCGAAGTTACAGTTTAAAAACTGCCGAAAGGCAACAAACATCTCTGAAAATGTCAACAGAATGTCTCGAAAATAAGGTTCTGCTTTGTGCATTTTTACAGAGCTAGTCTGAGTAGTTTAGATTTCACACTGGGATGTTACAAAATGACTCAATAGAGTCCAATCTCTCTTTTGCACTAATAGCTCCATTTTCCCTGCTCCTGCGGCACTATTTACCCAGGAGGCTGCTGCCTCTTTATTTATATTTGGGTATTTACACCGTAAACAGGGCATCTTCCAGATTAGCCACTACCTCACTCTGGAGGCATAATGCAAGCTAAAAATATTCATGTTTGCAAGTATAAATAAAAAAGATTCCAGGTTTTAGTGTTGGAGTGTTTCCCAAGCATTACCTCTACATTTACTTCTCTACACAAAATCGAACTATTCCAGGTCTAATTCAACATCTGGGAAAGTGTTTCCCTTTTTTTTTTTTCCTACTATGACACTCTGGGGCACCTGGCTACCTTTGGGTATTTTCCCAACTCTATATTCTCCAGTCATTGCCACATTCCTGTCACAGTACCATCCCAACGGATTTTTTGCCTTCTCTCTTGTTCAATCGATCAATACCATGAAAAGCAGCATGGCTTAGTGGGCAGAGCCCAGGCCTGTGAGTCAGAAGGACCTGGGTTCTAATCCTGACTCTATCTAATCTTGGCCATGTGAACTTGGGTAAATCATTTCACTTCTCTGTGCCTCAATTCCCTCATCTGTAAAATGGGGATGAAGATTGTGATCTCTCTGTGGGACAGGAACTTTGTACAACCCAATTTGCTTGTGTCCACCCCAGATCTTAGAACAGTGCTTGGCACATTGCAAGTGCTTAACAAATGCCATTATTATTAAATTATTAGTACCATTTATTATTATTAAAGTATATCTATGAGAAAGGACCACCATCAGGGTTAATCCTTGTGAGTGCTTCCCTCCCCAGGTACTCCTCCCCAGCTTGTTTGGAGCAGGAAATGTGTCTATTTATTGTTGTATTATACTCTCCCAAGTGCTTAGTACAGTACTCAACACACAGTAAGCACTCAATAAATATGATTGAGTGAATGAATAGTCTGTAAGCTCCTTGCGGATAGGGACCGTGTCCTCCGACTCTCTATATATTAATGTGTTCTCTGAAGCGTTTAGTACAGTGCTCTGCACACACAGTAAGTGCTCAAAAAATGCCACTGATTAAGTGTTCTCCCTAGCTCCCAGACAGATCTCCCATAGCCATCATCCTCTCTAGCGTCTTCATTTACTTGTTCATTCATTCAATCATATTTACTGAGTGCCTACTGTACGCAAAGCACTGTACAGTCTTTGTGGGGGCGGGTGGTCACGGGGGGAGAGACACGAGACTTGGAGGGTGACGGGTCAGGCATTTGAAAACCAAGGATATGGATTTTCAACTTGCTCTTGGCATTAATGTCTTTTGGAAAAGCAGGAAGTGATTGAGGGGAAGATGGGAAAATACATTTGGAGTTCTGAAAAGGTAGTGAGGGAATGGTAGAGAAATGGGCATTAAGGTAGAACTGTTTCCATTTAAGATATGTAAAATGGAACTTTGCTCTTATGAACTGTGTTTATCGGATGATTCTTTTACTAGTCAACTGAAAAAAAAATTCATTCAGTTTCCCAGGCTTCTGCCCCCAAATCAGGCTAGCATTCATTCATTCATTCAATTGTATTTATTGAGCTCTTACTGTGCACAGAGCACTGTACTAAGCACTTGGGAAGTACAAGTCAGCAACATATAGAGACGGTCCCTACCCAACAACGGGCTCACAGTCTAGAAGGGGGAGTTGATAAACATATTCCCTCCCCACAAGAAACTTACAATCTAGAGAAGGAGACAGGAATTAATATAAATTATGGATGTGAACATTAATTCTATGGGTCGGAATGTGGGGTGAACATCAAGAGCTTAAAGGGTATGGATCAATTAAACGGTACAGACAGAAAGAGATTCACACAACTTGACTATACATAAATGTTTGAAAATACACCAGTGTTTCAAGGGCCTTAAGAATGGGACATCCTAACACGTAAATTTGAAGAAAAATGTGTCTACAAAAAGAAAATGTGTCCAGCGATCTGCAATATGAACGAGGAAATGGGAGACCTGGATCCCTTTTCCAGACCTGTGAGTCCTCACTGGGTGAATTTGGGCAAAACAATTAATTCTGCATCAAGACCTTAAAGGGTATGGATCAATTAAACAGTACAGACAGAAAGAGATTCACAAAACTTGACTATGCATAAATGTTTTAAAATACACCAGTGTTTCAAGGGCCTTAAGAATGGGACATCCTAACACGTAAATTTGAAGAAAAATGTGTGTACAAAAAGAAAATGTGTCCAGTGATCTGCAATATGAACCAGAAAAGGGGAGACCTGGATCCCTTTTCTAGACGTGTGAGTCCTCACTGGGTGAATTTGGGCAAAACACTTGACTTCTCCCTGGTTTTTTCTAGCAGAGGTGAGTCAGCTCTTGCCTGCTCTCCCTCCCTCCCCAGTCTGAGAACACGATGATCTCTGCTTCAAGCAGATCAGGAGCCTTAGGACAAACTGTCTCAGAGAGAGGGAGAGGTCCAGAAATGTCAGCATTCTCCTTGCCACTACATCCCACACAAACCACAAGAAGCAGTGTGGCCTAGTGGATAGAGTGTGGGTCTGGGACCAGAAAAACTGATTGCAGCATGGCTCAGCGGAAAGAGCCCGAGCTTTGGAGTCAGAGGTCATGGGTTCAAATCCCAGCTCCACCAATTGTCAGCCGTGTGGCTTTGGGTAAGTCACTTAACCTCTGTGCCTCATTTACCTCATCTGTAAAATGGGGATTAAGACTGTGAGCCCCCCCGTGGGACACCTGATCACCTTGTAACCTCCCCAGGGCTTAGAATAGTGCTTTCCACATAGTAAGAGCTTAATAAATGCTATCATTATTATTATTAAGACTGTGAGCCCCGTGCTGGACATGGACATTTTTCAACCTGAGTATCTTTTATCAGCTCCAGTGCTTTAGTAAAGTGCCCAGCATGTAGTAAGTGCTTAACAGTTACCATAAAAAATCCTATTAACCACCCCCTTTATGGGGGTTGGGTTTGGGATGGTATATTAGGCTGGAAGCAGAAAGAAGAAACTTAAAGAATGTGAGGGAGCAAGAGAGGATGAGAAAAAAAGTGCTAAGAAAACTCCAACCCCATGGAAGGCAAAACCCAAACTGATCACCCAGAAAAGCCACTAGAAAAGATTGTAAAGTATTTTACAAATAAAAACACTAACTAGAGCAGTAACAGAATAATAATAATAATAATGGTAATAATTGTGGTATTTGTTAAGCAATTGCTATGCACCAGGCACCGTACTAAGTGCTGGGGTGGATACAAGCAAATCAGGTAGATCACAGTCCCTACCCCACATGGGGCTCAATCCTCATTTCTCAGATGAGGGAACTGAGGTATAGAGAAGTGAAGTGATTTGCCCAAGTTCACACAGAAGACAAGTGGTGAAGCCAGGATTAGAACCCAGGATAAACCCAAGTTAAGAATACTGTGGCCAGTGAATATTATTAATTCCATGTTATAGACCTGTTATGAAACGGAGACGATCCATTGATTATGGGGAAACGGGGCAAGGTAGTGGCAAAGACAGAAACTCAACTCTGAATCCTAACATTCTAGGTTAAACCCTCCCACTCACCAGAACAGAGCATGTCTCTTCTTACGATATCATTTTGCAGAATTGTATTTACTGCCATTCTTATTGATGGAATCACTTGCTTCCATTTCGTATAATCAAACTATACACACTCAACAAAACCCTTGGCTGGAGAGGAAACATACTGTCTGGAATATCAACCAGAATAAATTAACTACATCCACCTCTTCTTTTTTTTTTAATGCTATTTATTTGGGGATTAAGACTGCCCCATGTGGGTCAGGAACTGTGACCAACTTGACTAGCTTGTATCTACCCCAGTGCTTAGTACAGTGTCTGGCACATAGCAAGTGCTGGGTTAGATACAAGCTAATCACGTTGGTCACAGTCCCTGTCCCACTGGGCTCACAGCCTTAATCCCCATTTTACAGATGAGGTAACTGAAGCGCAGAGGGTGTGAAGTGACTTGCCCAAAGTCACACAGCTGACAAATGGCAGAACTGGGATTAGAACCCAGGTCCTCTGAGTACCAGACCCATGCTCATTCCACGAGGCCTTGCTCCTTCTCTTTGATGATGACATCTGCTGTCTCTTAAACACGATGCCTTGTATTAATTGTCTGGGCTGCTGGAATTAGATTAGAATGTGCCATAAGGAATCCCAGTGAAGTATAAATCCTACAAGCAAGCACTTCAGAAGGAACTACTTCCCTAGTGGAAAAGGTTTTGTTATGCATTGCTTAGTGTTGTGCGGCTGAAAAATAAATGGGCCTTACTATAGAGAAGTTCTGGAAACATACCTCTAATCTTGGTTTTGCTAACAATCAATCATTTATTGAGTGCTTACTGGATGCAGAGCATTGTACTAAGAGCTTGAAAGATTAGACCATATATATGAACCTTGGTTTATGACTGTAAACACCATAATTAGTTATCAGATAGAAATTTATCTTTAATCTCTCTTCTCTCCCACCTGCCACTTGGACACTTCCCCATCACCGAAACACTTGAATTCCCTCCCCATCCTCTGCTTCTCCCCCCGCCCAACTCCCCTCTCCCCCTTTACACTTAAGTATCTATCTTTATAAGCTATTGCTTCCTCCTGCTGCAATTCATTTTAGTGTCTGCGCTCCTATACCAGGAGGTAAACTCCTTGAGGACAGGATTCTTCTACGCTCTGCCACTTGTCTGTTGTATGACCTTGGGCAAGTCACTTCACTTCTCTGTGCTCTGTTAACTCATCTGTAAAATGGGGATTGAGACTGTGAGCCCCATGTGGGATAGGGACTGTGTCCAACCTGATTTGCTTTTATCCACCCCATTACTTCAATCAATCAATCGATCGTATTTATTGAGCGCTTACTGTGTGCAGAGCACTGTACTAAGCGCTTGGGAAGTACAAGTTGGAAACATATAGAGAGTACAGTGCCTGGCACATAGTAAGGGTTTAACAAATACCGTAATTATTACTATTATTTTTATTACTATTTCTATTATATTCAAGAGTACACACTCAATCAGCTCAGCCTCTCCTACCTAACATCACTCATCTCCTACTACAGTCCAGACTGCATGTTTCACTCCTCTAGCACCATGTGAGCCTGTTGTTGGGTAGGGACCATCTCTATACGTTGCCAACTTGTACTTCCCAAGCGCTTAGTACAGTGCTCTGCACACAGTAAGTGCTCAGTAAATACAATTGAATGAATGAATGAATCTTACTCACTTTACCTGGATCTCGTCTATCTCACCACTGGTCCCTTTCTCTCCCTCATCCTCTCCCTAGCCTGGAATTCCGTCCCCCCTCATTAGAAGCTGTGTGGCCTAGTGGCTAGAGCACAGGCCTTGGAGTCAGAAAGACCTGGGTTCTAATCCTAGCTCGGCCACTTGTCCACTGTGTGATGTTAGGCAAGCCACTTCACTTCTCTGTGCCTCAGTTCCCTCATCTGTAAAAGGGAGATTAAGACTGTAAGCCCCGTGTGGGACAGGGGTTGTGTCCAACCTGATTATCTTGTATCTACCCCATCTCTTAGAACGGTGACTGGCACATAATAAGCAGTTAACAAATAGCACAATGATTATTGTTATTTTTATGGCATTTATTAAGTGCTTACTATGTGCAAAGCACTGTTCTAAGCACTGGGGAGGTTACAAGGTGGTCAGGTTGTCCCATGGGGGGCTCACAGTCTTAACCCCCATTTTACAGATGAGGTAACTGAGGCACAGAGAAGTGACTTGCCCAAAGTCACCCAGCTGACAATTGGCAGAGCTGGGATTTGAACCCGTGACCTCTGACTCCAAAGCCCATGCTCTTTCCACTGAGCCACGCTGCTTCTCAATATAACAATATAACAGACATATTCCCTGCCCACAGTGAGCTTACAGTCTAGAGGGGGAGACAGACATTAATACAAGTAATATATTATGGCAAGTCACTTCTAGGAATGGGTCAAGACTTACCTCCTATTGAGTTCTACCTAGGCAACCAGCTAGGAAAGTAAGTGGTGAAAGCAGGCAGCATGAACAATCAGTCCAGATAATGACACCCAAAGACCTGCAGGACTTTTCCCTCAAGAAGTGTGACTTGAATCTCTGGAGGGCCTGTCTCCACTCCATTAATAGACCTGGGAATTGTTCAGCCCTTCACTTTGCTAGAGACAGGCAGCACCTGCTTAGAATCATCTTCTAAAGAATAACCAGCTCAGAAAAGAGTGATGGTTTGGTAAATTGCCACATACCAGCTCACTGCAAACTATTATAAAAACACAGAAGTTTCTTTTTGGGTTTAGAAAGGAAAAAAAACCCTCAAGGAGACAGCACATTCAGAAAGATTAAATCTTTTAGCTCAGGTTTCTGTGAAGATGTTTGCTCACAATTGCTGCCGCTTTGTAGAGGATGGGGCTATTTAGGCTATACTCTAGCTGTAAAAAGCAGCATTACTAGTAGAAAGTTGCCACATTTACTGCAACAGTTATTCATAACAATTTCAATGGGAGAAAACTATTTGCCAAGATTTACAAGCCATATTAAATAGACTAAGATTTTAAGGCTGAGGAGTTTTCAAATCACAAATGACAGCCCACGAGTGGTAACATTTTACATAGCTTTCCTTTAGGCTTCCCTGGCTAAATTCTTATTTCCCCTACTCACGTTCCCTTCCGCATCATCCTTGCACTTGGATGTGTATCCTTTTTGCACCCTACCCTCAGGCCCACAGCACTTATGTACATATCCAGAATTTATTTTAATGGCTTTCTCCCCCTCTCGACTATAAGCTCCTTCTGAACAGGGAACATGTCTATCAACTCTGTTACTATTGTACTCTCTCAAGTGCTTAATACGGTACTCTGCATATAGTAAAGTGCTCAATAAATACCATTGATTAAATACTACAACTTGCCTTTTCCTCCTTTTGTGCACTGTACTAAGAGTTTGGGAGAGTACAATATCACAGAAATTGGAAGGCCCATTCCCTGCCCACAGGGAAAACTCTAAAAGTAGGGAGACACCAGAGTTTTAGAAGAAAACTGGAATACCCAATCCCATACTCTGCCCTTCTCCCTAATTTCTTGGTGGCTTCCAGAGTTGGGGTGGAGATTTAAACCCTTCAAGCATTCTGGACCTTGCAGTTCTGATTGCTGAACATGCTCATTCAACTTCTAGCCCAGAAGTAGAAGACCAGCCCCTTCCAAAAAGTGGAAATCCTGCTCTGGGATCCTGAGACAATGGGCTGGCCAGTTGAGTCAAAACTCTCCTGGCTCTGGAGGACATTTGTCCAATTTTTCAAAAATAGTTGAACCATCCTCCTAAAATCTGGGATTATCATGGCGCCAGTCCAGATCATGGGATCTGGCCTATTTGAGACCTGTTGCTGTTGTTGTTGTGGTTTATGGTGTTTGTGAAGCGCTTACTATGTGCCAGGCACTGTTCTAAGTGCTGGAATCGATACAAATTAATCAGGTTGGACGCAGTCCCATTTCCCCACTGGACAGAATGAGGTAACTGAGGCACAGAGAAGTGAAGTGACTTGCCCAAGGTCACACAACAGACAAGTGATGGATTCCACTAAGCCATGCTATTTCTCAGACCTCCTCTTACCTATAATTTATTTTTGTGTCTGTCTCTCCTATAGACTGTAAACTCCTGTAGACTGTGAACGCCGGGCAGTTATCACATCTACCAATTCCATGGTACTGTACTTTCCCAAGTGCTTAATACAGTGTTCTACACACAGTAAGTGCTCAATAAATACCACTGATTGATTGATAGGTGCCAGAAAATTGTTTCAGTGTGGTATGTTTTGAGAATCAGCATTTAGGAAACTGCTACAAAGATAACCACATTTTAAGAATGTCATAAAATTTCATTTAAGTCCCAGGTTTTGGCATTTTTTTTCTAATTCTGACGTTTTTCACTACAGTAGAATTTTCTGATGAAAGTACTGTACTTATTGTCTCTATTCTCTGAATAAATCAACAGAGTGGTTGGAAAACTCTTGAATTAATAAGGTACTAAGGAACAAAAGGCCAAGGAAATTTGACGCTAGAAAAAAAATTGGATGTATTGTAACATTCTGAAAGCTTTTGTCTTCCCACAAAGGGAAAGCTGCTCTTGTTCACATTCCACTCCAAAATGAACTTCACACCAAAGAGGATGTTCCCGTTATCACTTCCAGCCAATTATTGTACTGCATAATCATTGCATATTGTGCAAGAGAAAGACAGAGCACTTCAGAAAGAGCACCATGTTCTGAGAGTTGATTCCAGGTGATGAATCCAGGAAAATACCAGAGGGGTTACTATATAATAATAATAATGATGGCATTTATAAAGTGCTTACTATGTGCAAAGCACTGTTCTAAGCACTGAATATGTTCACCAAAGACTGAAATTGAAGTGAATGTAAGTAGAAACCTCAAAACCTTAAGCAGTTTGGAGACAGCAAGAAACAACAAAAACTGGGGCAAAAATTGTTAGTTACGTGGAGTAATTAAAACAATATTCAGATGGAACTGTTACCTAAGGCCTAGAGTTACTCTAACTGGAACAGAGATCTCTTTCATTAGGCTGCTTCCATTTCTCAAATGAAACAGATAAAAAGCCGCAAAAGGAAGATGCTCGTTGCCAGGGGAAAAACCGGAGTGGTGGGAAGACAGAGGAAAGGGGGAAAAGAGGAATAATAAGAGCAGAGATGTGGAAAGGGAGGTGAGAAGGCTGAAGGAAGTGAAGAAAGGTAGGAGAAAGAGCAGAATGGATGCTGGCCAAGTGACTCATTACAGCAGGAGTTCAGCAAGCGGAAGGAAAGGAGGAAGAGGCAGAGT
Organism: Tachyglossus aculeatus; assembly: GCF_015852505.1. Taxonomy (NCBI): domain Eukaryota; kingdom Metazoa; phylum Chordata; class Mammalia; order Monotremata; family Tachyglossidae; genus Tachyglossus; species Tachyglossus aculeatus. The sequence continues at coordinate 38,443,170 of NC_052072.1, forward strand.
GGCCCAGTGAAAGGAGCCCAAACTTGGGAGTCAGTGGACCTGGATTCGAACCCTGCCTCCACCACTCGTCGGTTGTGTGACCTTGGGCAAGTCACTTCACTTACCTGTGCCTCAGTTACCTCATCTGTAAAATGGGAATTATGACTGTGAGCCCTTAGTGGGACAGGGACTGTGTCCAACCTGATTATCTCGTATCTCCTAAAGCACAAAGAAACACAACCTGCTGTGTGATCCCAAACAGTCAGGCTGAGGCAGAGGCTGGGAAGCATAGCAGCATCATGCCTTGTACACCACACACACACACACACACACACACACACACACACACACACAACTGTTCCATCTCATCAAGCAATAATATTTATTGCGTTAGTGAGGGAAGACAGGCACTAAAATAATTTACAGATAGGACCAAGAAGGAGAGAGACTAGGTACGAAATGAATGCTTAATTAAAAGTTATTTACAAATGTGCTCTAAGGGCTGTGAGTGGTTAATAATAATAATAATGATGGCATTTGTTAAGCGCTTGCTATGTGCAAAGCACTGTTCTAAGCGCTGGGGAGGTTACAAGGTGATCAGGTTGTCCCACGGGGGGCTCACAGTTTTAATCCCCACTTTCCAGATGAGGTCACTGAGGCACAGAGAAGTTAAGTGACTTGCCCAAAGTCAAACAGCTGACAGTTGGGGGAGTCGGAATTTGAACCTATGACCTCTGACTCCAAAGCCTGTGTTCTTTCCACTGAGCCACGCTGTTAAGCACATCACTGGGATGATCAAACTAGAAGAGAGGAGAAATTAATTGGGGAAGGCCTCTTGGAGGAGTTGTGATTTCTGAAGGGCTTTGAATTTGGGGACAGCTAAGATCTGGTGACTATGAAGGGGGAGGGAGGCCCATGCAGGAGGAAAAGGTCCGAGGTGGGAGACTCAAAACTGAGAGCGAGACCCAGTGAGTAGATTTCTCTTTTTTTTTTAATGGTATTTCTGTAAGCTCTTGATAAGGGAGCAAGTCAGGGCAAAGCAGAAGGGAGTGGGAGAAGAGGAAAAGAGGGCTCAGTAGGGGAAGGTCTCTTGGAGAAATGCCTTCAGTAGGGCTTTGAAGCGGGGGAGAGTCATTGTCTGTCAGATATGAGGAGGGAGACCATTCCAGGCCAGAGGCAGGGTGAGGGCGAGAGGACAGCGGCGAGATAGATGAGATCGAGGCACAGTGAGAAGGTTGGCACTGGAGCAGCAAATCAATCAATCAATCAATCGTATTTATTGAGCGCTTACTGTGTGCAGAGCACTGTACTAAGTGCTTGGGAAGTACAAGTTGGCAACATATAGGGACAGTCCCTACGCAACAGTGGGCTCACAGTCCAAGAGCAAAGTGTGCGGGCTGAGTTGTAGGAGGAGAGTTGCAAGGTAAGGTAGGAGGGGTCAAGGAGATTCAAATTACTCCTCACAGTCAGCTTTGAGGCTATCAACCAACTTGCCCATCTTATCTGCCCTCTCTCTTTGTCAGTGTTTGGCATATAGTAAGCGCTTAACAAATATCATCATTGTTGTTGCCTTCTAAAGATAATCTTCTAACTACTGCTCATTCTTTTCACTCCCACCCTTGTCTCCTCACCTATGCTGTTCCCCCAGCCTGAAAGTTTCTACCTCCACAATTCCAACAGACCACAGCATTTCCCACATTCAATGCCCTCCAAAATATCCCTTCCTCCATTCATTCAATCGGATTTAATGAGCGCTTACTGTGTGCAGAGCACTGTACTAAGCGCTTAGCCTTCCCTGATTGGTCCTAGCATCCCAAGCCATGCCAACCCACCAGCAATTTTCAGCAGTTATGTATTTATTTATGCATCATCCTAAGGACTTTTGTATATATGCAGTTCACTTGTACTTGTAAATATGTTATTCAATTGTGCATTTAATTCCATACTTTATAAACATTTTAAGTTTGTCTCCTCCATTGAAGTATAAATTCCTTGTGGGTAAGGAACATATCACTTCTCAGTTTTAAACTTCAATCAACAGTATTTGAGTATTGAGCACTTATTATGTGCAGAGCACTCTACTAAGCACTGGGGAGAGTACAATACAACAATAAACGGACACATTCCCTGCCCACAATGAACTTCCAGTCTAGAGGGGAGACAGACATGAATATAAATAAACTTCCTGAGGTCTTAGTACTACTAATCGTAGTACTGTGACTACTATCACTCAATTACATCTCCCTTGCAGTCTGAATTGAAGGATAGGCTTTTATATTCATAAATTTTCATTTTTTTCCTGCCCCTTGTAAATTGGCACAAAGCTGTTGCATCAGTTTATATCATTTCAAGAGAAAACTCACTTAAAAATTATATTTACAGTAAAAATGTTATTTGAAGCTGTATGGGTGGAGAATATCAGTGGCATAATGTGCAATGTTAGGTTTAAATCTGATACCATCTTCTGAAATGCTTTGTACTCAAAGGGACACTTTCAAGGGCTCTGTCTCACCATCAGTAGCCTCATGATATTTTGTTGGATATTCTTAAATGCAGCTACATAGAAATTATGAAGGGCTGTAATGTTTGAATTTAGTGCAATTTAATACTCTTGCCTCGGTCTCCTAGTAAACTGTAGAAAATTTAAAAAGGAAATAATCACCAGGATCATGTCACTGATTTCACTTTACTCAACATTACTTCAGGTTACTGAAATACTAAAGGTTTCTCAGCATTAGCTCTAGACTTCTTTCAAGTTTTTTTTTTTTAATTTAAATTTTTTTCAAAAATCAATTAATCAAATACTGCATGGTGAAAGACAAAGTTAAAAATACTGAGCTAAATCATTCAAATTCTCAAATATATTATTTAAGAGTTTAGATATTTTAAAATATTTTATGCTTAAACCTTTTTTTTGCCAAATAAAATCTACGAAAGGGATTCCAAGTGTGTTTGTTTTTAAACTTGACAAAAACCTCACGAATAGAAACACATCATGTCAGGATGGAGTGATTCAGTGCTTATTGATGGGTTCATTTATTTTTCCATTCACAAAAGTATAGTATAGCTGACACATTAAATCAACTTTGCAAATAGCCATTAGTCCATTTACCCAAGGCAAGTAATGATTTATGGGTGGTATGTAGAGAAGAATTCTGATTTGATTAAATGAATAGCTTGTATCTTGGGGAGCTGTGTAGTCAGGGTGGTAAAAGACTTTCATGGGCTGCTAAACTGTCAAGTGAATTTTCAAATCATCAAAAGTAATATGACTTGAAAAATCAAACTGTTTCTCTAAGATCACCGATCTGGAAAAAAATGATTTTGAAAACATGCTTCTGGGCAGATTTGGAACAGGTTCTCATTTTATTTATTATTATTATTTTTTAAAAGATCAGATAAACATGGTATTGGAAGAAGAGTCCGCCCCTCCTCCCCCTCTCCATCCCCCCGCCTTACCTCCTTCCCTTCCCCACAGCAACTGTATATATGTATATATGTTTGTGCGTATTTATTCCTCTATTTATTTATTTTACTTGTACATATTTATTCTATTTATTTTATTCTGTTAATATGTTTTGTTTGGTTGTCTGTCTCCCGCTTCTAGACTGTGAGCCCACTGATGGGTAGGGACCGTCTCTATATGTTGCCAACTTGTACTTCCCAAGCACTTAGTACAGTGCTCTGCACACAGTAAGCGCTCAATAAATACTATTGATTGATTGATTCCACTTAAGGCAATAGAGAGAAGAACAGTCTGGTGGTTGTGCAGAAAGGCCATGGCAAGACTTGGCCAGTAATCTATTGTGTGGATCCCAGCCAAATCACTTAACCTCTGCCTTTTCCCTTCGCCTCACCTATAAAGTAAGAGGTAATATGACTGCTCACCTTACCCTGCAGGTTTTCCGTGAGGAAGAATAAAAGGGTTTATAAAAACGGTAGGTTCCTGGGAAAAGAGGCATTACATTAGAAAAAGAATCATCACAATATAAGTCTTAAATTGGGCCTAAGGGTGAATAGTTTTTCAATGATTTTTTATTTCATTTTCAAAGAAGTAGCTCACTTAATTATGTCCTTTGGTCAGATAATTTTCATCTGATGCAACGCTTTCAGGGTCTTCCCTTAATGGAACTGAGTGTTGCAATAACTCACACTTTATTCATTATTTCACGGCATATCGATACATCCCTCCCTGACTATCTTTTGAACTACTTTATTGAGCGTTTTCAAAATGATGGCCCATTTAGTTTATGCATTTTTCTTTGAGTTGGGTTATTTCTCATATGTGTGATCTAAGAATGCACTGAATGAAGGAAGTTAAGGGAAATGCATTCATCAGTCTTGGCTTTACAATGTATTGTCATCTTTATATGCCCTTAAAGCATTTTCCCAGGGAATTAAATAGAAATGGGTAATTATTTTGGTATGAATCTAGTTTCTTCCTGTATTTTACCAAGATGACAATATTTTCATGTCTCTCTCTCTCCCCCGATAGAGAACTCAGTTATCAGTGGCCCCTTGTATAGAGACACACTCACTGGGTCTTATTTTGCATCTACCTCAATGCTTAGTAAAGTGCACATAATCATCATCATCTTCAATGGTATTTATTGAATGCTTACTGTATGCAGAGCAGTGTACTAGGGCTTGGAAAAATACAATACAACAGAACTAGCAGATACCTCCCCTGCCCTCCCTGATATTAATATAAATAAATAATTGGTAGTAAATAATACAATGTCCAAGGAAGTAAGGATAGTTAAGGGGGTAGATTCATGAAGGCTAGTATTCAGGTCAAGCTAGAGGTCTAAATAACAGTCATAATGCCTGACGTTCTTTATAATAATAATAAGCAGAGAAGCAGCATGGCTCAGTGGAAAGAGCATCGACTTTGGAGTCAGAGGTCATGGGTTCAAATCCCAGCCCTGCCACTTGTCAGCTGTGTGACTTTGGGCAAGTCACTTAACTTCTCTGTGCCTCAGTTTCCTCATCTGTAAAATGGGGATTAAGACTGTGAGCCCCCCGTGGGACAATGTGATCACCTTGTATCTCCTCCAGTGTTTAGAACAGTGTTTTGCACATAGTAATAAATGCTATTATTATTATTATTATTATTATTAAGCACTTACTATGTTCCAGGCACTGTAGTGAGCACTGGGGTAGATACAAGGTATTCAGGATGAACACAGGATGTGTCCCACATGGGGCTCACAGTCTTTATCACCGTTTTACAATCTATAAATCAGTGGTATTTATAGAGTGTTTATTATGTGCAGAGCACTTGCTAAGTGCTTTGGGGAGTACAACAAAATTAGCAGACACATTATCTGTCCATAACAAGTTTACAGATGAGGGAACTGAGGCACAGAGAAGTTCAGTGACTTACCCAAGGACACGCAGCTGACAGGTGGCGGAACCGGGACTTGAACCCTGATCTCATCTGTTAAATGAGGATTAAGACTACAAGCCCCATGTGGCACAGGGACTGTGTCCGACCTGATTACCTTTTATCTACCCCAGTGCTTAGAACAATGTTTGGCACATAGCAAGTGCTTAAGAAATAACGTAATTATTATTATCGTTATTATTATTATTACTATTATGTGGCAGAGATTGATCCATAGCAACATACACGAAGAGCTATTCTACAGTGAGCTGAAATGGCATTATAGTAAACAGAATGGACAGAAAATTTAAGAGAAGCAGCATGGTGTGGTGGGCCTGGGAATCATAAGGCCATGGGTTCTATTCCCGGCTCCACCACTTGTTTGCTGTGTGACCTTGGGCAAGTCAATTTACTTCTCTGTGCCTCAGTTACCTCATCTGTAAAATGGAGATCGAGACTGTGAGCCCCACATGGGACAGGGACTCCGTCCAACCCTATTTGCTTGTATCCACCCCAGCACTTAGTACTGTGCCTGACACATAGTAAGCGCTTAACAAATGCCATAATTTTCATTATGATTATCATTACTAAAAATTGCTCTGAGGACCTAGTGAAGCAAGAACCTTAATTGCTGTGGCACGACAGTGATCAATAAGCAGGCAGAAGCATCAGAAGGCATGCAGCTGTTAGATTTGTATGTATCTGTAAATTATATGTTTTAACTTATTTTATTTATACTATACTGTCTCCCCCTCTAGACTGCAAGCTCCTTGTGGGCAGGGAATGTGTCTACCAACTCTGTCATATCGTACTGTCCCAAGCACTTAGTTCAGCGTGTTTTGCACGCAAAAGTGCTCAAAAAGTATGATCAAACAAATCTATTGAAGGCCTATTACGTTCAGAGCACTGTCCTAAGTGCTTGGGACAATATAATGTGATACAATATGATACAGTGCTCTGCACATAGTAGGCCTTCAATACATTCGTTTGATCATATTTATTGAGCACTTTTTGCGTGCGAAACGCTGTACCAAGTGATGGGGAGAGTACAATATCACAATAAACTGTAAGCCCACAATGAGCTTACAGTCTAGAAATACCACTGATTGATTGATTGATTGATAAATGGGATGACTGCCCAAAAGAGGAGCCAGAGGACCTACGTTCTCATCCTGGCTCCGGCACTTAACTGCGGTGTGACCTTGGTTGAGTCACTTCACTTCTCTGTATCCCAGTTCCCTCATCTTCAAAATGGAGATTCAATCCCTGTTCTCCCTCCTACTTAGACTGTGACCCCCACGTGGGTCCTGATTCATTCATTCTAGAAATACCAGTGATTGATTGATTGACTGATAAATGGGATGACTGCACAAAAGAGGCTTTGGGAAGACTCTGACGCCAAGAGGAAGAGAGGAAACCAGGGCCGGGCGCTTTGGGTAGCAAGTGCAACAGCAGAACAGGGGAAGAGTGATAACCCATAAATAATACTTAATACACAGTATGAGGAAGGAACTAGCACTCACCAATAATGAGTTCATCATCAGGAACATCATTTTTGAACCTGTACAGCTTGCTTGATCTATGCATAGGTCAAGAGCAGACTTGAACCATAGCCAACATAGTACATGCCTACTTAAATGAAGGATGTAATTGAAATGAAACAGGAAGTCTACAGTGGATGCCTAACGGGTGAAACAAGCGCCTTTAAATCCATAGGAGATGAGAAGAAACTTCCCAGGTGCTTAGTACAGTGCTCTGCACCCACTAAGCACTCAATAAATACGATTGAATGAATGAATGAAACGTGGCCAACTGGATAGAACACAGTCCTGGGAGTCAGAAGGATGTGGGTTCTAATCCTGGTTCCACTACTTGTCTGCTGTGTGACTCAGCGTGGCTTAGTGGAAAGCGCCCAGGCTTGGGAATCAGAGGTCGTGGGTTCTAATCCTGGCTCCGCCACTTGTCAGCTGTGTGACTTTGGACAAGTCACTTAGCTTCTCTGGGCCTCAGTTCCCTCATCTGTAAAATGAGGATGAAGTCTGTGAGCCCTACGTGGAAACAACCTACCCTAGGGTATCTACCCTAGTGTTTAGAACAGTGCTTTGCTCATAGTAAGTGCTTAACAAATGCCATCGTTATTATTATTATTATTTTCTGTGCCCCGGTTACCTCATCTGTAAAATGGGGATTTAGACTTTGAGCCCCATGAGGGACAGGTACTGTGTCCAATCTGATTAATTTGTATCTATGTGCCTGGCATGAAGTAAGTGCTCAGTAAATACCAAAAAAAATTTGCCGTGTAGGGCTAAATTATTGCTTAATCATGCAATGACTAACAAGCATGTTTCTTAAGAGAAGAATTTGTCAACTAAACTGAGCAAAGAACATGACCCACACACAAAGGTGGGAGTCAAAGCTTTGTTTGACCAACTAGGCCCAAATTTAACTCTGTAGGTGGGAAACCTCTCCTTGCTGTGACGTTTGAAGAGTTAAAAAAAAAAAACAAAAAACAAAATGAATTTTGTTGAACAATTGCTTTGAACCAACCTGGTTTTGCAGTTAATTAACCGAGAAAATCAACTGAGAAGCAGAGTTTCCTAGTGGAAAGAACACGGGCATGAGAGTCAGGGGACCTACTTTCTCATCCTGGCTCCGGCACTTACCTGCTGTGTGACCTTGGTTGAGTCACTTCACTTCTCCGTGTCCCAGTTCCCTCATCTTCAAAATGGGGATTCAATCCCTGCTCTCCCTCCTACTTAGACTGTGACCCCCATGGGGGGTCCTGATTCATTCATTCACTGTCGTATTATTGAGCACTTACTGTGTGCAGAACACTGTACTAAGCGCTTGGGAAGTACAAGTCAGCAACATATAGAGACGATCCTTACCCAACAATGGGCCCACAGTCTGATCACTGACTATCTTCCCCAGCACTTAGTACGGTGGTTGGCAAGTGATAAGCACTTAAGTAAAATTATTATTATTATTAAAGTCCTTGTCTTACACACTCATTTATTCAATCCTCAAAATAATTTTTACCATTAACACCACGGTACTTAAGTGTTCACAACCAAAGATATTTCTTGTCAGAATTTCTGGACAGAAGCACTGCTGAGTAGGTAAGACCCTATAAGTCAGCAGATTCAACAAACTGCCTGTATCATTTAATTAGGTACCATTTACACTTTTGATTGTAGAATTTTACTTGGGCACTGAAGCATACAACCTTCATTAGCTAAGAAGGAAACAGAATTAGAGCAAGACAGACTATCTATGTTCAGATTTAACTTTCAGTATGGTAAAGTGAACCAAGATGTCATCTGACTTTTTTTTTCAGGTGCTATAGTCCCATATTTTAGGGATTACAGCTGAACCCATGCCTAAACAATTTTGCTTCCAACTTTTCAGGTTGAAGTGATAGAATAATAATAATAATAATATTTGTTATGCACTTACTATGTGCCAAACACTCTACAATGTGCTGGGTTAGATATGGTATAAGCAGATCATGCTGAGTCTCCATCCCACACAGCTCACAGTTTTGGGGGGATAGAGGAGATATATTTTATCACCATTTTACAGGTGAGCAAACTGAGGCACAGAGAAGCTTAATGACTTGCCCAAAGACACACAGCAGGCAAGTGACAGAGCTAGCATTAGAACCCAGGGCCCATTCCTCCCACGCCCAAGATCTTCCCACTAGGCTATACTGCTTCTCTGCGCTTCATTATCCATCCCACTTCCTTTTCCTCTCTGTCTCTGGTTATCTCCATATAATAATAATAATAATAATAATAATAATAGCATTTATTAAGCGCTTACTATGTGCAAAGCACTGTTCTAAGCGCTGGGGAGGATACAAGGTGATCAGGTTGTCCCACATGGGGCTCACAATCTTAATCCCCATTTTACAGATGAGGTAACTGAGGCACAGAGAAGTTAAGTGACTTGCCCAAGTCACACAGCTGACAATTGGTGGAGCTGGGATTTGAACCCATGACCTCTGACTCCAAAGCCCGGGCTCTTTCCACTTAGCCATGCTGCTTCTCCTATATTCTAACACTTTCATCTCTCTATATCCAGCGTGGCTCGGTGGAACGAGCCCGGGTTTTGGAGTCAGAAGTCAGGGGTTCAAATCCCGGCTCCGCCAATTGTCAGCTGTGTGACTTTGGACAAGTCACTTAACTTCTCTGTGTCTCAGTGACCTCATCTGTAAAATGGGGATTAAGACGGTGAGCCCCCCGTGGGACAAACTGATCACCTTGTAACCTCTCCAGCACTTAGAACAGTGCTTTGCACATAGTAAGCGCTTAATAAATACCATCATTATTATTATCATTATTATTATTATCCTTCCACCCCTCCCAGGTTCACAAGATTAAGTTCCAGTCTCGACTATGGGAGGAAGAGTCAAGCCGAGGCCTGTCCATTCCATTCCATTCCTAGCTTGGGCCATGGTTGGCGAGTGGCGGGCAATCTGCTACAAGTCAAAACTCACCTGTACTGGGCAGCAGCAGCGTAGGAGAGAGTCGAGGGTGGAGACTCAAGTTACTGCACGGACGAGGCAGTGGTAAACCACTTCCATATTTTTACCAAGGAAACTCTAAGAGTACACTACTAGAGCGATTGCTGATGGCGGTGGGGTGTTCTGGAAGAGATGTGTCCACGGCATCGCTATGGGTCGGACACGACTCTACAGCATAAGACAACAACAACAAAAGGAGGAAATTAATACTGATACTTCTGGAATTCAAGGATAATATTAAGCATTTTGAAGCATTATATCATCCCCCTGGCCTGGAATGCCCTCCCTCCCCACATCTGCCAAGCTAGCTCTCTTCCTCCCTTCAAGGCCCTACTGAGAGCTCACCTCCTCCAGGAGGCCTTCCCAGACTGAGCCCCTTCCTTCCTCTCCCCCTCGTCCCCCTCTCCATCCCCCCATCTTACCTCCTTCCCTTCCCCACAGCACCTGTATATATGTATAAATGTTTGTACATATTTATTACTCTATTTTACTTGTACATATCTATTCTATTTATTTTATTTTGTTACCATGTTTTGTTTTGTTCTCTGTCTCCCCCTTCTAGACTGTGAGCCCACTGTTGGTTAGGGACCATCTCTATATGTTGCCAACTTGTACTTCCCAAGTGCTTAGTACAGTGCTCTGCACACAGTAAGTGTTCAATAAATATGATTGATTGATTGATCATCATTCTATCAGTAGTATTTATTGAGTGCTTACTGTGTGCAGAACCCTGTGATAAGTGCTTGGGAGAGTATACAGTTTAGCAGAGTTGGTAGATACTTTCTCTGCCCATAATGAGTTAACAATGTGGAGCAGGAGATAGACATTAATATAATCAATCAATCAGTGGTATTTATTGAGCACTTGGTATGTGCAGAGCACTGTACTACACACTTGCAAAAGTACAATACAGCAGAATTAGCAGACACATTCCCTAACCAAAATGAGTTCACAGTCTAGAGTGGGAGACAGACATTAATGTGAATAAATAACTAATTTTCATATATCATTTATAGATATATGCAAATGGGCTATGGGGCATTATAAACTTCCTAGAGGGAAAGAAATAGGTCATTTATCTGCTTTGTGCATTGTGAACATTTAATATTAAGTCTGTTATCAGAGACCCTACTGACCACTGAACATTTTTTTGGAGGAGTAAGTTTATTTGTTTTTTGGTTAAGACTAAAGTTTGGAGCTCTTAATCATCATTTTGCACTATTTTGGCTGTCAACAGCTTTTCCATCTCTACTGGTTCCTTTTTGAGCCAAATCCTAGACCACTTAAAGCATTTCTGCTCTGTGAAGGGAGGGATACACTCCATCATGGTATAGGTCATCTCTCTCTTTGAGCTGCTTGAGAACATAATAAATAACAAATCCGGCACTGTGTTTAACTATAATAATAATTAATAATTATGGTATGTGTTCAGCACCTAATATGTGTCAAGCACTGTTCTAAGTACTGGGTTAGATACAAGTTAATTGGGTCAGATACAGTGGCTGTCCCCTTTGGGGCTCCCAATCTTGAAGGGAGAACAGGTATTGAGGAAATTTAGGCACAGAGAAGTGAAGTGACTTTGCTCAAAGTCACACAGCAGACAAGTGACAGAGCATGGATAAGATCCCAGGTCCTCCGACTCCTAAACTCATGCTCTTTCCACTCGACCACATTACTTCCTTAATTATCTATATCGGTTTGCGGTTGGAAAGTTATCAAGTGGTTGATGAGTGAAATCGAGAGGCCAATGGTCGGCGTGTGAATTTTCCCCTGAAAATAGTTAATCACACACCAGTTGACTCCAGTCGGTTGGTCAAAAGGTGATCCATCACTGAAGCCGGCTCCCGGTTCCTGGAGTCAAACCGAACGTGTCTGTGGGTTATGTCTGTGTTTATGAGTAGTCTGGGCCAATTTGGCAGGGGAAATTAAGAATGGCACATTGTTTAGATGCCTGAGCATAATGCGAACACTCTGTCATTTTCAGGACCTGTCGAATCTATATAAACAAGCGTTGTGTTCCGTCCTATTGCAAAGCCATCAAGAGAGTGGGGTTCTAGCCTTCTCTGCAGAACTGAAGTGAAAGATCAGAACAACAAACTTTCCAAACCTTTCCTATTCCGGGGCTTAATTGCTGATCTAGGAACAACATCCTTCCATTTCCAAGAACCAACTTCAGGTTTCCTCATCTATTGTGAGAAAGACAATTCCTCCTCGCCTTGTCATCTGGGAGTCGGTCCAGTGACTTATCCCTGCTGCCTGTTTTACTGTAAGTTCGACGCGTGTTTATCCTTGAGGGCCAGGTTGCAGATAGGCACTAAGAAGTTGTTTAACTAAATGGGATATGTGATGCCAAATAATCTCTGCTTTTGAATTGATATATCTAGATCTTTGATGCTCCGGCATGAATTCTTTAACCCAATATTTCTTATCAAAATCCTGGCCAAAAACAATTCCCTCTTGGCTGCACTAAATCAGTTCCTACAGACAGATGGAATGAGGCAAGTGGGGAATACTGCTTCCCTCCCATCTCGGGAAGACTGTGACACTGTTTATCAGCTGCCAGTCTTGCCAGGCAATTGACAGATGGAAAAGCAAATACCATTTGCAACACATTTTAAGGCAAATTTGGGAAGGGAAAGCAAACCTGATGCCATGATTTCTTCCGTCCTTTTGCACTACCAGGTTAGTTACATCTAGGTAGGCTTCTGCAAAATGGAGCATTTCTTGAAGTCAATTTGGGAAATGGAGACTGTAGAACACCCTTTCTCTCTGGGGCAAGGTTTCAGAGATTGCAGGTGTCAGCTCCTCAGGGCCACAGGGACTTTGCCCCAGGGCATTCACAGTTTGGGGAAGATGCCAATCAATCAATCAGTCCTATTTATTAAGCGTTTGTTATGTGCTGAGCACAGTACTAATAATAACAATAATAATAATTATGGTATTTGTTAAGCGCTTACAATGTGCCAAGTTCTAAGTGCTGCGGTAGATATAAGGCAATCAGGTTGTCCCACGAGGGGCTCACAGTTTTAATCCTCATTTTACAGATGAGGTAAGTGAGGCACAGAGAAGTTAAGCATCTTGCCCAAGGTCACACAGCAGACAAGTGGCAGAGCCAGGATTAGAACCCATGCCCTCTGACTCCCAAGCCCGTGTGCTTGGGATTGCTTGCTCCTCCTTCAAAGCCTTATTGAAGGCACATCTCCTCCAAGAGGCTGTCCATTCATTCATTCAATTCAATTGTATTTATTGACTATTATTCCCTGACTAAGCCCTCCTTTCATCTTCTCCCACTCTCTTCTGTGTCACCCTTATTCACTCCCTTTATTCATCCCCCCCCAGCCCCACATCACTTACTTACATATCTGTAATTTATTTATTTATATTAATGTCTGTCTCCCCCTCTAGACTGTAAGCTCACTGTGGGCAGGGAATGTGGCTTTTTATTATTGTACTCTCCCAAGTGCTTAGTCCAGTGCTCTGCACACAGTAAGTACGACTGAATAAATGAATGAATGGGAGACTAATAATAATAATAATGATGGCATTTGTTAAAGTGCTTATTATGTGTGAAGCACTGCTCTAAGCGCTGGGGGGTGATACAAGGTGATCAGGTTGTCCCATGTGGGGCTCACAGTCTTAATCCCCATTTTACAGATGAGGTAATTGAGGCATAGAGAAATGAAGTGACTTGCCCAAATTCACACAGCAGATGAGTGGAGGAGTCAGGATTAGAACCCATGACCTCTGACTCCCAAGCCCATGCTCTTTCCACTGAGCCATGCTGCTTCCATGTGCTGACATGCCTCCTTAAATAAAAACCTAGAATGTATCATACTTTGGGTTGAATGATACTAAAATGAGACTTTCCTGATTAAGACGTCTTTTTCCTGACTCCCTCTCAATCAGTCCTATTTATTGAGCATTCGCTAAGTGCAGGGCCCTGTTTCTAAGTGCTTGGGACAGTACAGTACAGAATTGGTAGGCATTTTTCCCTGCTCACAATGAGTTTTCAGTCTAGAATCCACAGTCTCTCTTCTGTGTCGTCTGTGCAGTTGGATCTTTACCATTTGGGCACTTGGTATTCATCCCCTCCTCAACCCCACAACATTTATGAACTTCTTCCCCTCCCCTCCCCATCACCCCAATTTGATCCCTTTGCTCTACCTCCCCTCAACAGCACTTGTATATATATGTACATATTTATAATTCCATTTATATTAAGGATGTGCATATATCTGTAATTCTATTTATATTGATGCTATTGATGCCTGTTTACTCAATAATAATAATAATGATGATGATGGCATTTGTCAAGCGCTTACTATGTGCAAAGCACTGTTCTAAGTGCTGGGACGGATACAAGGTGATCAGGTTGTCCCATGTGGGGCTCACAATCTTAATCCCCATTTTTCAGATGAGGGAACTGAGGCACAGAGAAGTGAAGTGACTTGCCCAAAGTCACACAGCTGACAATTGGTGGATGCGGTATTTGAACCCATGACCTCTGACTCCTGAGCCCATGCTCTTTCCACTGAGCCACACTGCTTCTTGTTTTTTGATGCCTGCCCCTTCTGGACTGTGATCCCATTGTGGGCGGGTACTATCTCTATCTGTTACTGAATTGTACTTTCCAAGCACTTAGTAAAGTGTTCTGCACACAGTCAGTGCTCAATAAATGCAACTGAATGAATGAATGAATACCCAAAACGTATTTATTTATGTAGATTAATGCCTGCCCACCCCCACCCCCCCCAGAATGTAAGCTCATTGAAGCAGGAAACACACCTACCAACTCTGTTGTATTGTACTCTCCAAGCACTTAGTACATTGCTGTGCATACAGTAAGCTTTCAATAAACACCATTGCTGAGAATATCTTCCTGATCCAAAAGCACATTTTGGTCAGGGCTCTGGCTTCCAGCGCTTAGAACAGTGCTTGGCACATTGAGCTGTGAGCCCACTGTTGGGTAGGGACCGTCTCTATATGTTGCCAACTTGTACTTCCCAAACGCTTAGTACAGTGCTCTGCACACAGTAAGGGCTCAATAAATATGATTGATTGATTGATTGAAAGCACTACACAAATATCATCATCATTTTTTTTAACCTTTCTTTCATCCCTCCCCCTAGAAGTTCCATTCCACCAGAGCCCTGCTCTCTGTTCACTCCCCAGGCCCCAGAAAGAAGAGCTGATGCTTGTATTTGAGGAAGATCTCATTTGTGTAACGCCAAACCTTCGTTCATTCACTCATTCAATCGCATTTACTGACCGTTTACTGTGTGCAGAGCACTGTACTAAGCACTTGGGAGAGGGCGTTATAACAGCAAACTGACACATTCCCTGCCCAAAACCAGCTTACGATCTAGAGGGGGAGACAAATATTAAAATAAAGAAATAAGTAAATAAATTGCAGATGTGGTCCTAAGTGCTGTGCAGCTGGTCGACCTATCTAAATCTCTCCTTCCTGTGGCCCAGCACTTGGAGAGGAGGAGGCTTGACATCACAAATGCTTATAAAAAGCTTGTGTGGTTGTCTCCAGTGGCTCTTGTTCAGGCATTACTCACACTGCCTTAATGGAGAGAGAAATCGGGGTCAAACATTTCTCCAGACACCAGGAATGAATAATAGTGCCAGGCGAAGTGTTTATCGATTCAAGCGCTGCCCAGGGATTAGGCATCAGATGGATGTACTTGCTAACCATCACTGACAGTTGTCCCCCCAAATCTCCCTGTTTTAGACAGCAGTCATTAGAAAGCCATTTTGTTCTTTGCTCTCCGTCCTCTTCCTCATCCATCCCTGCCTGTTCCTGCCGCCTTGCTGAATTGCTCCCCTCATCTTCCCAAGCCCTGAACCCAAGAATCTGCCCTCCCCTCCTCATCTTTGTCCCTTTGTCTTGCCCCTTCCTCTTTCCTCCTCCCCTCACCCAAAGAATTAGGCTACTAAGGGCTAGGCAACAACAGTAACAACAACAGTGGCATTTATTAAGCGCTTACTATGTGCAAAGCACTGTTCGAAGCGCTGGGGAGGTTACAAGGTGATCAGGTTGTACCACGTGGGGCTCACAGTCTTAAACCCCATTTTACAGATGAGGGAACTGAGGCCCAGAGAAGTTAAGTGACTTGCCCAAAGTCACACAGCTGACAATTGGCAGAGCTGGGATTTGAACCCATGACCTCTGACTCAAAAGCCCGGGCTCTTTCCACTGAGCTACGCTGCTTCTCTGTAGGCCTCAACCAGAGGGGCAGAGACAGAGATGGGGTGGGGAAATGACTGTGAGCCCCATGTGGGATAAGGGTTGGGTGACCTTGGGCAAATCGCTTAACTTCTCTGTGCCTCAGTTTCCTCATCTGTAAAATGAGGGATTACGTATTTATTCTCCCACCCAGACCGTAAGCCTTGTGTATCTGACCTGATTGTCTTGTGGTACTTGCTAAACTGTGTATCTGACCTGATTGTCTTGTGGTACTTGCTAAACACTTGCTACGTGCCAGGCACTGTATCTAAGCACTGGGGTGGATACAAGCACATTGGGTTGGACACAGTCCCCTTCCCACATGGGGCTCACAGTCTTAATCCCCACTTTATAGATGAGGGAACTCAGGCACAGAGAAGTGAAGTGACTTCCCCAAGGTCACACAGCAGACAAGTGGCGGAGCTGGAATTAGAAGACCCCAGACCCATGCTCTATCCACTGGGCCATCAATTCCAGTGCTTAGTACAGTGGTTGGCACATAGTAATCACTTAACAAATGCAATTAATTAGCAGGGGAAGGCATCTGAAACTGATAGACGGAGTATGAAACTGACATTTAAAAGGCACAGACTCTCCTTGGCTCCTCCACGAAGCTCAAGGTGATTCACTTACCTTCTCGAAATTTATGTTTTCCTATGGGTAAAATAAGAATAATAGTATTTTCTCTGAACCAATTTCACGGCAATGTTATGAGGGTTAATTAGAGAATGACCATAAAATTCATTAAGCTCCTTAGAGAAGGGCATTACAGAAGATGTTACTATCTTAGCACTAATAGAATCACAGCTAGTGTTGTGGAGTCTCAGCAAAGCCACAGGATTTTCTAGATCAGCAGTAGAAGTTTCGAGCACCAGAAATTCTGTTAAAAGGCATAATCTGATGGCCCTTTTGTTCTGCAGCTTCCAAACCGTCACTCCTGAGTGCTCACTCTTGAAAATTGCATTAGAAATTATCATCTGTCCTTTCTTAGAGCAGAGGCATGATTCAGGGCTTAAAACAGGGTGGCATTTCTGCCAGTTTTTAGCTGGTCTATCCTAGTCTGACCCCTGTCAGGCTTTCTGGGTGGTAAGAGGGAGGTAACTGGAGAAGGGAAGCATGGTACTTTTCTGTACGAACAGTGTCCACCCTAATATAAAATCAAATAGTGTAGAGGCAGTCAGAGATATTGAAAATGTAGCAGTCAGAGATATTGAAAATGTAGCAGTAACACTATCCAATAAAATGGCTTTTTTTCGAAAACATCAGTCGGTCAACTTTATTTGTTGAGCGCTTACTGTGTGCAGAGCACTGTACTCAGCGCCTGGGAGACTACAATACAACTATAAACAGAAACATTCCCTGCCCACAATGAGCTTACAGTCTAGAAAGATCAGCATGCAGGGACTCCCCCTTAACTCGACTTGATCAGTGCTTTCTGCCTCGCTCCCTGGAGCAGAATTGCAGTATATCAATCAATTAATCAATCAATCGATCAGTGGTATTTATTGAGTGCTTATGTGTGCCAAGAGCTTGGGAAGGGACAATATACCAGAGTTGGTAATAATAATAATAATGGCATTTATTAAGCACTTACTATGTGCAAAGCACTGTTCTAAGCCCTGGGGAGGTTACAAGGTGATGAAGTTGTCCCACGGGGGGCTCACAGTCTTAATCCCCATTTTACAGATGAGGTAACTGAGGCACAGAGAAGTGAAGTGACTTGCCCAAAGTCACACAGCTGACAATTGGCGGAGCTGGGGTTTGAACCCATGACCTCTGACTCCAAAGCCCGGGGTCTTTCCACTGAACCACACGGCATGTTTACGTGCCCCTGCTTTAGAACAAAATCATTTCCTGCCAAACTGTAGCAGAAGAGTAAATAACACCCACAACCAAGGAAATGCAACTATCCTATGGGAGACTCTTGGGATGTAAGTCCCGCTGACTGGTAAGGGATCATGGAAACTCCCAAGCTTTCCTTCCTGACCTACAGCAGCCCAGCTGGCTGAGAGAAGGGAAACAACTTAATTAAAACATGAATAAGCTTCCTATTGCTAGCTATCTTCCAGAACGTGGGCTATATCAATCTCTCCATCTTCATTTAGAGAAGTGCCCTTCTTTGGCCCCTCGGCTCACATCTAAAAGCTTAAATGCGATCTCTTAAATCCTTCAAATGTCAGGTGTAATTAGGAACCCCAGCAATTGAAAAGTGGTTAAGGTCCCTGTAAAACTATCTTGCTTGTGACCTAATGGGATAAACATTTTTTTCGCTCTCCTCCTCTTTTCATTATCCCGCTCTTCTCCCCCTTGTCCAGCCTCTCCAACCCTCATGGATACATTCACCACAATCCCCAGAATAAGCCTCCGTTAGGTAGGCACTGCTCTGAAAGCATTACTAGGACATTCATATTTCAGTCCCGAACTGAATGAAATTAGCGTTTCTGAAACCTTTCCTCTGTACACAGTGTTCTCTGAATGCTAACCAGCAATCTAATTTGCAAAGAAAAGATATGAAATGTTTTCTGATTTTTATTTATTAACATGCCAGTTTCATATTCATAGACAATGAAATATTCATATCTTCCATAGGCCGCAAAGATTGGCCATTGCCAATGCATTATTTATCACCCTCATGTTTGTGCTTTGCCAACAACTCAGAAAACCTGATTTCAGCTGGGTTTGTTATGTGCTTCACCTGGATGTGTCTTGATTCAGCTCAGCTGCTCTACAAAATATAGATATTCCTCATAGGAAAAAAATTATTCCGGACATTTGTAGAATTATCTCTATTGCTAAAGAACCTTACATTCAACCAAACCGACACTTGGATCCTTTCACTATATCCCTTCCTTCTGCTTCAAAACCCTTCAAAATTCTCCTTCAAGCTCCCAGTGCTCATGAACATATATTTAAATTGTAAGTTACGTATTTTTTATATTAATGTCTGACTACCCCTTCGGACTGTAAGCTCGTTATGTGCAGGGAAAGTGTTAATTCTATCGCACTGTACTCTCAAGCCCCTAGTACAGTGTTCTGCCCATAGTTAGCACTCAGTAAATATCATTGCTCAAAACTCACCACATATCAAGCGTTCCCTGACTGTTCCCTCTTTCTCAAGCACACCGATCTCCACAGACTCCTCAACACTTATGTTCTTTGTTCATTCATTCATTCCTTCATCATCATCATCAATCGTATTTATCGAGCGCTTACTATGTGCAGAGCACTGTACTAAGCACTTGGGGAGTACAAATTGGCAACAAGTAGAAACAATCCCTACCCCGCAACAGGGTTTTTTTTCGTTTAGTATGTTTTTGTTCTCCTTATAACACCGTAAAATCCAAGGATCCTGAGAAGCAGCATGGCCTATTGGAAAGAGTACAGGCTTGGGAATCAGAGAACCTGCCCTGATGTATGACCTTGGGCAAGTCACTTAACTGCTGTGTGTCTCAGTTTCCTCAGCTGTAAAATGGAGAGTCAATACCCGTTCTTCCTCCTACTAAGATTGTGAGCCCCATATGGAGCAGGTACCGCGTTCGATCTCATCAACTTTTCTCCATTCCAGAGCTTAGAACAGTGCTTGACACATAATAAGCCATACTAAGCACTTTACAAAAGCCCTAATTATTGTCTTCTCTCATTACCCTCTTGTAATTCTCCCTCATGTATAGTTCAATTCATTGTACAAAGTTCTTCTTCAGAAATGGTTCTTTTTGTGGGTTAGAGTTGAATTGAGAAGCAGCGTGGCTTAGTGGATAGAACACAAGCCTGGGAGTCAGAAGGACCTGGGTTCTAATCCCAGCTCTGCCATGTGTCTGCTGTGTGACCTTGGGCAAGTCAGTTAACTTCTCTGGGCCTCAGTTAACTCATCTATAAAGTAGGAATAAGAGTGTGAGCCCCATGTGGGACAGGGACTCTGTCCAACCTGATTAACTTGTACCTACCCCAATGATTAGAACAGTGCTTGGCACATAGTAAGCACTTAACATGTACCATAATTATTATCAATTGAGAAGAAACTGCATTAATTGGGAAGGGGACTTGTCTTTCAACTCTGTTATACTGCATTCATTCAATCATATTTATTAAACACTTACTGTGTACAGAGCACTGTACTAAGCACTTAGGAAAGTACAGTACAACAACAAACAATGACAACCCCTGCCCACAATGAGCTCACAGTCTGTTCTCTCCAAGGCAACTAGTACAGTACTCTGGACTCCATAAAACACTCGATAAACATGACTGATTCACTCATCTAGCTGGTATCATTGTATTGTCCTCTCCCTAGCGCTTAGTACAGCGCTCCACACACAGTAAGCGCTCGATAAATACGATTGAAAGAATGAATTTTGAGGAGGTCCTCCAAACAGAGAGAAGCTTTTCTGCCCCAGTAAATTCAGAGGAAGGCTGTGGGAGTTACAGCCCAGCATCAGTCTAGAGATCCAACAATGCAGCTATCAAAGAGAATTGTCTAAGATAATGGCTTGAAGCAGTCCCAAAGTGAAAGTATGAGAGCATCTTTATGGGAATTGCAAGGCTCACTGCCACAGAACAAAATGGGAGGAGCAGCAGCTGCAAATGGCAAGGAGAAGAAATGATTTCACCCACAGTGTTGGCACAGAAATGAGGAAATACAGCATTTAAATTGAGTGATGGACGATCTTAGCGTAAGGATCAGCAGCACTGGCCTACTAGGGTTGACATAATGGGGAAGGGATGGGCTGGTATCATAGCAAAGAATACCAGTTCTTCCTGCCGGTAGCCTACTTATGCACCCTGAATCCACACCAGGAGATCTGGAATCTCCAAGAATCTCCAACAGGACAGCAGAGACCCGGAAGGGTCCAGAAAGGCTGGACTGGTTCCCATATTCTTACCAATAATAGGAAAGGGAATGGGAGTGAGGACCTTAAGGAATGGAAGCTCCTGTGTTTCCTTCCACCATGTTGCTTTAACTAGTCAGACTACTTATAATAATAATGATGGCATTTATTAAGCGCTTACCATGTGCAAAGCACTGTTCTAAGTGTTGGGGGGGCTACAAGGTGATCAGGTTGTCCCACAGGGGGCTCACAGTCTTAATCCCCATTTTACAGATAGGGTAACTGAGGTCCAGAGAAGTTAAGTGACTTGCCCGAAGTCACACAACTGACAATTGGCGGAGCCGGGATTCAAACCCATGACCTCTGACTCCAAAGCCCGTGCTCTTTCCACTGAGCCACGCTGCTTATATTAATGTCGGTCTCCCCCTCTAGTCTGTAAACTCACTGTGGGCAGGGACTGTGTCAGTTATAGTTATATTGTACTGTCCCAAGTGCTTAGTACAGTGCTCTGCCCACAGTAAGCGCTCAATAAATACAACTGACTGACTTGGTTCCAGCTAGCAAGGTAGCCATCAGAGCCAGGCACAGCTAACCCATTGTACATGAGTTTTCCAATATCTCCAGGAGATAAGGCAGCCCTTGTCCTTGAGAATACCCCTAGGATACCTGTAATTATTAGTAATCGGGTAAACAATTGTTGTTGGTTTTAAAAACTATTTTACTTCTCATCAAAAGCATTTATTAGCTCCTATTGGGTGCTTGGATATGCTAAATGGTAAGATATCTGTTCCCTGACCTCAAAGAACTTATGTGATAACATGTCTAAGGGCTTTGTCTCCCTGAGCAAGAGAAAGCTTTTGTTTTAATTAACTGGGACTTTGTTCCCCGCTTCTGCTTTGCTGAATTCCAACAGCATGCTGGGTGCAAAATAGAGAAACACTTGGTTGTCTTGTTTATTGATTATCTTCTTGGGCACTAAGATGTCATAATTGGAAGAAGATTGGTGGTCGGGTCATAGAGAAACATTTGGTTGTCTTGTTTATTGATTATCTTCTTGGGCACTAAGATGTCATAATTGAAAGACGATTAGTGCTCGGGTCATTTGGACAGCATAGGAACTGGTGTCTTTTCTCTTCATTTCTTCTTTAAGTTGAAGCTAAGCAGACTAATGATGAGGGTAAGAATATCCAACTCTCCAACTCTCATGATGTTTTATGTCTGCTACCCAAAAGAAGTTGCCAAGTGAGAGAGCAGGAGAGGAACTGATCTTCCCCATTCTGTTTTTCTGTTACCTAGGCATTCATATTCAGTACTTGGTAGTACGTGTGTACAATCAATTGTATTTACTGATCACTTATTGGGTGCAGAGCACTGCACTTGGGAGAGTACACTACAACAGAGTTCGTAGACGTATCCTGCCCTCAATCAGTCATATTTATTTATTGTGTGCAGAGCACTGTACTTAGTGCTTGAGAGAGTACAGTATAATGGAGTTGGTAGACACGCTCCCTGCCCATAACGAGCTTGCAGTCTAAAGGGAGAGACAGACATTAATATAAATAAATAAATTACAGATATGTTCAAATGGGCTCTGGGGCTGAGATTAAATAACAAATCCTCAAAGGGCACAGCTCCAAGTGCATAGGTGACACAGAAGGTATGGGGAGTCGGGGAAAAGGGGGCTTAAGTGGGGAAGGCCTCTGGGGTGAGATGTGACCTTAATAAGATAATGAAGGTGGGGAGTGCAGTGATCTGGTATATATAGAGGGAGATAGAGTACCACACCAGAGGAAGGTTGTGAGAAAGGTGCCAGTGGCCAGATAGACAATAGTATTAATAATAATAATTGTGGCATTTGTTAAGCACTTACTATGTGCCAAGCACTGTTCTAAGTTCTGGGGCAGATACATGGTAATCAGGTTGAACACAGTCCCTGTCCCATGTGGGACTCACAGTTTCAATCCCCATTTCACAGATGAGGTAACAGGCTCAGAGAAGTGACGGTCTTGTCCAACATCACACAGTAATAATAATAATAATGGCATTTATTAAGTGCTTACTATGTGCAAAGCACTGTTCTAAGCACTGGGGAGGTTACAAGGTGATCAGGTTGTCCCACGGGGGGCTCACAGTCTTAATCCCCATTTTCCAGATGACATAACTGAGGCCCAGAGAAGTTAAGTGACTTGCCCAAAGTCACACAGCTGACAGTTGGCGGAGCAGGGATTTGAACCCATGACCACTGACTCCAAAGCCTGTGTTCTTTCCACTGAGCCACGCTGCTTCTCTAGTTTCTCTGTAAACAAGAAACTAGAGCCAGCGGACAAGTGGCAGAGCCTGGATTAGAACCCATGACCTTATGACTCCCGGGCCTGTGCTCTATCCACTCCATGCTCCTTCTAAACATTGTCTCCATGCTGGCTTCCACTAGGCACCGAGCCTTTCAGTAAATATCAAAAGGAGATAGGGAAAAGGGTTTCAGTTTAAAAAGACCCACCCCCCCAAAAAAAAAAATCTATCTGCAAGATCATAGTCATCTCGTGTGATGGTCCAGACACTCGTCCAGGTGTTCGCTGTTCCACACAGCACCTCGACTTTCCTTCTGCAGGGAGGTGAGCCTGAGTGATACCACCGTTGCGGCTCTGCCGATAAGAAAAAACGAAACAACAATTTAACCCGATTAGTAATGAAACGCCTGAATTCTCATAATTTATAAATGTGTCTTGGCTAAACATCCCTCACTCTGTATTCTCTTGAGGAAAATGCGTCAGAAGTCAGAACTGATCGCTTCAAGCAAAATGTTGCATGAATAAGTGAGATCGCATTAGAGAAACCCGAAGGGTGAATTATTGACTGTTTAGGTATCTGTCTGAAGAGGAAGTCCTCAAGGACTACTAACATTTGCTCCCAAGATGGTGACTCAAGGGGACTCAGTGTCATAACCAAAATTACTCTGGCTTTTTAGTCAATGTTCTCCCTCACAGAACATTGTGATGTGTCATGTGTGGGCCCCACATCTAGATATCCTAAATCAGGAAACTTTTTCTGTGTGTAATTCCTGATCCCTCATTTGATCACTAATAGCAAGGAGCTGGTTTTAGCAAGAAGTGTGGCCTTGTGGATAGAGCATGGGCCTGGGGGTCAGGAGGACCTGAGTTCTAATCCAGCTCCGGTACTTGTCTGCTGCGTGATCTTGGGTAAATCACTTCACTTCTCTGGGCCTTAGTTACTTCATCTGTAAAATGGTGATGAAGATTGTGAGCCCCATGTGGGGTGGTGTCCAACTTGATTACCCTGTATTTACCCCAGCACTTAGTACGGTGCTTGGGACATAGTAAGTGCTTAACAAATACCACAATTATTATTATTATTTTACCAAAGTAGTCATCATCTCCAGCATTTATTGAGCACCTGGGTGCAAGAGCACCATCCAGTCAGTTCTTCAAAAACGTGTGTTTTCATTATGTGTTTTGCATGGAACGCTATTGAGGAATTAGGGAACACTCTTCGCACAAAGCATAGAGAAACAGAGTGGCTCAGTGGAAATCCTGGCTCCGCCACTTGTCAGCTGTGTGACTTTGGGCAAGTCACTTAACTTCTCTGGGCCTTGGTTACCTCATCTGTAAAATGGGGATGAAGACTGTGAGCCCCTGGTGGGACAACCTGGTCACCTTGTAACCTCCCCTAGTGCTTAGAACAGTGCTTGGCACATAGTAAGCACTTAATAAATGCCATCATTATTATTATTAGACAGCCTGAGGTGGTTTCAGAAGGGGCCATTTTGCACCCACACACACTGTTGATTGAGGTGTGGGTACTGTGGAAAGTTTTCTGTTAAAGCAAACTACTTATAGAGAACAACCCCCGTTGTATCAGAGAATACTTGTGAGAACACAATGAAAGCTGAAGAAAAAGTTCCACCCCTCAGGAAGTTTATACTCTTATAAGTGGAGGGAAAACTGACAGAATTTGATGACAGAATTCATTCATTCAATTTTTCATTCAGTCGTATTTATTGAGTGCTCACTGTGTGCAGAGCACTGTACTGAGCACTTGGGAGAGTACAGTACAACAATAAACAGACACATGCCCTGCCCACAACAAGCTAATGAGTGTGCTGTTTGGAGAAGAGGGGAAGTCAAGGACAGTGCCAAGAGTGTGGCTTTGAGAGACAGGACCACAGCATTGTCTATGACTGTGGCATTGTCCTTGCCTCTTTCCTTTCTTTTGACTCCTATGTCTGTTTTGGATGTAGGTTCTGTTATTTTTTCCTTCACAATATTTTCCAGATCCACCCCTTCCTTGCCTACCGAGACTCTCCACACTGGCCAAGCACTGCTCATATTCTGGTTTAACTACAGCATTAGCCTCCTCACTGGTTTCCCTCCCTTCAAATTCTTCAGTTCACAGTTTGCTCAACTGCCTGGGATCATTTTTCTAAGACATCGCTCTGCAAACATCTCTCACTTATCCAAATACAATGGTTACCCATTCTTCACAGCATCAACTAGAAATAGCTCAAAATTTAACACTGCATCAATTCTTTCCCTCTATTTATCCACTCTCATTCCCCTCTGTGCCCCAGCTTTTACTCTTTGTTTCTCTCAAGCTAACCTATTCATTGTGCCTTGTTCTGGTATCTTCCATCTCTGACCACTTGCTCATCTCCTGCCTGGATCTCCTTTCCTCTTCAAGCCAGCCAGAGCACTGTTATTGCTGTTTTTCCAAGCTGGATCACATCTCCCTCAAACGGCCTTCCCCAATTAATTTATAAGCTTCCACCTTAAATCCCCTTTAAGGATCTCAGTACTTCCCTGCCACAATGCCTTAAAGTCATAAATTGTGCTCACCCCAACTCAATGTGTCGGAATTAATTTTGGTCCTATTTCACAGCTGAGAAAACTGGGAAGAAGAAGATCAGATAGGGAGAGCAGTGGGTAGAATTCAGAGAGCTCCCTGAGTGTCAGTTCATCTCCTGGGATCCTGATTCTCGAAATCACTGGAGAATGTTTGGTTTCCTACAGTTTTGGTATGTGCTGGATGTTCATTGTAACAGACAAGAAGGGAGTCTGTTGCCTTGATCCACAGCAGCAAATAATTTGCATTTATGGAGCCAAAATTCTCAAGTGCATGCTCTGAAGCTAAACGAACAGACAACAAAAATAAAGTAAAAAAAAAGAGACTATGGTTAACTCACCCACTTTAAGGAGATAGTAACTGTTTGCTCCAGGGACCATAAAACTGATCCCGCTGGGTCACCAGGCCAAAGTGAGATGGGCTATTCCCGTAGGCAGAGTAAAAAGATACACTTTGTACTGGAATTCTCCAGGGAAGAGCCGGTAGAAGCGGGCTGTTTCTAGGTCCTTTCAAACTTTAGGGAAAAATCGCTCCAGTTCGAAGGTCATCAAATTTTCGGAGGAAATCCTGTTTTGCCAGTAGAGTTTGTGGAGCATGGTGGTCAGTGCTGGGAACGATTGTTGAGGTCTGCTCTGGAGTGTGTCTGCTCTGTCTGCCAGTTGTTGAGACTTGCCAAGTTTATTCACCGCTCTCCCTCAAACAGAAACAATGTATTGAAAGCCTTCCTAGGCTATATAAAATAACCTAGGTGTAAACTACTCTTACATTTTCCTTTGTGTTCAACTGTTTGAAAGGACACCTTCAGAATACCTCTAGTAACTTGGACTTTGGGATGATTTTTCTCTAGATGAAAAATGATGAGGGTAAGAAAACAGCTAACTGTGGTATTTGTTAAGTGCTTACTAATTAACAAGTGCTCTACTGAGGGCTGGGTTAGGTACAGTATAATCAGATCAGCCACAGTCCCTCTCCTACATGGAGCTCATAGTGTAAGGTGAAGAGGGACAAGTATTTTATCTTTATTTTATCAATCAATCAATTGCATTTATTGAGCACTTACTGCACTAAGTCCTTGGGAGAGTACAATCTAACAGAGTTGGTAGATACATTCCCTGACCGCAATGAGTTTATAATCTAGTTTACAGTTCCACCAACACTTACAATTGATGGAGACTGAGGCCCAGAGAAGTTAAATGACTTGTCACAGTCACACGGCAGACAAGTGGCAGAGATAGGATTAGAACTCAGGTCCCCTGACTCTCAGGCCTGTGCTCTTTCCACTAGGCCAAGGGGAGTAGTATGGACAGGATCCTCTTTACATCTGGTGGACCACTGTCACCCTATCATCAAAGCCTGCCTAAAAATCACATCTCTTCAAGACATCTTCCAATCAATCAGTCAATCAATTAATTGTATTTATTGAGTGCTTACTGCATGCAGAGCATTGTACTAAGCACTTGGGAGCATACACTATAACAGAGTCGGACTGATATGGTCCCAACCTACAATGAGTTTGCAGTCTAGAAGGGGAGACAGACATTAAAATAAATAAATGAATTATGGACATGTACATAAGTGTTGTGGGGCTGGGGGAATGGTGAATAAAGGGTGAAATCAAAGCATAAGGATGATGGAAGGGAGTGGGAGAAGTGGAAATGAGGGCTTAGTCAGGGAAGACCTCTTAGAGGAGCTGTGCTTTTAATCGGGCTTTGAAGGTGGGGAGAGTGATCATATTCAATCACATTTATTGAGCGCTTACTATGTGCAGAGCACTGTATTAAGTGCTTAATCATATCCCCACTCCAGCATTTCTGGGTTACTTAAGCAACTGGCTACTTGCATTTCCCTTTTGACTCTGTTTCACCCCCACTTTCGGTAATTCATTTTAGTGTGTGCTTCCCCCTGTAGATTGTAAATTCCTTGCAGACAAGATTCACGTCTACTAACTCTGTTGACCTCTCCCAACAGACGAGTGCAATGCTCTGAACAGAGTAAGTGCTCAGTAAATATTATTGACTGATCTTCTA
Source organism: Tachyglossus aculeatus (assembly GCF_015852505.1). NCBI lineage: Eukaryota > Metazoa > Chordata > Mammalia > Monotremata > Tachyglossidae > Tachyglossus > Tachyglossus aculeatus. The sequence continues at coordinate 38,471,002 of NC_052072.1, forward strand.
CATTGAAGCGTTGTTCGCTAGAGAATCTCTGGATTCCAAACCCACTGACCCAAGAGAGCTAGTGAATGGCTGGGGTGACTTGGCGTTTGAGCCCAATAAAGTAAGGCCTGTGAACATTAGAGGTGAGTTAGCGTCACCAGAAAAAGAAAATGGTTAATCTAAAACACTTGTACTTTGTGGTTACAGATAAACCATTCGATCAAATTCTGACTTTATCTCAGCTACCAGAAACAGGAAACAGATCTAAGACAGGTCAAGAATTGAACATAAAAATTATATGCAAAATGAGGAAAATTCCTTCTCCATTAGCTAAGGAATTGCTAGGAAACAGATCGAAGACAGGGCAAGAATTGCACAAAAAAAATTACATGCAAAAGGAGGAAAATTCCTTCCCCATTATCTAAGTAATTGTCATAAAATGTCTGTGAAATATATAATATCTGATCTGTCTTGAGCACCTTAGAGAAAATGTGATATAATTGTATTTTTTTCATTTTGTTCTTTTAGAGAAATAGGGGAATTTTTAAAGTAGCCATTGTTTGGCGAGAGTGCTAGAGAAACTGAAGTTCAACAGATTCTGAATTTCTCCTCTAATACTGCATCCATCAGCCACAGCAATTCTTCCTCTAGACTGTAACATGTCTGCTAATTCTGTTGCTCTGTACTCTCCCAAGTGCTTAGTACAGCGTTCAGCACTTAGTAAGTGCACAGTAAATACCACCGATTAATTGACTGATTTCTGGCACTCCCTAAATGACTGACTGACTGATTGACAAATGATGGCATTTGTTAAGCGCTTACTATGTGCAAAGCACTGTTCTAAACGTGAGAGAGGATACAAGATGATCAGGTTGTCCCACGTGAGGCTCACAGTCTTCATCCCCATTTTACTGATGAGGTAATTGAAGCACAGAGAAGTGAAGTGACTTGCCCAAAATCACACAGTTGACGAGTGGTGGAGCCAGGATTATCTTGTATTTACCCCAGTACTAAGTTCAGATCTTGGCCCAAGGTAAGTTTTTAACAAATATCATTATTCTTTGAAACAAGGTCTTAATAGTTCCATGATTAAGGATTATCTGATGATAGCTTCTCCCTGAACAAAGTCTCTCAGCCCTCACAAGCAGCCCATATTCAAATTCACAGGATGTGGCCCTGGGTCTTTTCCTGGCGGCAGAGCCTGAGGAGAAGATCTCTGGTTATTGACTGCAAGCAGGGAAACAAACAAACAAACTCTGCTATATAGACAGAACAGGTATTTAATCCCCATTTTACAGATTAGAAAACTGAGGCAATGAGCAGTGACTTGCTCAAGGTCTCTGCCGCAGGTCGATAATAGAGCCAAGGATTAGTACCCAGATCCTCTGACTCACAGCCACCATGCTCTTTCTTTTTTGTGTGTTTTTTGTTAAGCGCTTACTACGTACCAAGCACTGTTCTGAGCACTGGGGTAGATACAGGGTAATCAGGTTGTCCCACGTGGGGCTCACACTTTTAATACCCATTTTACAGATGAGGTAACTGAGGCACAGAGGAGTTAAGTGACTTGCCCAAGGTCACCCAGCAGACAAGTGGCAGAGTGGGAATTAGAACTCATGTCTTCTGACTCCCAAGCCCGGGCTCTTTCCACTAAGCCACGCTGCTTCTCTAAGCCACGCTCTTTCTTCTAAACCAAGCTGCTTCTCATCTCATTCTTTTCATCCTCTGCTGGTCTAACCTAGGCGCCTTGCTGCTGTCGCTCTGACAGATCTCCTCTCAGTGGCAGGTCTGCAGCCAGGAGATTTTTTCCGGAGTAGAATTCATCGTTTGAAAGCTTTGCGATCTATTCCACCCTTACTGGGTCTTTGAATTCCCAGAACAGAAGCTTTCTTTGCAGGAATTATCGAAATAAGATGCCACGCTCCAGAACTGGGACCCGTTACTGACATCTTATTGTTCCAGATGAAATTAACTATATATGGCTATATTCAAGGATCAAAATAATCTGCTTTGACCTGCTAAACTGATGGCCCACAGATAAATCTTAGTTTGGCTCCTGAACAGCACCAGAATCCTATAGATAGAGGCCTGGTTTGGATTCTATTTCTGGCTCTGTTACAGGCTTGCTCCATGACCTTGTGGTGAGTCATTTCAACTCTTCTTTGTGTGTAAAATAGGGGTACTAATAGCTGGTTAACTGCCTCCCAGACATGTGGTGAGTTGGAACCAGATTGTTTTTCATTATTTTTCTACCGCCCTCCAGAAAAGGGAACTGGTCATCCCAAGTATTCATTATTAATTCAAAAGCACTGGCGTTGCTCAGAATAAGTCTTCAAGATGTCAGAATTTGACCTATAGAAGCTGGATTGTGCACTTTCAGACCCATTGAATGACTGAAATTAGGAGTATTTGATAATGACTTTGGGCCCCCAGAGGGAATGACAGTATGGTTTACTGAGTGATTGATAGGAGTGCAATCCAACCTCAGACTTGTCGTAGACTACTGCACTAAGGTGATTGTGCTTCATCCTTACCTCAGGATGCAGACTGTTGCATAATATACATGTTGTTGTATTGTAATAATAATAATTATGGTATTTGTTAAGTGCTCACTATGTGCCAAGCACTGTTCTAAGCACTGGGGTAGATACAGAGTAAACAGATTGTACCACGTGGGGCTCACACTTTTAATCCCCGTTTTACAGAAGAGGTAACTGAGGCACAGAGAAGTAAGTGACTTGCCCAAGGTCACACAATAGACAAGTGGCAGAGGCGGGATTAGAACCCATGTCATCTGACTCCCAAGTCCGTGCTCTTTCCATTCAACCACGCTGCTTCTCATATTTTCCCAAGTGCTTAGTACAGTGCTCTGCACACAGTAAGCATTCAATAAATACCACTGAATGAGTGGATGCATATTCAATGATGGGAAAGAATTTGGACCCCGTTCTGATATCCTCCAGTTGTTGCCCATCCACCTCTGCATCAAACAGAAACTCCTTACCATTGGTTTTAAATAATAATAATAATAATGATGGCATTTATTTATTCATTCATTCAATTGTATTTATTGAGCGCTTACTGTGTGCGGAGCACTGTACTAAGCGCTTGGGAAGTACAAATCAGCAACAGATAGAGACGGTCCCTACCCAACAGTGGGCTCACAGTCTAGAAGGGGGAGACAGACAACAAAACAAAACATATTAACAGAATAAAATAAATAGGATAAATATGTACAAGTAAAATAGAGTAATAATAACTAGAGTAATAATAACTAAAAAGAGTAATAATAAATGAATAGAGTAATAGTAATAAAGTAATAAATAAATAGAATAAATAGTAATAGAGTCAGAGGTCATGGGTTCAAATCCCAGCAAGCCCTTTATTAAGCGCTAACTATGTGCAAAGCACTATTCTAAGAGCTGGGGAGGTTACAAGGTGATCAGGTTGTCCCACGGGGGTGCTCACAGTCTTAATCCCCATTTTACAGATGAGGTAAGTGAGGCACAGAGAAGTTAAGTGATGTGCCCAAAGTCACACAGCTGACAATTGGCGGAGCCAAGATTTTAAAGCACTCAATCAACTTGTCCCCTTCTCCTATCTCACCTTGCTACTCTCCCACTACAACCCAGACTGCACATGTGGCTCCTCTCATGTCAACCTACTCACTGTACCTCGATGTCCTCGACTTCCCTGGCCCACATTCTGCCTCCGGCCTAAAAGCCCTCCCTCTTCCTACCCAACAGCCTATCACTCTCCCCTCCTTCAAAGCCTTATTGAAGGCACATCTCCTCCAAGAGACCTTCCCTGACTAAGCCCCCATTTCTCGCCCTGATTTGTTCCCTTTATTCGTTTCCCTTCCCAGCCCCACAACACTCATGTACATATCTGTAATGTATTTATTTATATTAATGTCTGTTTCTCTTCCTAAACTGTAAGCTCCCTGGGAGCAGGGAATGTACCTGTTATACTGTTGTGCTGTATTCTCCCAAGCACCTAATACATTGCTCTGCACCCATTAAGCACTCAATGAATACAATTGATTGACCGATTGATATACTTTCAGGGACTCTAAAAAACAAAGGTTTCCAGGCATTGATCGTGACTACGCATGCTACTGACCTCACCCAAGCACTTAATACAGTGCTCTGCACACAGTAAGTTTTCAATGATTGTCACTGATTGATGGACTGGCCGCAGAAAGTCTAGATTTGATGTGATCTGCAGGCTGGTGATCTGATGTGATCTGATTTGATGTGAATCTGGGAGTCAGAGGATCTGGGTTCTAATCCCGCCTCAGTCACTTGCCTGCTTGGTGTCATTAGGCAAGTCATTTAAAACTTCTCTGTGCCTCAGTTTCCTCATCTGTAAAATGGGGATTCAGTACCTGTTCTCCCTTCTACTTAGACTGAGAGCTCCATGTGGAACAGTAGCTGTATCTTGTATCTTCCCCAGGGCTTAGAATAGTACTTAGCACATAATAATAATGATGGCATTTATTAAGCATTTACTATGTGCAAAGCACTGTTCTAAGCGCTGGGGATGTTACAAGGTGATCAGGTTGTCCCATGGGGGGCTCACAGTCTTAATCCCCACTTTACAGGTGAGGTAACTGAGGCACAGAGAAGTGAAGTGACTTGCCCAAAGTCATACAGCTGACAATTGGCGGAGTCAGGATTTGAACCCATGACCTCTGACTCCAAAGCCCGGGCTCTTTCCACTAAGCCACACTGCATCATCATCATCAGTGACATTTATTGAGCACTTATAGTGTGCCGAATACAACAAAATACAACAGAATTGACAGATGCATTAATTGCTCCCAACCTTAAAGTTTAAAACAGTCTTCCCCACCTTAAGTATTTAACAAATACTACTCTCTTCCTCTGTTAAGTCAAACACCTGGACGTTTCCTGACAAATCCTCAGGGACCTGCCCTTTCTTAACAAATGCAGAAATGTGACCCTGCCTTTAGAGAAGCAGTGTGGCTCAGTGGAAAGAGCCCGGGCTTTGGAGTCAGAGGTCACGGGTTCGAACCCCGGCTCCGCCAACTACCAGCTGTGTGACTTTGGGCAAGTCAATTCACTTCTCTGGGCCTCAATTCCCTCATCTGTAAAATGGGGATTAAGACTGTGAGCCCCCCGAGGGACAACCTGATCACCTTGTCACCTCCCCTGTGCTTAGAACAGTGCTTTGCACACTGTAAGTGCTTAATAAATGCCATCATTATTATTATTATTATTGCATAGCTTATGACATCTATCTGAACCCCAAGACTTCTCTGAGACTGCAATCACTGCAACCATCTTTCCAATGATGTCAGTCAATCCACTGAAAAGCAGCATGACCTAGTGGAAAGAACAAGGGCCTGGGTTCTAATTCCAGCTCCACCACTTTTTTTTTTTAAATGGTATTTGTTAAGTGCTTATTTTGTGCCAGGCATTCTGCTAAGCACCAGGGTAGATATAGGCTCACCGGGTTGGACACAGTCCCTGTCTCACATAGGACTCACAGTCTCCATCCCCATTTTACAGATGAGGTGACTGAGGCACAGAGAATCGAAATGACTTACCCAAGGTCACACAGCAGAACAGTGGTGGAGGGAGCCAGGCTTAGAACCACTTGTCTGCTTGCGGCCTAGGGCAAGATACTTCACTTCTTTGTGCTTCAGTTCTGTAAAATGTAAATTTTACAGTCATCTGTAAAATGGGCATTGAGACTATGAGCCCTCTGCATCCAACCTGATTATCTTCTATCTACCCCAGTGCTAAGCGCAGTGTCTGTCACATAGTAAGTGCTTAACAAATACAATCTAAAAATGCTACTTATTGAGCATTTGCTATGTGCAGAGCACTGTATTAAGCACTTGGAAGAGACATCTACCCCCATTTGTATCCTTTATAATCATTTTTAACCACTTGCCCACTGAGAATCAATGGTAACCAACTGTGGCCACCCCGATTTGTATCAACAAAAGGAAGACCTTCGATTGCTCCAGGGATCAGAATCAATGAATGCTTGATTGTGAGTAGCAGCAACTGAAAATCCTTTTAGTGACTGGGCAGTAACTGACTGAACAATGAATGAGGTCCTATTGTCCCAGGTGATGGACTTTGTTCAAAGGGTGCTACAACCAGAAGATATTTTTGCTATTCCTTACAGTTTACCGTTACTGTGTGCAGAGCACTGTGCTAAGTACTTGGGAGAGTACAATATAACAATAACCAGACACAGAAGATTACTCTTTGCTCTTATAAGGTGGAATGAATCCATAGCAATAGCTGGAAAGGTGACAGGAAGGCTTATTGTCTCTTCCTGACTCTTCCCAACTCCAGTCCATACTTGGCTGCCCGGATCATTTTTCTATAAAACCGTTCAGTCCATGTTTCCCCAATCCTCAGAAACCTCCAGTGGTTGCCCATCCACCTCTGCATCAAACAGAAACTCCTTACCATCGGCTTTAAAGCACTCAATCACCTTGCCCCCTCCTACCTCGCCTCACTTCTCTCCTGCTCAGCCTGAAACTTCACTCCTCCAATGCTAACCTACTCACTATACCTCCATATTTTCTATCTCGCCATCGACCTCTCGCCCATATCCTGCTTCTGTTCTGGAATGCCCTCCTTCCTCGAATCCGATTGACAGTTTCTCCTCCCCCCCTTCACAGTGTTATTGAAGGCACATCTCCTCCAAGAGGCCTTCCTTGATTAAGCTCTCATTTCCTTTTCTTCCACTCCCTACTGCATTGCCCTGACTTGCTCCCTTTATTCATCCCCCTTCCCAGCCCCACAGCACTTACGTATAAATTCGTAATTTATTTATATTAATGTTTGTTTCCCCCTCGAGAATGTAAGCTCACTGTGGGCAGGGAATATGTCTGTACTATTGTTGTGTTTTACTGTCCCAAGACCCAGTACTGTGCCCTGCACACAGTAAGTGCTCAGTAAATACAACTGATTGATTGATTCCTTCAGCAGAAAGCACAGAAGCTTCATCAGATCACATCAAGTGGAAGTGTAATAAAATTGCTTCAAGGATGGACAGTTTATAGAAAAACAGGACTACATTTCCTCCAAGTTTCAACCATTTTCACTCCAGTTCAAGATAGTCCACTCAATAACGTCACTAGCCAGATGGACCCTTTTGAAAATGGCTGACAGTTGCCCTGTATTTTCATGGACTGCAAGCTCATTATGGGCAGGGAATGTGTCTATTTATTCATTCAATCATATTTACTGAGAGCTTACTGTGTGCAGAGCACTTTACTAAGCACTTGGGAAGTCCAAGTTGGCAACATATAGAGACGGTCCCTACCCAACAATGGGCTCACAGTCTAGAAGGGGGAGACAGATAACAAAACAAAACATGTAGACAGGTGTCAAAATCATCAGAACAAATAGAATTAAAGCTCTATGCACATCATTAACAAAATAAATAGAATAGTAAATATGTACAAGTAAAATAAATAGAGTAATAAATCTGTACAAATATAAATACAAGTGCTGTGGGGAGGGGAAGGAGGTAGGGCGGAGGGGATGGGAGGAGGAGAGGAAAAAGGGGGCTCAGTCTGGGAAGGCCTCCCGGAGGAGGTGAGATCTCAGTAGGGCTTTGAAGGGAGGAAGAGAGCTAGCTTGGCGGATGTGTGGAGGGAGGAAATTCCAGGACAGGGGAAGGATGTGGGCCGGGGTCGATGTGAGAGGTGATCAGGTTTATTGTTCTAGTGTACTCTCCCAAGCACTTAGTGCAGTGTTGTGCACACAATAAGTGCTCAATAAATACTACTGAATGAACATTAGGATGTAGATCCCAAAAGAAACTCTGAACATACAACCAACCAACCAGTGGTATTTGTTGAGCTCTCACCATGTGTAGAGCACTGTATTAAGCACTTGAGAGAGAACAGTACAAGAGGTGGAAGACACTTTCCCTGCCCATGAGCATCTGGTCTTCAGGGCCAGAGTACAATATTCAAGAAGGAGTGACCCCAAAACTACATGTTTGGGGATGGAGGTCAACTCAGCGCTTAGAACAGTGCTTTGCACATAGTAAGTGCTTAATAAGTGCCACTAAAAAAAAACCTCAGGGGAGTGTCCTGGGAGTGAGGAATATAGGTGTTAAGCACCTCAATCAATCAGTGGTATTTACTGAGCACTTACTGTGCTAAGCATTTAGGAGAGTACAGCAGAGTAGGTAGACACGTTCCCTGCCCACAAGGAGCTTACAGTCTAGAGGGGGAGACAGATGTTAATGTAAATAAAGGCTTCAAGTGAAACTCCTTATATTTATATTTAAGCTCTCAACCACTTGGTCCTGCAGAGGTAACAGTGGGTGAAGCGGAAGAGAGGCGAGTGGAGATTTGGAGGGTGCGGGGAGGAGGTTTCAGTTTGTACATACAGGACTGCCCTGGCTGAATCAATCAGTCAGTGATACATATTGAGCGCTTAACCTGAGGAAAATGGTCCATATTGATGCCTTGGACATGACACTGGCATGTTCCGGGCATCAACGCCACTGCCCCTCACATGTCTACCTCCCTGTCAAATTAGGACAACAGTGCATGTTCCTGAACTCACAGGGATGACGGGAAAGTGACTTTTTGTACGTGAAGGTACTTCTGAGTCCTTTGTTCGAGAGATGCGATGGGGATTCAAGGTGTACAGTGTTGTGGTGATCGATGCCTTTATTCCATCTTGGTCTGATCTCCCTTTATCCTTCTCTTTTGACTTTGGGAATAGATGTAAACTTCCGGATTAAGTGTCTGACTTCCCACCTCTCTGTAAACCCTGAGATATTATTCTTTCTTACTGGAGGCTGCTTTTCTAGTCAGACAGGGTGGAGGAAAGGATTCTGATTGCAGAAGAGCTATATGAGGGGATAGAGGAAAATGAAAATTAAACTGCCTACCTCTGTGTAAGACTACCTCTAATCCAGTAACATTTAGAAAGGGAGAAATAACTGGGCTATTTGTGGAAAAAAAAGTGCTGTGCCAAAAGAAAAGAAAAGAAAAACACCCTAACAATAAGGGAAACTGATACAGGAACTAAGCATGTTAAATTAAGAACTTAAGCTCCTATTGTGTTTCTCAACTGCTATTGTTCAGAAGCCTCGCGGCTTATCTCACAAGGCCTTTTTGAAAATTTATGAAATTGATGTTCAAAATCATTTACAGGCATTTCCTGAGGATGACGAGAAAAAGTGCTAGGTATTTTCCCTCATTTCTTCTAGTAGTCTTTTATTTATCTCTGCAATCAAATGTGCCCAACGCTTCTCCCAGCTTTCTAATGTACACTGTGTTTGCTTGTGTGCTAGACTTGTACTATTCAATAGTGGAAAACAGACATTCTGGTATGCTTTGTAAACTTCCTATTGTGACTAAAGTACATTTTGTCCTTTCGGAGAGAGAGCTCACAATGTAACAGTGTACCTTGCATCATCTATCAAGTGAAATTCCAAATTCTATGGTTATCAGAAATTCAGAAATCAGAAGAGCTGCCTACAAGTTTGAAGAGCTCTTGAGGAACGTAAACCATGATGATCATCTCTATTCTCCGGCTGAATGCTTTGGAGATGAGCTCAACACATTTTTCCTGCTCTTCCCGGTTATTTTAGGCAGCATGGCCTAGTGGATAGAGCCCAGGCCTGAGAGTCAAAAGGACCTGGGTTCTAGTCCTGGCTCTGCCACTTGTCTGCTGTGTGGCCTTGGGCGAGTCACTTTTCTGTGCCTCAGTTCCCTCATCTGTCAAATGGGGATTAAGAGTGTGAGCCCCACATGGGATGGAGACTGTGTGCCTGCCCCAGGACTTAGGATAGTACTTGGCACGTAGTAAGCACTTAACAAATGTCAAAGTTATTATTATTGTTATTATTATCATTATTACCCTGAAGGCACTGAGATTGTTGATAGAATCAGAACAGTTAAGCCATTAAAAAGAAGTCACTGCTAAGGTTCTGGTTTGAAATACCATATTAACACTCATAATTACCCAGACTGGTTTGAAATACCATATTTACCCTCCTAATTGCCCTCCAGCCTTCATTCATACATTCGATCATATTTATGGAGCGCTTACTGCCTGCAAAGCACTATACTGTGCTTTAGACTGTGAGCCCACTGTTGGGTAGGGACTGTCTCTATATGATGCCAATTTGTACTTCCCAAGCGCTTAGTACAGTGCTCTGCACACAGTAAGTGCTAAATAAATGCGATTGATGATGATGAGCGCTTGGGAGAGTACGCTATAACAATGAACATCCCCTGCCCACAACCTTGGTATCATGTTTGTAGCACTAAAACAAGGACAGGACTATTCTGCAGGTCCTATAAGAAGCAAGTCTAGTGATAGAGGAGGAGAAAGAAAAGACGACAAAAAATGAGGCGGAAAGGAACTGGAAAGGAAGAGAAAGATAAGAAGGCACTTGAGAGTGCATCTCTTCTTCTGCACAGTTCCATATGCTGCATAAACTAGTCACTTAGTGAATTACAACAATCCCAACCCTTTGCACACATTCACCCTGCTGTACCACCTTCTCCTCCTCCCATCATTCCCCACGATCCCGCACTTGAACTAGTAAGGTAGTATTGTTTGCAATTGTAAAATTTGGTACAAAGCCCGCACCAAAAACAATCTTCTATTTTCTTCTCCGATATTGAAGTGGGACAATTCGACAAGTCAATAGGCAATTAATAATAATAATAATAATGGCATTTATTAAGTGCTTACTATGTGCAAAGCACTGTTCTAAGCACTGGGGAGGTTACAAGGTGATCAGGTTGTCCCACGGGGGGCTCACAGTCTAAATCCCCATTTTACAGATGAGGTAACTGAGGCCCAGAGAAGTTAAGTGACTTGTCCAAAGTCACGCAGCTGACAATTGGTAGAGCTGGAATTTGAACCCATGATCTCTGACTCCAAAGCCCATGCCCTTTTCACTGAGCCACGCTGTATGGCAACCTTTCTGTTCAAAGAGCTGTTCCTGATTTTGACAAACACCTTTGTTCACAGCACTTCCCATCTTTGAATCTGAAATTGCTCAACAGTAATTATCCCTGAGATACAGAATGAATCAATCAGTAGTATTTATTGAGTCCTTACTCTGTTTAAAGCACTGCTCTAAGTGCTGGGGACAATACTATAGTGTTAAAGGACACAATCCCTGCCCTCAAGGAGTTTAGGGAAGCAGCTTAGTGGCTTAGTGGAAAGAGCATGTGCTTGGGAGTCAGAGGTCATGGGTTCTAATCCTGACCCCACCACATGTCTGCTGTGTGACTTTGGGCAAGTCATTTAACTTCTCTGGGCCTCAGTTGCCTCATCTTTAAAATGGGGATTAAGATCATGAGCCCCATGTGGGACAACCTGATTACCTCGTATCCTCCCCTCAGTGCTTAGAACAGTGCTTGGCACATAGTAAGCACTTAACAAAAGCCATCATAATAATAATTATTATTATTATCATTTACAGTCTAGTGGGGAAAGCAGATGCGGAGAAATTTTTCAGGTAGGTACACACTCAACTTTACTTAGAGTAAGTGGCCGAGGTTGGGATAGAGACTTAGAAGAAAAGAAACAATAATTTTGGCTCTAGTTTCTTGTTTCAAACACTAGGCCCCACGCTTTAAAATGATCCTGGGGGACCTTTGGTTAATGCACAGTGGCCCTTTTTTATGGTATTTGCTAAGGACTTCCTATGTGCCAGACACTCTACTGAGCACTGGGGTAGATACAAGCTAATCAGGTTGGACACAGTCCATGCCCTACTTGGAGCTCACCGCCTTAATCCCCATTTTACAGAGGGGTCAATTGAGGCACAGAGAAATTAAGTGACTTGCCCAAGGTCACCTAGCAGACCAGACTCTTCAGAATGTCTTCTGTCTGAGGAGCTCAGGGCATTTTACAAGAAAGCATTAACGATCGAACGGGAATTCTTGGCCGACTGAGAGAAAGTAACCTAGGGATTTCCATGCCGAAGTTTGGATTAGGACCCAGGAACTACATAGCTTAGTCTATGGCTCTTATCCAAGGCAACACATGTTGAATGATTAGGGCAGTACATCATGATTTAATTGTTCTTTAAATTCTGGTGTCTTTCAGCCAGAAGATTGGGCTATTTAAAAATTCCCTGTGTTTACTTTGTCCTCCTCTGTTTGTTTTTGTCATTAACATTTTCTATAACAATAGAAAAGCACTAGTGATCCAACCCTGGCCTCTGAGGGACATGGGCACCTCCCAGTGACCTTAGCTGGAGCCGCGTGTGCAAACGGCAACCACGTCTGGAAAAAACCTCACAAAACTTCCTCCCTGCTGGAGTTACACGATTTCCTGGACCCTGGTACCCTAATGGGTAAATCCATCCTGCCCAAACAAAAACCAAACAATCGTCAACCCACATTAGATTATTGATTTTCAGGTCCTGGGCTACATTACTAGAGAAAATTTACGATCCAAAGAAGGGTGACTAAAAGCTCTGGCCCGACAGGCAGGTCTGTGCTGGGGAAGGGATTCGAGTTGCTCCAAGTGGGTTTTATTCATTCATTTAATCATGTTTATTGAGTGCTTACTGCGTGCAGAGCACTGTACTAAGCACTTGAACACTTTTGCTTTAGTAAAAATAACAATAATAATAATAATGATGATGGTATTTGTTAAGCACTTACCAGGTTGTCCCATGTTAGGCTCACAGTCTTAATCCCCATTTTACAGATGAGGGAACTGAGGCACAGAGAAGTTAAGTGACTTGCCCAAAGTCACACAGCTGACAATTAGTAGAGCTGGGATTTGAACCCATGACCTCAGACTCCATAGCCCATGCTCTTTCCTCTGAGCCAAACTGCTTCTCTATAGTATTATAGCAGACCTTGATGATTGCATCAGCCTCCTCACTGACCTCCCTGCCTTCTGTCTCTCTCCTCTCCAGTCCATAGTTCAGTCTGCTGCCAAGTTTATTTTTCTAAAAGCCATTCGGTCCACATCTCCCGACTCCTCAAAAACCTCTAAAGTTTGCCCATCCACTTCTGCCTCAGAGAGAACCTCCTTACCATTGGCTAGAAGGCACTTAATCAGTTCTCTGCCTCCTTCCTTACTACATCCTAACCCGCATGTTTGGCTCCTCTAATGCCAACCTACTCACCGTACCTTGATCTCATCCATCTCATCACGGATGACCAGGTCCTCCCTCTTACTGGAAACTCCCTCCCCCTTCATATCTGACAGACAACCACTCTCCCCACCTTCCTTCCAAACCCTCCTAAAATCACAAGACTGAGCCCCTGGGGGACAGGGACTGTGTCCAATCTGCTTAGCTTGTACCCACCCCAGCGCTTAAGTACAGTGTCTGGCACATAGTAAGCGCTTAACCAATACCATTATTATTATCTTCTCCCAAAGGCCTTCCCTGACAAATCTCTCAGTTCCCCTATTTGCCCTCCCCCTGGGTCACCTACGCAGTTCAGTCTGTACTTCCTTAAGGCAGTCATACCATCAATCAGTGGTATTTATTGAGCACTTACTGTGTGCAGAGCACTGTACTAAACCTCATGGGAGAGTATAATACAACAATAAAGCACTTTGCTATTCACTCCACCCCAGCCCCACCATTTTATGTACACAAGAATAATAATAATTACCATGTTTGTTAAGCCCTTACTATGTGCCAGGCCCTGTTCTTAAGTGCTGGAGTAGATACACAATAATTGGGTGGGAAACAGTCCTTGTCCCACACGAGGCTCACAGTCTTAACCCCCATTTTACGGATGAGGGAACCCAGGCACAGGGAAGTTAAGTGACTTTCCCAGGGTCACACTGCAGACAGGTGGTGGAGCCAGGATTAGAACCCATGACCTTGTGACTTCCAGTCCCATTCTCTAGATCCACTAGGCCATGCTGCCTCTCCCAGCTCGACATCTGCTTATATCCCATTTCCTCTATCTGTAATTTATTTTAATAGCTACCTCCCCCTCTAGACTGCAAGCTCCTTGTGGGCAGAAATCATGTCTACTGCCTCTACTTTACTCTCCCACCCTCTGAATATAGTGTTCTGTACACAGTAAGCACTCAAGAAATACCTTTGATTGATTGATTGAACTTAAGAAACTGCCAGGCCCCCTGTTTATGTAGTGGACCAGTTCCTGCAGGAAGTCTCCATGGCTTTTAGGGATTGTCGTCGTCGTCGTCTTCTAAAATCAAACACCAAAAATACAGATGAATACTAAAAAAACTCCATGAAGCAAGAAATATAAATTAAGATCAAGGTTTTCTGGTCCCTGCTGAAATGCTGGTGGGAGGTGGTGGAAGGGGGAGGGGAGGAAAGGAAAAAAACAAGGACACATGCACTCCATGCCTGATTACCCTTCTAATGCTGCCAAGATCAAGACCTTAGGTAATCTGCCACATCTTGTAAGTGCCGGCTCAGTAATCTTGACCTTCCCGTGGGCTTCTGTTCCGTATTCACCCGTCTTTCCAAGAAATCTTCCTATATTCCCTCCTCTTGGATCCACCGTGTCCGCCTCCCGCTTCATCCCCCTTCCCTGCAATAGCTGCCCTTGTGGGGTGTGGTAGAATCCATTCACTGCAGGATATTTCAATTCCTTTATAGCCAAGAATGAACCCATCTTGTAAGCCTCGTGCTTGCCTGTGATGATTTAGTAGAACTGGAGAGTGGGATGCGTTTGTGTTGCAGATAAAACCTCACTGTGATCCTCATAGAGATGAAATCCTGAGACTAGGTAAGCCAAGAAAGGCCACAGAGATCTGCATTCTGGGTTAGTATCCTCAAAGTATAGAGGTTTCCATTCTTACATGTCCCTTTTCAGTATTTTACTGAAAGAGAGCATTTCACCTACATTTCTGAGAGCACACATGATCTCGTTGTTGATTTTTTTAAAACGGTAGCAAATTTTCACTGGCTTTCATATATTCAGTTTTCCAGATGGTAAAATATATGTCAAAATACAAGTAACGCAGGCTGTAGAGAAGTAGCTGCGGTTTGATAAATGATAAAGGATGTGCTTTTGTCATGGTTTTTGAGAGGAGAAAGGATTTTATATGTTTTCACTTGGAAACAGCTCTTCCTGTTAGATTTCAGACATATTGATTCAGTACACTGGACAGCACATGATTTTTTTCCTAATATATGCTTGCTGGGCTGAGGGCTGAATTTCTTCAGAACTACATAAATGAAGCTCTAAATGGCATTCTTCTGTGGGGTAGTTTCTTAAATTCTCTGTTAGCTCTTGGCACAATCTTCTCATATTAAATAATTTTCTTTTCCTTGGCATAAAAATATCCAATGAATTATTCAAAAGGATATCATTTCTCACTTCATGATGTTTGTTAATTTCCACTGACAATCTAGCAAGGCTGAAAAAGGCACATTGATTTTTGAATGTTTGCTGTGGGCAGGGAACCGTGTGTACCAACTCTTTTAGATTGTACTCTCCCAAGTGCTTAGTACAGTGCTCTGTACCCAGTAAATGTTCAATAAATACAGCTGATTGATTGATTGATTGAATGGTCAGGAGGGAAAGGTTTTGCAGTTTTCCCTATGTTGTGCAGTTAGGCTATCACAATGTTCCAAACACTTATTCCATCCTGCCTTCACTACTGCCTCAACTTCCTCACTGACCTCCCTGCCTCCTGTCTCTCCCCACTCTACTTCATACTTCACTCTGATGCCTTGGTCATTTTTATAAAAAAAAAAAGTCATTGCATGTCTCCCAACTCCTCAAGAACCTCCAGTGCTTACCCATCCACTTCCACATCAAACAGAAGCTCCTTGCCACTGGCTTTAAAGCCCTCAATCTCCTCATCCCCTCCTACCGTACCTCTCTGATTTCCTACTATAACTTAACTCCACACATTCATTCATTCGTTCAATTGTATTTATTGAGCACCTACTGTGTGCAGAGCACTGTACTAAGTGCTTGAGAAGTACAAGTTGGCAACATATAGAGATGGTCTCTACCCACCAACGGGCTCACAGTCTAGAAGGGGGAGACAGACAACAAAGCAAAACATTTCTACAGGTATCAAGTCGTCAGAACAAATAGAATTAAAGCTAAATGCACATCATTAACAAAATAAATAGAATAGTAAATATGTACAAGTAAAATAAATAGAATAATAAATCTGTACAAACATATATGCAGGTGCTGTGGGGAGGGGAAGGAGGTAGGGCAGGGGGATGGGGAGGAGGAGAGGAAAAAGGGGGCTCAGTCTGGGAAGGCCTCTTGGAGGAGGTGAGCTCTCAGTAGGGTTTTGAAGGGAGGAAGAGAGCTAGCTTGGTGGATATGTGGAGGGAGGGCATTCCAGGCCAGGGGGAGGATGTGGGCCGGGGGTCGACGGCGGGACAGGCGAGAATGAGGCCCAGTGAGGAGGTGAGTGGCAGAGGAGTGGAGGGTGTGGGCACATTACTCCTCTAATGCCAACTTATTCACTGTACTTCAGTCTTGTCTATCTTGCTACCGACCCGTGTCCACATCCTCCTTCTTGCCTGAAACTTCCTCCCCCTTCATTTTCGCCAACTTCAGAAGCCTCATAAAATCACATCTCCTCCAAGAGGCCTTCTCTAACTAAAACCTCATTTCCTCTTCTCCCTCTCCCTTCTGTGTCACTTAAGCACTTGGATATATATCCTCTGAGCACTTAGTATTCACCCCACCCTCAGCCCCACAGCACTTACCATAATTATTTGAATGTCTCTCTCCCTCTCTAGACTGTATGCTACCTGTGGGCAGAGAATGTGTCTGCCAACTCTCATTCAATCATATTTATTGAGCTCTTACTGTGTGCAGAGCACTGCACTAAGCGCTTGGGAAAGTACAGTGCAACAAGAAACAACGACATTCCTGGACCACAACTAGCTTACAGCCTAGAGGTGGGGAGACAAACGTCAATACAAATAAATAAGTACTTAAGTGCTGTACATAAGTGCTGTGGGGCTGGGAGGGGGGAAGAGCAACTGGAGCAAGTCAGAGCGACACAGAAGGGAGTGGGAGGTGAAGAAAAGTGTGGCTTAGTCTGAGAAGGCCTCTTGGAGGAGATGTGCCTTCAATAAGGCTTTGAAGCGGGGGCTGGGGGAGAGTATTTGTCTGTCGGATTTGAGGAAGGAGGGGCAAGACAGAAACAGGACACAGACAGGGGGGCAGTGGCCAAACTGGCAAGATGGAGGCACAGTGATGATGATGATGATGATGATGATGATGAGCACTTAGTATTCACCCCACCCTCAGCCCCACAGCACTTACCATAATTATTTGAATGTCTCTCTCCCTCTCTAGACTGTACGCTACCTGTGGGCAGAGAATGTGTCTACCAACTCTCATTCAATCGTATTTATTGAGCTCTTACTGTGTTAAGCGCTTACTATGTACAAAGCACTTTTCTAAACACTGGGGGGATACAAGGTGATCAGGTTGTCCCACTTGGGGCTCACAGTCTTAATCCCCCTTTTACAGATGAGGTAACTGAGGCACAGAGAAGTTAAGTGACTTGCCCAAAGTCACACAGCTGACAACTGGCGGAGCTGGGATTTGAACCCATGACCTCTGACTCCAAAGCCCAGGCTCTTTCCACTGAGCCATGCTGTTTCTCTGTCAGATTAACACTGACACTAAGGTTAGCACAAGCACTCTGTTATATCATACTCTCCCCAAGCATTTACTACAGTGTTCTTACCAATCAATCAATCGTATTTATTGAGTGCTTACTGTGTGTAGAGCACTGTACTAAGCGCTTGGGAAGTACCACAGTAAGTGCTCAATAAATGCCATCGATTAATCGATCTACTCCTAGCACAATTTGTGGCCAAGTGTAAACACTCAAGATATATGGTAACTGTTATTATTATGATGATTCAAATTATATTTAAAGTGCCGTTGCAGGCCGTGGCCCTGAATAATAGTAGTTATTGAATGTTTTAGGTGTGCAGAGCACTGTCCTAAGCATCTGGAGAGAATGAGAAAATCAGAAAACCTGCATTTGGGTAACTTAAAACAGAATGGGTGAACCCATACGAAGGAATACATTATATTCAAAAGTGAGAGGAAAATAGATATATAAATAATAAATACAAAGGAATAAAGTCAACAGCAAGCAGAGAAACCTGCTCATGAGTGCAGCAGCAGCTGAAACCATGGCATAGCCACGAAGAGGGTTGGGAGAGGGTGGAGAGGGTGAATCAGGAAATTTTCAAGGAGGAGGTGATTTTTTGGATGAGGACTTTGAAAGAGGTAGCAAGGGAGGACATGGTTTGGCAAAGTAAATGGAGAAGGTGTTTTAGGTGGAGTGAAAAGCATGAGCAATTGGTTGGAAGCAGGAAAGTCCAGATTGAGGGAGACTAAAGAACTTGCTAGTTTAAATAAACATACTATTTTTGTTAAAATTTGTTTTAAAAAAATCTTTCTAGCATAGTCCCACAGCACCTGTATATATGTATTTATGTTTGTACGTATTTATTACTCTATTTATTTTATTTGTACATATTTATTCTATTTATTTTATTTTGTTTATGTTTTGTTTTGTTCTCTGTCTCTCCCTTCTAGACTGTGAGCCCACTGTTGGGTAGGGACCGTCTCTATATGTTGCCAACTTGTACTTTCCAAGCGCTTAGTACAGTGCTCTGCACACAGTAAGTTCTCAATAAATGATTGAAGAATGAATAAATATTCCCATACTTGAATTTGAAACATTCCTATATTGTTTCACTTGGCTCTTGGTACAGAGAAGTTGAGTGATTTGCCCAAGGTCACACGGAAAGCAGTTGGCAGAGCCAGAATTAGAACCCAGGTCTTGCTGACTCCCTGGGGCCTGTGTTCTCCTCACTAGGCCACGCTGCTTCTCCTTCTGTTCCATGGTGTAGCATGATGTGAAGTTCGGCTTCGTCAGGCAACTTTTCTTTAACCAGCAGATTTTTCATTCAGTTTCATTTTCTGGATCCATCAGCTATACGAACTCTTGCCCCCAATAAAATATTCTTCCTCCCCCACTAATTTAACAAAGTTAGCATCCCCTCATCGGGTGGGTGGATTCCAAGCCTTATTAAAGGGCTATGCTCTATGTTCTATGCTAATTTAGTTTGAGGCTGATCTTTTGTTCCCTGAACAGAACTGGATTCACACCACATTTTTCTATTTTGAGTTTATGCTAGTATCTGAATCTAGGCGTGCTCCAAAGAATAACTATCCAAGTGATGGGAAGATTTGCCTATTCAGACCAAGAATGCAGGTTCAGAAGTGCTGGCTATCATTTTAAGAAACCAGGCCAGGAGACGGCAAATCATCCTCAGAAGGGTTAAACGGAAGAAACACCTGTAAGATTGCCTCTGTCATCAAAGAATAATAATCATAATAGTAATAATTGTAGTATTTGTTAAGTTCTTACTGCATATTGGGCACTGTACTTAGTGCTGGGGTAGATGTAAGGTAATTGGGTTGGACACAGTCCCTCTCCCATATAGGGCTCACTTTGATTTTTTCAAGCAAATTTTAGCATAAAATTTAGCATAAAATCCTCATCCCCATTTTACAGATGAGATAATTGAGGCACAGAAATGTGAAGTGAGTTGCCCAAGGTCCCACAGCAGACAAGTGGCGGAGCCAGGATTAGAATCCAGGTCATTCTGATTCCCAGGCCTGTGCTTTATCCTATAGGCCTTGCTCCTCTCCCTAGTAAGGACACATTTCTTGGATCTAACCATTTTCCTGGTTCTTGATGAAACCTGCCACATCTTCCTTTCCAAATATCCAGCTTTTGACGTATTCCTGTTTTATCCTTTTCTCCTCCTTGGTTTTAACTCTGACATTGCTCCCCAAACACCCAGGATTTGGCTCTGATGGACATCTTAGCTCTAACTACTCTGAACATAGGGAGGGCCTTCATTAGTGATTGATCTGTGGTTACTTGAGAATATAAGAGACCAGAGATCCTGTCAGTTCAATCAGTCCATCAATGGGTTATTTTATTGAGCACTTACTATGTGCAGTAAATTTTACCTAGCACTCGGGAGAGTACAATTTAATAGTGTACGTAGACATGATTCCTGACCACAAGGAGTTTTCAGACTAGAGGGGGAGACGGACATTAATATACATTTCAGTTGGATTTGTACAGAACTGCTTTGGGGCTGGGGGAGGAGCGACTATCAAAGAGCCTAAGGGGTGTAGATAGACCTAAATGCATAGGCAACGTAGAAGCGGGGGCTTAGACAGGAAAGTGAGGGCTTAGGGAAGCCTCTTGGAGGAGATGAAATTTTAGGAGGGCTTTGAAGGTAGAGAGAACAGGGGTCTATGGGATATGAAGGGGGAGGGATTTCCAGGCCAGAGGGAGTACTTGGGCAGAGGATCAGCAGCAAGAAAGATGAGATAAACGCCATAGACCATATTAAGGACATTCAAAAAATATTAAGCCAAGATTACTAATCCTGGGCCCTGAACAATTCTTTGCTCTGCTAAGGATGTTCTCTAGGACTTTAGATTTTACTTCATTGCTTAGTAAATCAGTTTTCTATCCCATTAGATTGGTGTGTTGTTAAGATCTTACCGAAGTCTATTTGCAAAGCCTGTGAGCAGTGTCTGCGTACAATGAGTTCGGCTCCATTTACAGCTTCACTAGTCTCATTTTTTTTAATGGCAATTCTTAAGTGTTTACTATGTGCCAGGCACTGTACTAAGCACTGGGGTAGATGCAAGAGAATCAGGTTGGCACAGCCCCTGTCTCGCTTAGGGTTCACAGTCTTGATCCCCAATTTACAGGTGAGGTAACTGAGGTACTGACAAGTGAAGTGACTTGCCCAAAGTCATACAGCAGACAACTGGTGGAGCTAGGATTAGAACACAGGTCCTTCTACCTCCTAGGCTCATGCTCTATCCACTAGACCACACTGTTTTTCTCATATCCTAGCTAATTTCTAGCTAGGCTGCCTGCTCTCCCTTACCCCAGAGTTCTGGGAAGATTCTTTGCAGGGTGTTTTTGATCTAAAAATCAAAACCTTATTGAAGACCCATCTCCTCCAAGAGGTCTTCCCTGACTAAGCCCTCCTTTCCTCTTCTCCCACTTCCTTCTGCGTCACCCTGACTTGCTCCCTTTATTCATCTCCCCTTCCAGCCCCACAGCACTCACATATATATCTGTAATGTATTTATTTATATTAATGTCTGTCTCCCCCGCTAGACTGTAAGCTCGTGGTGGGCAGGGAATGTGTCTGTTATATGTTATATTGTCCACTTCCAAGCGCTTAGTACAGTGCTCTGCACACAGTAAGCGCTCAATAAATATGATCCACTGACTGACTAGAGATGAAAGACTCAATTATGGGTTAAAGAAAGACCAAGGTGCTGTTGTTTTCAGGTGAGGGGATGACTGTTTGCCTCAAGAAATTTTAATGTTTAAGGTATACTCTGTTTCTCATCACTATCCAGTCACATATAGCCATTTCTTTTTTATACTACCAACTGGTACCTGTATGATGTAGAGGCTTATAAAGAAAATCATTGGGTTTCCTTTTTAGTTTCTGAAGGAAGATAGGATGAATACATTACCAGAAAAGAAAAATTACCTGCAAAACTCCTCAGCTTCAGGATCATAGAAGAAACATAGTTGGAGTTCTCAATTTTACTTAAATCATACTCCCATTTACCCCAGGACCTAAAAGGGGAATCATGTTACTTAACAGTTTGAATAATCCTGCCTCTTTTTCACGCACCCTTCCTCCACTCCCATTCAGGTGACAAATAACGAAATCAAATTTTGCCAGCCTTAGCAGACTGGTAGGAAGTAAACAATTTATTAAATGTCTGTTGCAAGCTAGATGGTTCCAGGATTGAATTCATAAAATGTTCTTTTCCATCCTTTCTCGCAAGAGAATCCTCATTTATCTGGGTAATGGAGGCAGGATTAGCACAAGGAATTGAAATCCATGGATCATCTCAAAAGTCTCATCTAAATCATTAGCTACCACCTCCACTCCCTCTTGGATGTTTTAACCAGAGTTATTGTGCAGAATGGACAATTTCCATATCATCTCTCCTCTCCCACATACCCTCTGTTGGAATGTGCTGAAATATCTTAAATGCAGGAGAGCAAAGTAGCAGAAGCCAAGAGCTGTGTGAAATATAAACCTAACATTCATTCTTCAAGAGCAAAGGTAGTAGCAAACGTGTTACCTGCCATTGGATAAGTGCCAGTTGCCCCTAATGCTGCTACTTCATCTCATTGCTACTTTTGTAAAAGAAGCAGTGTGGCTTAGTGGAAAGAGCACGGGCCTGCGAGTCAGATGACCTGGGTTCTAATCCCAGCTCTGCCACTTATCTGCTGCTTCAAATTGGTCCTTAAATTCTCTTTGTCTCAATTAAAATAGGGATTAAGACCATGAGCCTCACATAAGGCATGGTCTGTGTCAAAACTGATTAGCCTAAATCTACCTCAGCACTTAGTAGTTTGTTTGTTTTTCAATTATAACAATAATGGCATTTATTAAGTGCTCACTATGTGCAAAGCACTGTTCTAACCATTGGGGAGGTTACAAGGTGATTAGGTTGCCCAATGGGGGGCTCACAGTCATCATCATCATCATCATCATCAATCATATTTATTGAGCACTTACTATGTGCAGAGCACTGTACTAAGCGCTTGGGAAGTACAAATTGGCAACATAACAGTCTTAATCCCCATTTTCCAGATGAGTTAACTGAGGCACAGAGAAGTTAAGATACTTGCCCAAAGTCACACAGCTGACAATTGGCGGAGCTGGGTTTTGAACCCATGACCTCTGACTCCAAAGCCCATGCTCTTTCCACTGAGCCACACTGCTTCAAGGGGCTGGAGAGTGGGAAACTACTGCTCTAGAGATGAAGGAGGTGTATTGTACCACTATTCCTTATTCATTCTTCAGTGCAGGGATACTGAGACATAATGAGTTCTGGAAATAAGCTAGGATATTAATAATAACTGTTGCACGCCAAGCACTATCCCAAGAGTTAGAGTAGATGCATAGCAAGCAGATCAGACACATATTGGGATTCACAGTCTAAGGAGGGAGAACAGATATTTTATCCCCATTTTATAGGTGAGGAAGTTCATTCATTCAATCGTATTTATTGAGCACTTACTGTGTGCACAACACTGTACTAAGCGCTTGGGAAGTACAAGTTGGCAACATATAGAGACGGTCCCTACCCAACAATGGGCTCACAGTTTAGAAGGGGGAGACAGAGAACAAAACAAAACATGTGGACAGGTGTCAAGTCATCAGAACAAATAGAAATAAAGCTAGATGCACATCATTAACAAAATAAATAGAATAGTAAAATATGTACAAGTAAAATAGAGTAATAAATCTGTACAAACATATAAACAGGTGCTGTGGGGAGGGGAAGGACGTAGGGCGGGGGGATGGGGAGGAGGAGAGGAAAAAGGGGGCTCAGTCTGGGAAGGCCTCCTGGAGGAGTTATTTTATCCCCATTTTATAGGTGATAAAGGTGAAGTTGAGGCACAAAGAAGTGACTTGTCCAAGGTCACAAAGCAAGCAAGAGGCTGAGCTGGGATTTGATTCTAGGTCTCCTGATTCCCCAGGAACATGCTCTTTTGACTAGGCTAAATTGCTGCTCCAAAAGCAGTCATAACTCAGGTCTGGTATAATTCCCGACAAAGGCAGGCATTTTTGGCCAATAGGAGTAGCTAGGAACAGGGACTACATCCAACATAATGATCTTGTATCCACCCCAAGGCTTGAGAAGCAGCGTGGCTCAGTGGAAAGAGCACGGGCTTTGGAGTCACAGGTCATGGGTTCAAATCCCGCCTCCGCCACATGTCAGCTGTGTGACTTTGGGCAAGTTACTTCACTTCTCTGTGCCTCAGTTACCTCATCTGTAAAATGGGGATGAATGTGAGCCCCACGTGAGACAACCTGATCACCTTGTAACCTCCCCAGTGCTTAGAACAGTGCTTTGCACATAGTAAGCGCTTAATAAATGCTATTATTATTAGTAGTAGTAGTAATAGTACAGTGCCTGACACACAGTAAGCACTTAGCAAATACCATAAAAGACAGGCTGGTACCCTCACCCAAATGGAACCCAGCTGTAGAGAGTCCCCACTGCCAAGCCCCACATCCAGCTGTGCTTTCTGCCGCCTCTCTCGTTTTCTTGGTCCGAGGCCCTGACCCACAAGCCTGGCATCTTCTGCTGGCTAACCAGCCTCTCGCCCTTCTTCCCTCCTCCCCCAACTCCAGAAAGCCCATTTGCCACCCAGAAGGTAATGATGAAATTTATTAAGCTCTTACTATGTGCAAAGCACTGTTCTAAGCACTGGGGAGGTTACAAGGTGATTAGGTTGTCCCACGGGGGGCTCACAGTCTTAATCACCATTTTACAGTTGAGGAAGCTGAGGCACAGAGAAGTGAAGTGACTTGCCCAAAATCACACGGCTGACAATTGGCAGAGCTGGGATTTGAACCCATGACCTCTGACTCCAAAGCCTGGGATCTTTCCACTGAGCCATGCTGCTTCTCTAAGGTGGTGGGAAAGGTGGGGGAGAGAGTCGGTCAGTCAACTGTAGTTATTGAGCGCTTACTGTATGCAGAGCACTGTACTGAGCTCTAGGGAGAGTACAATGCAACAATAAACAGACACATTCCCTGCGCACAGTGAGCTTACATTCTAAGGGGGAGACAGACATTAATATAAATAAATAAACTACAGATGTGTACATAAGTGCCGCAGGGCTGGGAGGGGGGATGAGGAAAGGGAGTAAGTCTGGGCAACACAGAAGTGGGTGGGAGAAGAGGAAAGGAAGGCTTAGTCTGGGAAGGCCTCTTGGAGGAGATGTGCCTTCAGTAAGGCTTTGAAGTGGGGGAGTGTCATTGTCTGTCCCATATGAGGAGGGAGGGCAGAGGCAGGATGTGGGCAAGAGGTTGGGGGTAAGAGAGATGAGATCGAGGTACAGTGAGAAGCATCCAGTTACAGTTTTTAATAATAATAATAATAATGGCATTTATTAAGCGCTTACTATGTGCAAAGCACTGTTCTAAGCACTGGGGAGGTTACAAGGTGATCAGGTTGTCCCTCGGGGGGCTCACAGTCTTAACCCCCATTTTACAGGTGAGGTAACTGAGGCACAGAGAAGTTAAGTGACTTGCCCAAAGTCACACAGCCGACAATTGGCGGAGCCAGGATTGGAACCCATGAACTCTGACTCCAAAGCCCATGCTCTTTCCAGTGAGCCACGCTGCTTCTCCTTGCTTTTTTCTTGCTTTCAATCAATCAATCACTCAGTCATATCCATTGAGTACTTACTGTGTGCAGAGCACTGTACTAAGTGCTTGGGAGAATAAAATATAACAATATAACAGTCACATTTCCTGCCCACTGCAAGCTTGCAGTCTAGAGGGGGAGTCAGCCCTGGACATAACTCTCAAACATAATGTGTCCTCATTAGGTTAACCTTTATTACCATTTATTTCAGGAAAGAAATGTGATTAGGCAGAGAACACAGGAAATTCAGAACCCTCACTTCAACACTTGTTTCAAATTCAGCATTCTTTAGCTATGTTTCACTTACTACCGCTCAACTTGGGAATTTTTTTTACCTCAGTTACCTAGGCAGAAGGGGATAAGATAATAATAATAATAAAGAGTTAAACAGCCACTGTGTGTCAAGCATCAAACTAAGCCCTGGGGCATATGCAAGATTATCTGTTCTCACACAGTTCCTGTCTCCCATCTGGCTCACAGTCTAACAGGAAGGGGAAACAGACATTTCATCTCAATTTTACAGATGAAGAGACTGAGGCCTAGAGAAGTTAAGTGACTTACCCAAGGTCATATAGCTGGCAAGTAGTAGAGCTGGATATTGATTTAGTGACAGTAAATCGGTAAGGATTTAAAAATTTCTGTCTAAATACTTGTGCTCTCTTACAAGTCTAAATAATTTCAAACAATTTCTACTTACCTTCATCCTGACACTTTCCCCCCATTTTTATTTTCACTCATTTCTTAGTAACTGAAGGCCAGATTTTATTCTGTACATAGGGTGAAGCAATAATTATACACCATGCTTCTCAGTCCATATGCCATTTTGAGTCATGTTAAATCTGCAGCGGTAGCTCATATTCCATACATGGCATTTGGTTACACGTCACCTTAATTTCAGTAATAACTGAGGGAGATGAGATGGTTTAGAATAATGTAATGTGACTAAACTGGGTTTAATTGTCAGTCTGCTCTTTAACAAGGACCCATCATCAGTATCTATTCAACCGAGAGTTTACCGAAACATGGACAACTAGAGGAAATGTGATTAAAATGCCCTCTGTATGCCCTGGCATACAAATTGATATTTACTCCTGTCCATGTCGTCCTGCAGGGATAGTAGTACATTTTCTAAAATTAAAGCAATCCTAAAAATATTAATGGCCAATTATTCGATCTTTCGATTCGATCTGTAATTCGATCTTTATTGCAAGTTTCTGTCCGCTGTCATTTTCCTGATCATCTGAATTTTTAAATTTCAGATTGAATTTTAACTTCGCTTTGTTACCTAAACAGGAAACATCCTTCTGGAGAGCAGCTCAATGATGGTCGCGTGTGGCCGATTTTTTGTTGGAGACCGAAGAAAACAAGGTCTCCTTTTCAGCAGTGATAAAAATCATTTCATATGACTGCCCACATTTTTTGTTTTGTTTCCCGTTAATGATATTCCTTTGAGGTTGATACAGAATGTTTTCTAGTGAATTTCTGCTTTGGGTGCTATTAGAGAGACGTTCAAAGTTACCACAGTTCTTGATCATTACAGACATGTCTTTCTGTACTTTAAAATATTGTCATGAGCCACAGAAGGGTTTATTGCACTTTAAAATTAGATACAAATGATTAGAAGTGAAAATGCTTCTAGCATAATTAATTTGATACATGTAATTTATAGTGAGCTAGATTCCATAGAGGGTCCCCTAGGAAATCTCTTACTCTGTTCCTTCATTTCTACAGGACAAGAAACTAGACCAGAGTTGAAATTATGGCATTGCAACACTTTGCTTTCCAACACTTTATGAACTTATAGTCACCTATTCATTCATTCAATTATATTTTTTGAGTGCTTACTGTGTGCAGAGCACTGGCAAGTCACTTAACTTCTCTGT
Source organism: Tachyglossus aculeatus (assembly GCF_015852505.1). NCBI lineage: Eukaryota > Metazoa > Chordata > Mammalia > Monotremata > Tachyglossidae > Tachyglossus > Tachyglossus aculeatus. Next base: position 38,498,104 of record NC_052072.1, read on the forward strand.
GCCTCTGTTACCTCATCTGTAAAATGGAGATTAAGATTGTGAGCTGCTTGTGGGACAACCTGATCACCTTGTAGCCTCCCAGTGCTTTGCACATAGTAAGCGCTTAATAAATGCCATTATTAGTATTATTATTATTATTACTAAGCATTTGAAAGAGTACAGTATAACAATAAAAGACATAATCCCTGCCCAGAATGAGGTTACAGTCTAGAGGTGAGGAGACAGACATTAATATAAATAAATTACACATATGGATATAAGTGCTGTGGGGCTGGGAGTGGGGAATGAATAAAGGGAGCAAGTCAGGTCAGTGCAGATGGCCGTAGAAGAAGGAAAGGAGGGCTGAGTCAGGGAAGGCCTCGTGGAAGAGATGTGCCTTCAATAAGGCTCTGAACAGAGGGGAAAGTCATTGTCTGTTTGAATTGAGGACGGAGGACATTCCAGGCCAAAGGCATGATAAAGGTGAGGGGTCAGCGGTGAAACAGAAGAGATCGAGGTACAGTGAGAAGGTTAGCATTAGAGGAGCGAAATATGAGGGCTGGGTCGCAGGAGAGGAGCAAGGGGATGAAGGAAGGGGTGAGGTGATTGAATGCTTCACAGTAGCTGCTGAGGTTAGGGGGGAAAGGATTAGAACTCCTCAAAACCATTCAGAGGTTACTGATTCCTTTCCACACCAAGAAAATCTGTCTGCTCTCTTTATCTGTCTGCTGTCTTGCTGCCCTCTGCCCTGGCTTGAACTCTTCATTCCTTTCCAACTAGGCTACTCACTCTCATTCTCATCTCTCCTGCCACTGATTCCTAGCTCGGCAGCTTCCTCCTGCTTGGAACTTCCTTCCCCTTCAAATCTGCCAGGCCACAGCTCTTCCTATCTCAAAGTCCTTCTGGAATCACATCTTCCTGGAGGCTTTCCCTGATTAATTTCTCCTTTTTATTTGTTAAGTGCTTACTATGTGTGAAGCACCATACTGAGTGCTAGGATGGATACAAGATAGATTGGACATAGCCCATGTCCCAAATTGGTCATGGTCTTAATCCTCATTCATTCAATCGTATTTATTGAGTGCTTACTGCGTGCTGAGCACTGTACTAAGCGCTTGGGAAGTACAAGTTGGCAACATATAGAGACGGTCCCTACCCAACAACGGGTTCACAGTCTAGAAGGGGGAGACAGACAACAAAACAAAACATGTGGACAGGTGTCAAGTCATCAGAATAAATAGAAATAAAGCTAGATGCACATCATTAAAACAATAAGTAGAATAGTAAATATGTACAAGTAAAATAAATAGAGTAATAAATCTGTACAAACATATATACAGGTGCTGTGGTGAGGGGAAGAAGGTAGGGCAGGAGGGATGGGGAGGAAGAGAGGAAAAAGGGGGCTCAGTCTGGCAGATGAGGTAACTGAGGTGCAGAGAAGTGAAGTGACTTGACTCAAGTCACACAGCAGACAAGTGTCAGTGCCAGGATTAGAACACAGGTCCTCTGACTCCCATGCCTATGTTATCTCCATTAGGCCACACTGCTTCTCCTTTCCCTCAATTTTATTCTGCCAACTACCACCTCAACATCTCTCCCCTCATAATCACACATCACACATACCAATTTATATAACCAACTGCTTGAGCACTTACCCCATCGACAAATTATTTACCCTTTCTTTTCTTCTGTCTGTAATGTGTCTACCTCCCATGCTAAGCTCCTTCAGGGCAGGGATCCGGTCTTAAATTCTCTTGTACTTGTCCAGGTTTAGTACATAAGTCTGCACCCAATAGGTGCTCAATAAATACAATGGATTGATAACTCTGAAGGTGAAAACTGAGGGAGCCTCATGCTTGCAGCAGAGAATAGCTGATAATCCATACAATTTATTTTTAATGAAAGCATGGGTAATCAGATCAGAAGACTGCCTTCCCCAAAACTCTCTAGCTCCATACGGGGAACACTAACCTCTCTTCACCTCCTTCATATTCTATCTACAGATGGGACTGATTTGAACATAGAACAGCTAACCTGGACGACTCCATAGCCCTCGAATGCACTTCCCTTTCCCGCTTCTGAGATTCACCCATCTAAGCAGCAGAGCAACTACGATTGTGTTTGCCCACCCCACCCCTATATCAATCAATCAATGGTATTTATTGAACACTTACTGTGTGCGGAGCACTTTACTAAGCGCTTGGGAGCATACGATACAGCAGAGTGGATGGTATTTATTGAGCACTTACTGAGTGCAGACTACTTTGCTAAGCACTTGGGAGAGTACAGTACAGCAGAATGGGTAGACACGTTCCCTGCCCATAATGAGCTTACCGTCTAGAGGGGGAGATAGACATTAATATAAATAAATAGATATGGTTTTATATATATATATATAAGTGCTGTGGGACTGAGGATGAGGTGAATACGAAACGCCCGAAAGGTATAGATCCAAATGCATAGTTGATGCAGAGGGAGTGGGAGAAATAAGGGCTTAATTTGGGGAAGGCTTCCTGGAGAGAGTAGTGGTCTGACAGGGAGGAGTTCTGGGACAGAAGGAGGATCTGGAATGTGACCAAGGTGCTTGTGATTGGAAACACTTCCACAAGGTGCAGTGTAATGGGCTAATAATCCTCCCTCCTTCCTCCCCACTTCCTGACACACAAATCTAGTGAGGACTGCCCTCATAGCATTTTTTTTATAATGGCATTTATTAAGCGCCTACTATGTGCAAAGCACTGTTCTAAGCGCTGGGCACTGTTCTAAGCATTCTTCTCACTGGAATGATCAGGATGATGAGGACTCTTGCATTTGGGTTGATGTCTCTGGAGAAGGATGTCATTTTTAAAAGATGAGGCCTGGTGGAGAGCGCACAGACCTGGGAGTTAGAAGGACCTGGGTTCTGATCCCAGCTCTGCCACTTGTCTGCTGTGTGACCTTGAGCAAGTCACTTCACTTCTTTGTGCCTCAGTTACCTCATCTGTAAAATGAGGATGAAGACTGGGAGCCCCATGTGGGACATGGACCCTGTCCAACCTGAGTAAGTTGTATCTACCCCAGAGCTTAGTACTGGCACATACTAACCGCTTAACAAACACCATAAAAAAGACATCTTCAATGTTTATCCCCCCCAAATTGGCCTTTAAAATTAAAATAGCCAGTCATAGAAAAAGGTTGGTCAGCACTTTCCTTCCCCAAAAGGCTCTTGCACCTGTCCCTTCAATTTCTGGTTTAAACCAGATTGAATTCTTAAATCTCGGGAAAAACCCAGGGAGTGTTTCTTACAAAGCCTGAATTAAAAAAAAAATACCAGCAATCTTACAAAAAAGTCATTCATTCAGCCCCAGGAGTTTTGGATAGTCCCGATAAGCAGCCAGACTTTTAGGTGCCTATGTAAAACAAGTTAGATTATCCTTAGTTGAACTGAAATCAAACTTGGGTTGTTTTTCCGAGTTTGGTCCACGAGGCTTGGCCCAAGCACCTTGGATTACTATATTTCTGCCTGGACTCTTTAGTTAGCACTTGTGTGAGCAAAATGGTGGTCTGAGGTGTAAACCAACAACCGTCATTTTGTTTGAGGGTTTATTGTGTGCTTAATGCCGAGGAGAGGACAATAGAACTAAAAGGCATGATCCCTGCCCCCAGAGAGCCTACGATTTAAGGGAAGTCATGAATACGAGGTGGAGGCTCTGCCCAAATGCTTCCATAATGCAAAATGCTGAGGCGGCGTTTGTTAAAGTGTATAATAGGGTTGGGGAGATGACAGATTAATCAGGGAAAACCCTTACATTTATGAGACTTTATTCTCTGCTTTTTAAAATAAACGCCTAGTTGTCAGTACTTGTTTCTGTAAAGAGGTGAAATGGTGGTATTTATGACCTATTACATAATAATAATAATGGCATTTATTAAGCGCTGTGCAAAGCACTGTTCTCAGTGCTGGAGAGGTTACAAGGTGATCAGGTTGTACCACAGGGGGCTCACAGTCTTAATCCCCATTTTACAGATGAGGTAAGTGAGGCCCAGAGAAGTTAAGTGACTTGCCCAAAGTCACACAGCTGACAATCGGCGGAGCTGGGATTTGAACCCGTGACCTCTGACTCCCAAGCCCATGCTCTTTCCACTGAGCCACACTGCTTCTCTAACTTAATAACGACAATAATGATAATGGTGTTTGTTAAGTGCTTATGAGAAGCATTGTGCCTTAATGGAAAGAGCCCAGGTTTGGGAGTCAGAGATCGTGGGTTCTAATCCCAGTTTTGCCACTTGCCTGCTGTGACTTTGGGCAAGTCATTTAACTACTCTATGCCTCAGTTACCTCATCTGTAAAATGGGGATTAAGACTGGGAGCCCCACGTGGGACAACCCGATTTCCCTGTATCTACCTCAGAGTTTAGAAGAGTGCTTGGCACATATTGAGCACTTAACAAATATCATCATTATTTATGTGCCAGGCATTGTTCTAAGCACTGGAGTAAATACAAGACAATTGGGTTGAACACAGTCCCTGTCCCACATAGGGCTCAAAGTCTTAATCCCCATTTTACAGATGAGGGAACGGAGGCACAGATAAGTGAAATGACTTGCCCAAGGTCACACAGCAGACAAGTGGTGGAGCTGGGATTAGAACCCCTGACCTTCTGACTCCTAAACCCATGCTCTGCCCACTAGACCACACTGCTTCTCTAGAGATGAGAGGGCAGGGATTGTGTCTGTTCACTGTTATATTTTACTCTCCCAGGTGCTTAGTACAGAGCTCTGCACACAGTAAAGGCTTGAGAAATAAGATTGAATGAATTAGTAAAAGTCTATAGTTGGTATTTGATATGTAACATCCTGATTATTTTTGAATAATAATAATAATAATGAAATTTGTTAAGTGTTTACTATGTGCCAGGCAGTGTGGTGGATATAAGCAAATTGGGTTGGACACGGTCCCTGTCCCATGTGGGACTCGTAGTCTCAATCCCCATTTTACAGATGAGGTAACCGAGGCCCAGAGTAGTGAAGTGACTTGCCCAAGGTCACCCAGCAGACAAGTGGCAGAGTAGGGAACCCATGACCCTCTGATTCCCATGCTCTATCTAGTACACCGTATCAGAGTAGGCTCATTTGCTCTTTGTAAAATGAGTCCATTGTCCAAACCCATTTAATTTCTGAACCTCCCTTAGAGGAAAAAAGGCAGGTCTCCCTTCCCCAGGGACCCAAAAAGAAAAAACCCTGGCTACGTGGAATGGCTATGAGCCTAGGTAGGGATTTCAAATGGTTCCAAGAACAACCAGCCACTCAATACATTTGAAAGAAGCGCTTAGTCCAGTGCTCTGAACACAGTAAGCGCGCAATAAATACAAATGAATGAATGAATGAAAGAAAATGAAATTGAATTAGTCATGTTCTAACTGCCATGGTCGGTGAATCTGGCAGGTGTATTGGGCACATTCCAGGCTGCTGCATTGGAAAAATTGGAACCAGAGCTAGTTTGGCCGCCCGACAGAAGATCCTCAAGGTCTGCTCTGAGAGGAGGAGGGGGGTCTCACGTGTTGCCAAAACAGCCAGCTGTTCATCTGCTAAAAGGGAAGAAGAGTCAGCTCAGGTTGTGGTCACTGGTATTTTTCAGGGTAGGTCATATGGATCAGAGCCTATGTATTCTTTCTACACACACTGGGCCAACCTTTATCCTCTGCTATGCTAGCTCTCCAGTCTCAACTACAGGAGGGAGAGTCAAGCAGAGGCCTACCCATTCCAATTCTAGCTTGGACAGTGGCTAGTGAGTGGAAGACAATCTGCTACAAGTCAAAACTCATCTGTGCTGGACGGCGGCAGCACGGGAGAGAGTTGAGGGCGGAGACTCAAATTCACTGTGCAGAAGGAGGCAATGGTAACCCACTTCCATATTTTTACCAGGAAAACTCTATGGATACATTGCCAGAATGACTGCAGATGGAGACGGGGCACTCTGGGAGTGATGTGTCCGTGGTGTCGCTTTGGGTCGGAGATAGCATAAGAAAGCGCTTAGAACAGTGCCCAGCGCTTAGAACAGTGCTTTGCACATAGAAGGTGCTTAATAAATACCATTATGATGATGAAGGCATTTATTAAGCACTTACTATGTACAAAGCACTGCTCTAAGCTCTGGGGAGGTTACAAGGCGATCAGGTTGTCCCACGGGGGGCTCACAGTCTTAATCCCCATTTTCCAGATGAGGTCACTGAGGCACAGAGAAGTGAAGTGACTTGCCCAAAGTCACACAGCTGACAGTTGGGGGAGCCGGGATTTGAACCCCTGACCTCTGACTCCAAAGCCCAGGCTCTTTCCACCGAGCCACGCTGCTTCTCATCATAAGGCAAGACATTAGCTCTGCTCCAACTAATTTGGACAACAGCATGGCTTAGTGAATAGAGCAGGAGCCTGGAAGTCAGAAGGACTTGGGTTTTAATCCCCGGCTCTGCCAAACAGTCTGCTGTGTGACCTTGGGCAAGTCACTTAAATTATCTGGGCCTCAGTTACCTCATCTGTAAAAATGGGGATTCAGAGTGAGCTCCAGGTGGGATAGGGATTGTGTCCAACCTGATTAACTTGTATCTACCCCAGTGTTTAGAACAGTGCTTGGCACATAGTATCAAGTACTATTATTATTATTAATAATAATAACAATCCTGTCCCCTCAGAGCAGCTATCCACTAGGCTAGTGATTCATGTAACCAGCATTTCAGCCCACGCAATCTTAGCAGCTGTTTAAAAGGGAAAAAGGCTAGGATATCATTCCCAGATTGTTTTGGACCCATGTGGATTTCAGTATATATAGAAATCAATTGTATTTCTCCCTCCTACTGTTCTCCCTTCTATTTATTATTAGTGTTAATAATAATAATAACAGTCACAGGGTTTGTTAAGTGTTTACTATGTGCCAGACTCTGTCTAAGCACTGGGGTAGATTCAAGTTAATAAAGTTGGACACGATCTCTGTCCCACATGGGGCTCACATTCTTAATCCCCAATTTACAGATGAGGTAACTGAGGCCCAGAGAAGTTAGGTGACTTGTCCAAGGTCACACAGCAGTCCTTTAAACTGTAAGCTCGTTATGAATGAATGAATGTGGTGGACCGGGAAATAAGAACCCAGGTTGTTCTGACTCCCTTTCAACTAAGCCATGAGGCTTCTAAAACTTATTGTTAGTCCCATGTGGGACCCGATTATTTTGCATCTACCCCAGCTCTTAGTACAGTGTTTGGCATGTAGTGAGTGCTTGCATTATTATTATTATTCTTTATTGAGCACTCACTGTGTGCAGACCACTGTACTAGGCCCCCGGAAGAGTACAGTACAACAGAGTTGCGGTGACATGATTTCTGCCCTCAAAGAGTATTCCAGCATGAATAGCCACCAAGAAGCAATTCAGAACTCAGATCCTAATTGCTTATTCACAGGACTCACCAGGCTGTATTTGCCTTTCAAAAAAACTTGCTGAAAAAGAAACCCTCCCCATCAGTTAGTGTGGATCTGCACATAAATAGGCAATGTATGTATCCCTTGAAATGATCTCTTAGCAACAGGTTTCCTGGGGTCAAGTTCCCAAACAAAGTGAATCCTGGGGACAGTTCCGTAGGTTCCAGAAGTACTCACCTACAGAGGTGTAAACAATGCCCAGATGACTATTTTGCATGCAGACTTATTTGTTTACGAGCAGGACAATAAGCAATTTAATATATTTGAATATGTTAAATCGAAGAGAAACAAACATTTATGGGGTTCAGGAGCTCTGAAAGGCACGAGGGGCCCAGTTTTTCAGGCTTTGTAGAGAGTAGATCTAAACAGGAGTTGGGATTTTACACATCCCTGAAACCTCTGCCACCATTTCCTCTGTGGAAAATGTAGTTCAGTCCCTCGTTGATTTTCTTTCCAGCCAAACCCCTCTGCAGACTGTACTGCCAGATCTTAATTGTGGTTGATGGAACCTGCTGGCAGATGTAATTTAGTAGGTTGGGCTTAGATTGGCAGTAAAAACTGTGAGGGTATTCCGGCCTCTCCCACCTTTTCCCCTTTTATTTTTCCATCCGTTCAAAGCCGCGATGAAGGACAGTCGCAGTTGATTTTATTTTCTTTAGATAACTGTCACCGGAACTTTTTTTCTACCAACTTTAATATGACAATAATAATAAATGATAATAGTTGTGGTATTTGTTAAGGGCTTACTATGTGCCAAGCACTGTTCTAAGCACTGGGGTAGATACAAGGTAATCAATCAATCAATCGTATTTATTGAGCACTTACTGTGTGCAGAGCACTGTACTAAGCGCTTGGGAAGTACAAGTTGGCAACATATAGGGACACTCCCTACCCAACAGTGGGCTCACAGTCTAAAAGGGGGAGACAGAGAACAAGACCAAACATACTAACAAAATAAAATAAATAGAATAGATATGTACAAGTAAAATAAATAAATAGAGTAATAAATATGTATAAACATATATACATATAAACAGGTGCTGTGGGGAAGGGAAGGAGGTAAGATGGAGGGATGGAGAGGGGGATGAGGGGGAGAGGAGATGAGGTAACTGAGGCATAAAGAAGTTAAGTGACTTGTCCAAAGTCAAACAGCTGATAGTCATTCAATCGTATTTATTGAGTGCTTACTGTGTGCAGAGCACTGTACTAAGCGCTTGGGAAGTACAAGTTGGCAACATATAGACTTCTTCTAGACTGTGAGCCCACTGTTGGGTAGGGACCGTCTCTTTATGTTGACAACTTGTACTTCCCAAGCGCTTAGTACAGTGCTCTGCACACAGTAAGTGCTCAATAAATACGATTGATTGATGGATTGATATAGAGACGGTCCCTACCCAACAGTCTAGAAGGGGGAGACAGAGAACAAAACAAACCATATTAACAAAATAAAATAAATAGAATAAATATGTACAAATAAAATAGAGTAATAAATACATATATACAGGTGCTATGGGGAGGGGAAGGAGGTAAGGCGGGGGGATGGGGAGGGGGAGAGGAAGGAGGGGGCTCAGTCTGGGAAGGCCTCCTGGAGGAGGTGATATGTGAAGGAGCTGGGGTTAGGACCCACGTCCTCTGACTCACAAGCCCTCGCTCTTTCTAATACGCCACGCTGTTAATAATAATTACTGTGGTACTTAAGTGCTTACTATGTGCCAAGCACTCTTCTAAACACTGGGGTAGATAGAAGATAGGTTGGACACAGCCCCTGTCCCACATAAGGCTCACTCTCAAAAATCCCCATTTTACAGATGAGGCAGCTGAGTCCCAGAGAAGTGAAGTGACTTGCCCAGGGTCACACAGCAGACGCGTGGTGGAGCAGGGATTAGAAGCCATGACTTTCTAACTCCCAGGCCGCGCTCTATCCATTAAGCCACGCTGTTTCACTGCCAGGTATCCAGATCTGGCTCCCATCGAGGTGGAGGGGCTCAGACTCTTCACTCCTGCCCGTTCTCCAGGGACTCAAGGGAATTCTGGACAGCTGTTTTTTGTTTGTTTGTTTTGTTTTTGGATACCAGGAGCAGGAGGGCTCTTTCAAAGTAGATACTGATGCCCTCCACTTGTCTTTTCCTATCTTAACAGTTTGCTCTCCTGCTGTGGCCGTTAGCATTTACTGATTACATACTGCATCTATTGTACCTCCCCTTTTAACAGAATCAGTCACTCAATCAGTCAATCGTACTTACTGAGCGTTTACTGTGTACCGAGCACTGTATTAAGCGCTTGGGAGAGTATATGGAATAGGCACATTCCCTCCTTGCAACGATATAATAATAATAATATTTGTTAAGGGCTTACTATGTGCCAAGCACTGTTCTAAGCGCTGGGAGGGATACAGGGTAATCAGGTTGTCCCACATGGGGCTCACAGTCTTAACCTCCATTTTAATAATGACAATAATAACAATAATTTTATTCTCTAAGAGTGCCACTGACGGACAAGACAGTGCTTCAGTGGAGGGATCTTGGAATTTATTTATTTATTTTGTACATATTCTATTTTATTTTGTTAATATGTTTTGTTTTGTTCTCTGTCTCCCCCTTCTAGACTGTGAGCCCACTGTTTGGGTAGGGACCGTCTCCATATGTTGCCAACTTGTACTTCCCAAGCGCTTAGTACAGTGCTGTGCACACAGTAAGTGCTCAATAAATAAGATTGAATGAATGAATGAATGTATTCGGTTCAAATGTATTAAGTGTTTACTGTGTGCAGGGTACTGTACTAAGTGCTTATTATTCTATTTTACTAATGATGTGTATACAGCTATAATCCTACTTATCCCGATGGTATTGACACCTGTCTACTTGTTTTGTCGTCTTTCTCCCCCTTCTAGACTGTGAGCCCATTGTTGGGTAGGGACCGTCTCTATATGTTGCCGATTTGTACTCCCAAGTGCTTAGTACAGTGCTCTGCACACAGTAACTGCTCAATAAATATGATTGAATGAATGAATGAATATTTGTCAAGCGCTTACTATGTGCCAAGCACAGTTCTAAGAACTGAGGGAGAGACAAGGTAATCAGGTTGTCCCACATGGGGCTCACAGTCTTCATCCCCATTTTAATAATAGTAGTAATTATAATTTTGGTATTTGTTACGTGCTTACTATGTGCCAAGCACTGTTCTAAGCGCTGGGGGAGATACAGGGTAATCAGGTGGGGCTCACAGTCTTCATCCCCATTTTCCAGATGAGGGAACTGAGGCACAGAGAAGTGAAGTGACTTGCCCAAAGTCACACAGCTGACAAGTGGTGGAGTCAGGATTAGAACCCATGACCTCTGACTCCCAAGCCTGGCTCTTTCCACTGAGCCACACTGCTTCACAATCTAATGCTCATTTTATAATCTAGAGGGGGAGACAGACATTAATAGAGGCAGGCAGCCCTTGGTTTCTTCAGAGAAAAGCTCTGATGGTATCTGTTTAATTCAAAAAAATAAATAGCACTCACCTTTTTTATGGTATTTATTAAATGTTTAACGTGTGCCAGCACTGTACTAAGCACTGGGGTAGATACAAGCAAATCAGGTTGGACACAGTCCACGTCCCACATAGGACTCACAGTCTTAATCCCCGTTTTACAGATGAGGTAGCTGAGGCACAAAGACATTAAGTGATTTGCCCGAGATCACACAGAAGACAAGTGGCAAGCCAGGAGTAGGACCCAGATCCTTAGAATCCAGTTAACAAATCTGTTACCACAACATTTGCTGCTGAATATCCCGTGCTATTAAAGCAAATAAACTAGGTGGCAGATCGATTTCACTGCCACTGCTGTCAATGGGTTACTGAGCTGTGATCATGCTGGTGATTTGAAAAGGATCAGACTAATCATATATTTATATAATATATAATTATCATCATCAATCGTATTGAGCGCTTACTGTGTGCAGAGCACTGTACTAAGCACTTAGGAAGTACAAGTTGGCAACATATAGAGACAGTCCCTACCCAACAGTGGGCTCACAGTCTAAAAGGGGGAGACAGAGAACAAAACCAAACATACTAACAAAATAAAATAAATAGAATAGATATGTACAAGTAAAATAAATAAATAGAGTAACAAATATATACAAACATATATACATATATACAGGTGCAGTGGGGAAGGGAAGGAGGTAAGATGGGGGGATGGACAGGGGGACGAGGGGGAGAAGAAGGAGGGGGCTCAGTGTGGGAAGGCCTCCTGGAGGAGGTGAGCTCTCAGTAGGGCCTTGAAGGGAGGAAGAGAGGTAGCTTGGCGGATGGGCAGAGGGAGGGCATTCCAGGCCCCGGGGATGATGGAATTATAAATTATAATTTATAATTATATAAATTTATAAAAATTATTATATAAATAATTGTATTTATATTTTGTAATTACCAGCGTGAAAAAGTAATTAGAGCATAAAAGAAAATAGGAGATGGAGTTAACCAAATCTGAAGGAAATGGGAAGATTGACTAGATCTGTATGCAGAAATTATATCTTTATTCAGAGATGTCCACTGAGAAGGTTTATGTATAGAAGTAGTATGGCCTAGTGGAGAAAGCAGGGGCCTGGGCGTCACAAAGACCTGGGTTCTGAGCCTGACTCTGCCCTTCAGTGCTTAGAACAGTGCTTGGCACATAGTAAGCGCTTAACAAATGCCATCATTATTAGCATTATTGTCTGCTGTGTGACCTTGGACAAGCCACTTCACTTCTCTGTGCCACAGTTCCCTCATCTGTAAAATAGGGACTAAGACTGTGAGCCCCATATGGGACAGGGATTATGTTCAACCTGATTAGCTTGTATCTACTCCAGCACTTAAAACAGTGCTTGACACATAGTAAGCAATTAACCGCTATTATTATTGTTATTAGAAAGACGCTAGGAACACGAGTAATTAGGGGATGAGGCCTACAGGCTACATCCAGGCTGTACTCAGGAGCAGGAGGAGTTGGGACAGAACTGAGAGCTGACCCCGGGAAAATAGAGAAGCAGCGTGGCTCAGTGGAAAGAGCATGGTCTTGGGAGTCAGAGGTCATGAGTTCAATCAATCAATCAATCAATCGTATTTATTGAGCGCTTACTGTGTGCAGAGCACTGTACTAAGCGCTTGGGAAGTCCAAGTTGGCAACATATAGAGACAGTCCCTACCCAACAGTGAGCTCACAGTCTAAAAGGGGGAGACGGAGAAGAAAACCAAACATACTAACAAAATAAAATAAATGGAATGGATATGAACAAGTAAAATAAATAAATAGAGTAATAAATATGTACAAACATATATACAGGTACTGTGAGTTCAAATCCCAGCTCCACCGCTTGTCATTCATTCATTCATTCATTCGTATTTATTGAACGCTTACTCTGTGCAGAGCACTGTACTAAGTGCTTGGGCAAGTCACTTCACTTCTCTGTGCCTCATTTACTTCATCTGTAAAATGGGGATTAAGACTGTGAGCCCCTCGTGGGACAAACTGACCACCTTGTATCCTCTCCAGCGCTTAGAACAGTGCTTTGCACATAGTAAGTGTTTAACAAATGCCATTATTATTATTATTATTATTATTAATAAAATGCAGGACTACCAGGAATAGACTCTCAACTCTGAGGTTGTTCTGCCCCAAGCCATCTTCTCTCTCTGCATCCTGCTGGAGAGGCAGTACTCCCTCCCTCTGCCCCAAGAGCAGGGAGAAGCGGCAGGATCTAATGGCTAGAACCCAGGACTGGACTCAGGAAACCTGAATGATCTAATAATAATGATGGTATTTGTTAAGCGCTTGCTATGTGCTGAGCACCATTCTAAGCACTGGGGTAGATACAAGCTTAATAAATGCCATCATCATCATTATTATTATTAGATGGAGAATAGAAGGGGATTCAGAACTGAACCTTGAGGGACCCCCACAGCTAGTGGGTGGGAGGCAGAAGAGGAGTCCATGAAAGAGAAGCATCGTGGCTCAGTGGAAAGATCCCGGGCTTTGGAGTCAGAGGTCAGGGGTTCAAATCCCGGCTCCACAAATTATCAGCTGTGTGACTTTGGGCAAGTCACTTAACTTCTCTGTGCCTCAGTTACCTCAGTTGTAAAATGGGGATTAAGACTGTGAGCCCCCTGTGGGACAAACTGATCACCTTGTAACCCCCCCAGTGCTTAGAACAGTGCTTTGCACATAGTAAGCGCTTTATAAATGCCATCATTACTATTATTATTATTATGAAAGAAACTGAGGCTGAGTGTCACTTATGCACTTGATAGTCTCCCAAGCCCCACAGCACTTATGTACATACCCATATACTCTGCCATTTTCCCAACCTGTAATTTATTTTAATATCCGTCTCCCCCTTTATTCTGTAAGATCCTTGTAGGCTATGATCTTTTCTACATACTCTATTGTAATGTTCCCTCCCAAGTGTCTAACACACAGTAGTACAATTGATTGATTGATGACACATCTTTCTCTAACTTTTTATTTTAGCTCAGTTTTTTGGCCAGTCAGCACTCAACTTCTATTTCCCAATGCTCGCTATATATTTTTTTCTTATTTGTTCTGACCAAATATGACAACACCTTTACTGCCGGATTGTCACAGTCACACAAAGAGATCTAACATCAACAGATATGCTGAGTTAAAAGTTACCAAGGCAGGCACAGGTATATCCACAATTTGAACCCTGTACAGATCCATTTCCTGCTAACCTAAGGCCAACACAGAATGGAAAATCTGCTCTGAACAGATTCAAACTGGAAAACACATTTTCTACAGGAAAATTCCTTTCAAAAAAGATGTCTGGGTGGTCCATCTCGGGTGAGGGTGTGTGTATGTGTGATTCCCGGAGTCTTTTGTGAAGGTTTTCTATCTGGATTAGGCATAAACACATACTGTGTAAATACAAGAGTTGTTTATTTGAAACGCTGTATTTGAGATAGGCAAATGACTTTCCACAAGGCTTTGTTAACTTTCCAAGTAAATGGTCTGCAAACTCCCAACCAGCCAAGTCATCAGGGGACCTTCCCCTTAGGGGGCATTCAGAACTCTTGCTGGCTGTGAGATTAGATGCAACATCCCTAATTAAAATCAAATGCAAACGACTGAAGACTGGAAGGTTGAATTTGCTGATTTTAAAGCTTTACCTTTTTCGCCTGCCAGAATAAATCTACCCTGGGAAAGTCATGAAAAACATACCTTTCTTTAGAAACAAAAACTTAATCAATCACTGGTATTTATTGAGCGTAAATCAATGTCAGTTGTATTTATTGAGTACTTACTATGTGCAATCACTATACTAAGCACTTGGGAGAGTACAATACAATGCAGTTGGTGACAAGTTCCCTGTGAAACAATCAGTAAGTGCTTAACAAATACCATAATTATTAATCATAGCAGAGAGTTTAGTTTACAGTAATAGTTACCTGAAAAAAAAATCCAGTGGACTCCACCTTTATTCAGGGGCTGCACCTTCTAAAATCAATCAATCAATCAATCAATCAATTGTATTTATTGAGCGCTTACTGTGTGCAGAGCACTGTACTAAGCGCTTGGGAAGTACAAATTGGCAACATATAGAGACAATCCCTACCCAACAGTGGGCTCGCAGTCTAAAAGACAGTTCTAAAAGGTTAAACATGAAAAACTAGAAAAAACCTTAGAAACATTCTTAGTACTTTAAAATATGTTTGCTGGTCTTACTGTTGTTCCCTCTGACTTTACCTCTTGTTTCCCTCTGCCTCTATCGGTATGGAATCTCTGTGTCAGCAAGGAAATCCTTCAGTGGATCCATTGGGGAACAACTTCATTCATTATCCCGGCTCTGCCACTTGCCTGCTGTGTGACCCTGGGCAAGTCACTTTACTTCTCTAAACTTTAGTTACCTCATCTATACATTGGGGATTGAGTATGTGAGCCACTCCTGGGGCAGGAGCTGTGTCCGTACCGATTTGTTTGTATCCACCCCAGTGCTTAGTACAGTGCCTGGCACGTAGTAATTGCTTAACAGAAACCATTATTATAATTATTATTATTAATTCACTCATTCATTGGAGCAAGTCTGTGCCATGCAGAAGGGAGAGGGAGAAGAGGAAAGGAGGGCCTAGTCAGGGGAGGTCTCTTGGAGGAGATGTGCCTTCAGTGAGACTTTGTGAGGGGGGAGAGTAATTTTCTGTTGGATATCAGATGCAGGACGTGGACAGAGGTCATCGGTGAGACAGACGGGATTGAGGCAGAGTGAGAAGGTTGGCAATAGAGAAACGAACTGTGTGGTCTGTACAAATGTGTGTACCTCCTTCCCTTCCCCACAGCACCTGTATATATGTATATATGTTTGTACATATTTATTACTCTATTTATTTTACTTGTACATATCTATTCTATTTATTTTATTTTGTTAGTATGTTTGGTTTTGTTCTCCGTCTCCCCCTTTTAGACTGTGAGCCCACTGTTGGGTAGGGACTGTCTCTATATGTTGCCAATTTATACTTCCCAAGCACTTAGTACAGTGCTCTGCACACAGTAAGCGCTCAATAAATATGATTGATTGATTGATTGGTCTGGGTTGGTGCTCTGCACACAGTAAGCGCTCAGTAAATATGATTGAATGCCTAGGAGAGTAGGGAGTTGAGGTAGGAGGGGGCAAGGTGTGGGGAGCCTCTGGAACTTATCCAAAGCCCTAAGCAGTTTTTGGAAATCCTCCTTAGAGTTTCCAAAACAAAATAAGAGATTTAGCAACATAGAACTTTAGATCAGCCATCAGGAAGATCAACTGGCTAAAGTGTTTACAGGTTTCCTAACTCTATAATGGTCCACCCTAGTCTCTGCTTCCTTGTCTCTTCCCCCTGTCCTGGGCCCCTGCCACACCCTTTTCTTCAATGCAACCGTGTCAGTCTAGTGATGTTTCAATTGTAATCAGCTCATTTTCCTCCTGCTGGGACCGTTAATGCATTTGACAAAACCGCAAGACTAATTTCAACATATTAAGCAGGGAATGTAAATTATTGAAGAAACATCAACCTACCAGATGATATTATTCTGATATTATTCTGATCATTTCCAAGGTGACATTGTAATTAGTCATTATTGTAATTATTAATTCAAAGACTCCAAGAATCACAAATGCTCAGTGTCCAAATAATTCCTCAGGACCACTGGAAGACAGTAGCAATTACAACATAATTTAGATGACCATTTCTAAAGAATGTGTTTTACAGGGACTCTAAATGTCAACTTTCTCTTTCAAAATGGTATTTCTTAAGCACTTACTATGGGCCAGGTATGTACTAAGCATCGGGATAGGTAAAAGCTAGTCAGGTTGGATACAATCCGTGTCCCATTTGGGGCTCACACACTAAGTCCCCATTTTACAGCTGATGTGATTGAGGCACAGAGACGTTAAGTGAATTTCTCGAGGTCACACAGCAGACAAGCGGTGGTACCGGAATTAGAGCTCAGGTCGTCTGATGCCAAGGCCCGTGATCTTTCCACCTGGCCACGAGGTCTCCCAGCAGGAAACTGGCACAAGTGGGATTATAACCCTACACATCCAATCTGTTACCAAAACCTGCCGGTCTCACCTCCACAACATTGCCAAGATCCGCCCTTTCCTCTCCATCCAAACCGCTACCTTGCTGGTTCAATCGCATCGAGCAGTGTGGTCTAGTGGGTAGAGCATGGGCCCGAGAGTCCAAAGGACCTGGGTTCTAATCCCGGCTCCGTCACTTGTCTGCTGTGTGACCTTGGACAAGTTACTTCACTTCTCTGTGCCTCAGTTGCTTCATCTGTAAAATGAGGATTCAGAATGTGAGCCCCACGTGGGAGACGTACTGGGTCCAACCTTGTATCTACCCCAGCGCTTAGTAAAGTGCCTGGCACATAATAAGCACTTAACAAATGAAGCAGCGTGGCTCAGTGGAAAGAGCCCGGGCTTTGGAGTCAGAGGTCATGGGTTCGAGTCCCGGCTCCGCCACATGTCTGCTGTGTGACCTTGGGCAAGTCACTTAACTTCTCTGAGCCTCAGTTACCTCATCTGTAAAATGGGGATTAAGACTGTGAGCCCCACGTGGGGCAACCTGATCTCTTTGTATCCCCCCAAGCGCTTAGAACAGTGTTTTGCACATAGTAAGCGCTTAACAAATGCCAACATTATTATTATTATTATTATTATTATTATTATTATTATCATTATTAAAAACCAGGAAAATCAGCCAGTCATGCTGGCTGGACCAGGGGTATGAAAGGCATGCGTCCAGATGTTGTTGCTTTAGGTGAGAAGATCATGGATTTGGGGTCCAGTCTCCTCTTTTATCTGGGTGGATAGGGAATGTGCCCAACAGCCAGAGGGTGAGTGACCAAAGACATAGAAGGACCAATCATCCACTCATCCTCATCTCTGTAGTGGCTGCCAGAAGGACCTGGGTTCTAATTCTGACTCTGCTACTTGTCTGCTGTGTGACCTTGGGCAGGTCATTTTACTTCTCTGTGCCTAGGGGTCCAGTCTCCTCTTTTATCTGGGTGGATAGGGAATGTGCCCAACAGCCAGAGGGTGAGTGACCAAAGACATAGGAGGACCAATCATCCACTCATCCTCATCTCTGTAGTGGCCGCCAGAAGGACCTGGGTTCTAATTCTGGCTCCGCTACTTGTCTGCTGTGTGACCTTAGGCAGGCCATTTCACTTCTGTGTGCCTCAGTTCCCTCATTTGGAAAATGGTGATGAAGCCCATGAGTCCTGCTTGGGACAGGGACTGTGTCCAACCCAATTACCTCCTATCTCCCCCATCATCAATCATCAATCGTATTTATTGAGCGCTTACTATGTGCAGAGCACTGTACTAAGTGCTCTTAGGACAGCACTTAGTACAGTGCCCGGTACATAGTAAGTGCTTAATAAATACCACTGTTATTATTATTGTTATGGCCACTTCCCAACCATTTTTCAGAGGCCGCTGCTCTTGGGCCTGCAGGGGAGCAAGCAGCTGGAGGCTGCACCTTTCTGGTTTTATTTTCTGCTGAAATGTACCTCCTCTTGCTGCTTTTGCTTAGCTCCATAATGCTTCCTGCTCTTCACAGCTCTCGTTCCCAGCAACCGCTAGTCAAAGCCGGGCTTGCCCTGCGTTTCCAGGAAAGTGAGGCAGTCTGGTCCAAATCACTGGGCCGGCTCATGTTATTTGAAGGTTGTTGTGAAAATAAATCAGAAGCACCCTGATGGAAGCAAACTTCAACACTGACGAAAAACACCTTGAGAAGCAGCTTGGTGTTGGGGACAGAGCACAGCCTGGGACTCACAAAGTCATGAGGGCATGTCTGCTGCGTGACCTTGGGCAAATCACTTAACTTCTCTGTGCCTCAGTTGCCTCATCTGTAAAATGGGGTTGAGACTGTGAGCCCCAGGGACTGTGTCCAAGCAGCATGGCTCAGTGGAAAGAGCCCGGGCTTTGGAGTCAGAGGTCATGGGTTCAAATCCCGGCTCCACCACTTGTCAGCTGTGTGACTTTGGGCAAGTCACTTCACTTCTCTAGGCCTCAGTGACCTCATCTGTAAAATGGGGATGAAGACTGTGAGCCCCTCGTGGGACAACCTGTTCACCTTGTAACCTCCCCAGCGCTTAGAACAGTGCTTTGCACATAGTAAGCACTTTATAAATGCCATCATCATCATCATCATTCACCCCAGCGCTTATTACAGTGCTGGGCACAAAGTAAGCACTTATCAAATAGCACAGTTATTATTATTATTATGTAACAGGACCCAGTGATATTTTTACCCTTAAAGTGAAAACGCCATACCCGACGGTAATGCATCCTCTAATTATAATATTGGCGCACAGCTGGTGGCCTTATAGCTTTTATAAAAGCGTTAACGATAAGGATCATCAAGTTTCTTCTTGTCTGACCTCACTTGAACACTCGGTGTGTTGGTCTTACAGGGCTATATTTTTTCAAAACAAATTATTTGCATTCTTGGTTTCATTGTGCTCACATCCATCACAGGGGCAGTTACTCTCCCAAGTGCTTAGTGCAGTGTTTTGCACACAGTAAGTGCTCAATAAATACAATTGAATGAATGAATGAATGAATGAACTTGAACTTCCAATGCACTCCTATGTCCTATAACATGAAACCATGCGTTAAGGAAAACTCACGCTCTAGCAGGCATAGCTTGACTGATGCTGGACCCATGTTCAATCTGCTGGAATTCAGAGCTACATTGCCAGCAATTCCTGCCATTCCCCTGCACTCCAGTCCAGCCTGGGGCATCATTCCTTCATTCCTTCATTCTGTTGTATTTAGTGAGTTGGGTAGGGATTGTCTCTATCTGTCGCTGAATTGTACTTTTCAAGCGCTTAGTACAGTGCTCTGAACACAGTAAGCATTCGATAAATACAATTGAATGAATGAATGACTGAATGGAGTAATAATAATAATAATAATAATGGTATTTGTTAAGCGCTTACTATGTGCAAAGCACTGTTCTAATTGCTGGGGGGATACAATAACAACAATAATAATAATGGCATTTATTAAGCGCTTACTACGTGCCAAGCACTGTTCTAAGCACTGGGGAGGTTACAAGGTGATCAGGTTGTCCCACGTGGGGCTCAGAGTCCTAATCCCCATCTTACAGATGAGGGAACTGAAGCACAGGGAATTTAAGTGATTTGCCCAAAGTCACACAGCTGACAATTGGCAGAGCCAGGATTTGAACCCATGACCCATGAGTACTGTACTAAGCTTTGGGGAGAGTACAAAACAACAATAAACAGACACATTCCCTGCCCACAGTGAGCTTACCCTCTCCCTGGTGCCAGTGGGAAGGGCACTTACCGTCTTACCTCCTTCCCTTCCCCACAGCACCTGTATGTATGTATATATGTTTGTACATATTTATTACTCTATTTATTTATTTTACTTGTACATATCTATTCTATTTATTTTGTTAATATGTTTGGTTTTGTTCTCTGTCTCCCCCTTCTAGACTGTGAGCCCACTGTTGGGTAGACACCATCTCTATATGTTGCCAACTTGTACTTCCCAAGCGCTTAGTACAGTGCTCTGCACACAGTAAGCACTCAATAAATACGATTGAATGAATGAATGAAGGACAGACCTGAACAGTAGCAGCCTGAGACCTCAACTTTTCAACCCACTGGACCACCAAGCTATAGCCCTGGAACCGTAATAACAATAATAATAACTGTGGTATTTGTTAAGCACTCACTATGTGCCAGGCACTGTACTGAGCCCTGGGGTAGGTACAAAATAATTAGGTTGGACATAGTCCCTGTCCCACATAGAACTCACAGTCTTAATCCCCATTTTACAGATGAGGAAACTGAGTCACATAGAAGTGAAGTGATTTGCCCAAGGTCACGCAGGAGACAAATGACAGAGCCGGGATTAGAACCCAGGTCCTTCTGACTCCCAGTCTCGTGATCCACCTCGTCACCCCCTGTCTTTCATGTTACCCTGGAGCGTCTAAAGATTCAGAACTTTGGGAATTCTGTGATGGCTCCTGTACCTGCAGTGAGTTACGATTATAATGAAATATAACAATAATCATAATAATAACAGTGGGTATTTGTTAAGCACTTACTATGTACCCTCACTGTACTAAATCCTGGGATAGAAACAATATAATCAGGCTAGACACAGTCCCTGTCCCTCACTGGGCTCACAGTCTAAATTGGAAATCAATCAATCAATCAATCGTATTTATTGAGCACTTGCTGTGTGTAAAGCACTGTACTAAGTGCTTGGGAAGTACAAGTTGGCAACATATAGAGACGGTCCCTACCCAACAGTAGGCTCACAGTCTAGAAGACTATTCTAGAAGGAAAGAGAACAGTTATATTTAATCTCCATTTTAGAGATGAGGAAACTAAGGTACAGAGAAATTACACTGCTGTGGGTGTGAACTCTGAATCACAAATAATAATAATAATGATGGCATTTATTAAGCGCTTACTAATCAATCAATCAATCAATCAATGGTATTTATTGAGCGCTTACTATGTGCAGAGCACTGTACTAAGCGCTTGGGAAGTACAAATTGGCATCACATAGAGACAGTCCCTACCCAACAGTGGGCTCACAGTCTAAAAGGGGGAGACAGAGAACAGAACCAAACATACCAACAAAATAAAATAAGTAGGATAGAAATGTACAAGTAAAATAAATAAATAAATAAATAAATAGAGTAATAAATATGTACAACCATATATACATATATACAGGTGCTGTGGGGAAGGGAAGGAGGTGAGACGGGGGGAAGGAGAGGGGGACGAGGGGGAGAGGAAAGAAGGGGCTCAGTCTGGGAAGGCCTCCTGGAGGAGGTGAGCTCTCAGCAGGGCCTTGAAGGGAGGAAGAGAGCTAGCTTGGCGGATGGGCAGAGGGAGGGCATTCCAGGCCCGGGGGATGACGTGGGCCGGGGGTCGATGGCGGGACAGGCGAGAGCGAGGTACAGTGAGGAGATTAGTGGTGGAGGAGCGGAGGGTGCGGGCTGGGCAGTAGAAGGAGAGAAGGGAGGTGAGGTAGGAAGGGGCGAGGTGATGGACAGCCTTGAAGCCCAGGGTGAGGAGTTTCTGCCTGATGCGCAGATTGATCGGTAGCCATTGGAGGTTTTTGAGGAGGGGAGTAATATGTCCAGAGCGTTTCTGGACAAAGATAATCCGGGCAGCAGCATGAAGTACGGATTGAAGTGGAGAGAGACACGAGGATGGGAGATCAGAGAGAAGGCTGGTGCAGTAGTCCAGACGGGATAGGATGAGAGGTTGAATGAGCAGGGTAGCGGTTGGGATGGAGAGGAAAGGGCGGATCTTGGCAATGTTGCGGAGCTGAGACCGGCAGGTTTTGGTGACGGCTTGGATGTGAGGGGTGAATGAGAGAGTGGAGTCGAGGATGACACCAAGGTTGCGGGCTTGTGAGACGGGAAGGATGGTAGTGCCGTCAATAGAGATGGGAAAGTCAGGGAGAGGACAAGGTTTGGGAGGGAAGACAAGGAGCTCAGTCTTCGACATGTTGAGCTTTAGGTGGCGGGCGGACATCCAGATGGAGATGTCCTGAAGGCAGGAGGAGATGCGAGCCTGGAGGGAGGGGGAGAGAGCAGGGGCAGAGATGTAGATCTGGGTGTCGTCAGTGTAGAGATGATAGTTGAAGCCGTGGGAGCGAATGAGGTCACCAAGGGAGTGAGTGTAGATTGAGAACAGAAGGGGACCAAGCACTGAACCTTGGGGAACCCCCACAGTAAGAGGATGGGAGGGGGAGGAGGAGCCTGCAAAAGAGACTGAGAAAGAACGACCGGAGAGACAAGAGGAGAACCAGGAGAGGACGGAGTCTGTGAAGCCAAGGTCAGATAACGTGTTGAGGAGAAGGGGGTGGTCCACAGTGTCAAAGGCAGCTGAGAGGTCGAGGAGGATTAGGACAGAGTATGAGCCGTTGGATTTGGCAAGCCGTTGGATTTTACTATATGCAAAGCACTGTTCTAAGCACTGGGGGAGATACAAGGTCATCAGATTGTCCCACGGGGGGCTCACAGTCTTCATCCCCATTTTACAGATGAGGGAACTGAGGCCCAGAGAAGTTAAGTGACTTGCCCAAAGTCACACAGCGACAAGTGGCGGAGCCAGGATTTGAACCCATGACCTCTGACTCCAAAGCCCATGCTCTTTCCGCTGAGCCACGCCTAAAACTCTGACCGTCCAGCCACAGAATGCTATTATTTTCCTTTATCATTTTTTGTATCCTCATTTAACTTGACAGTTATGTTTCATTGTGATTTTTTCACCTTTTGTGCTTTATTGTATCTGATTGATTGATTGTCCCCATTCCCATCTCCTCACTTTGTCCTAAGATCGTGAGACCTTGGGGACCAGGGCCAGGGTTTAATTCCCACCCACATTTTTTCCCCAGCGTTTAGCACATGCTAGCCCGTAATAGATGTCATTATCAGGAGGTCCCTCCAGTATTTCCATTATGTTCCTTCCAGATAGATAATTAATTTCAGAAAAACCTTCTCTAATTCCTGAACAGTTCTTTATCCAAAACAGCTTTCTCATAGTATGGGAATTGTAAGTATACTGCATTGTTTGCAATCTGGTGAGAAAGGCTAAATTGCAGGTGAAACTAAGCATTTGTGTTCAGAACACCCAGAAAGCCAAAGTTGAGTTAACAGCTGGTATAATTTGCCAAAGTGAAAGGACCTTCTTTTCCAAAGAACCTTCTCATAATAGTGTTTACTTAAAATGCCTTCCTTTGTCCCTTATAACTTCTTACTGATGAAAGTTAAAGTAAAATGCATTTTAACTCTCTCTGGAAAGGAGATCAATTAAGACTAAGTATGTAAAATATTCTTTAAAATTCCCAAGTAAAGTCACCCTTTAGGATGTGACCCAATGCACATTTGATTATATATTTTTTTACTATGTGCCAGGCATGGTACTAAATGTTAGGGTAGATACAAGTTACTCAAAATGGACACAGTCCTTATCCTATGTGAGGCTCACAGTCTTAATCCCTATTTTACAGATGAGGTAATGCAACAGGCAAATGGCAGAACCAGAATTAGAACCCAGGTTCTTCTGACATAGAACAGTGCTTTGCACATAGTAAGTGCTTAATAAATGCCATTATTATTATTATTATTCTGACACCCAGGCTCTAGAGCCACACTGCTTCTTATCTTCTCCTTTTTGTCCTGAATTTCCCCTGTTTAAACATTTTAATGGTTACTGACCCCTTGAAATACTTCTTAAGTAGCATATTCTGTACTGAATATATTGAATTAAAATGTTTAGAACAAGCAGTTTGAAATAAGTCCATTTTATTATGACTTTAATATTTTTCCCAGACTTTAGTATTTGCATTTTCTCCATCTCTCTCTCTCCCTCCCCCTCCCCTTCTCCCTTCTGTCTTTCCTTCTCTTCTTTCTCTTCTGTCTTTTTCTCTCTCTTTTCTTATATTTTCACTCTCTGCTCTCTTCCCCCTTTTCTCTCAAATCTAAGCCTTCTTATCCTGAATTTCCTTGATTTGTTTTCTTCAGGTGATTTCTGTATCTCCATGAGACAACACTTACATATTTGTTCTGGAAGATGACTAATTGAGCAGTAATTCAGAAGGGGTTGGGGAGAGACAATCTGACAAACACTTCCAATATCTATTTCCTTCTTCTGCAACTGGAACTTAAAATGGAGTCCTGCCGGTCTCAGGGTCCGTGGCTCAGTTACCAGATGGCAAAAATCAAACCAATTATTATTTGAAGGCAAACTGCAAATGGGGAAAAAAAAATCTAGTCAACCTCAAGACATAATATCTCATTCTGTTGTTCATGTAACAACTTCATTCAGAATGAAGCAAAAATGTTAATGAGACTGAGCCATTGCTTTCATCCCTACTTGCTATAATTGCTGCAGGGACACCAGACTGAATGGGTGTTACAACTCTGGCCAGGTGCTAAATGAGTTTATTTAGAACTAGGCCAAGGGAAGGTGACCCTTCAGCTGCAGGAAGAACACTCATAAGAGGATCTCGGTTGGGGAACAATCTGGGACGGCAGTAAATTGATAGGATATACTTATTAAGTTGCCTTTTACTAAATTTAGCTTTTAGGGTTTGTTCCTGCATCTCCGAGAAGCGGTACATACAACACTCACAGACAGCCCTTCCCTTTATTGTTTCACTAGACTAGATTTCTTGCCGAAATGACTTAATTAGGCCTGGCGTGTGAGTGGTATGTTCAATACAAAGATAGGATGCCAATTTGCATCATTCATAAGGAAACTGCAGCAGGAAAGAAGTACAATATCTGTAGCACTGGCTTCGTGCGGTATGACAAATATCATGTAAAACCCATTTTATAATACAGGACTGCACAAGCATATCATTGTTACCCCCCAAAATACTAATGGATCTCATCACCACTATCATCCTCAAGTATTTACAGATTCCCCCTTAGGACCCAGAGCACTGTATTGTCATCATCATCAGGAGTTATTGAGCAACTACTAAATGAAGAACACTGTGCCGGGTTGCTTGAGAACATCCCATAGGAGTAGAAGACAATAATCTATTGGGGAAAGCAGGCAGACAAAAATGGTGTACGTACCGCAGGACTGAGAGTAAAAACACAGATTTAACTGGAAAAAAAAGTAAGCCAAAAATAGGAATAAATAAAACACATATAGATGAATGATAGGGGATGGCATGGCTAGTGAGGTGAGCATGCCAGGAATGTACAAATGTATATATCTACAAATTATATATTATAAGTTATTCATTTATATTAATGCCAGTCTCCCCTTCTAATCAATCAGTCAGTCCTATTTATTGAGCAGTCATATTTATTGAGCACTTACTGTGTGCAGAGCACTGTACTAAGCACTTAGGAGAGTATAATATAACAAAAAACAGGCACATTCCCTGCCCACAATGAGCTTACGGTCTAGAGGGGGATTGTAAACTCATTATGGCCAGGGAATGTGTCTACTAACTCTGTTGTTTTGCATTTGTACTCTACCAGGTTCTTAGTACAGTACTCAGCACACAATAAGCGCTCAGTAAATACTACTGATGATGTTGATAATGAATGTCTACTGTATTATCAATCAATTGATTATCCATCAATTGTATTTATAGAGTGCTTACTGGGTTCAGAGCACAGTACTATGCACTTGGGAGAGTATAGTATAACAGAATTGGTAGACAGGTTCCAAATATGTGACCTAAGGATTTTTTTTTAAATAGCATTTGTTAAACACTTATTATGTGCAAGGGACAGATACGAAGTTGGATACAGTCCATGTCCCACATGAGGCTCATGGTCCTAAACCCCATTTTACAGATGAGGTAACTGAGGCATAGAGAAATTAAGTGACTTGCCAAGGTCACATAGCAGATGAGACAGTCAACTGCATTTATTGAGCATTTACTATGTGCAGAGCACTGTGCTAAATGCTTGGGTGAACAGTATAACAGTATATACAGTATAACAGTATATATAGTATACAGTATAACAGTATATACAGTAAAACAATAAAGCAGACAAGTCTCCTGCCCTCAATGAGCTTACAGTCCAGAGGGCATGTGCAGTGGCTGGATTAGAACCCAGGTCCTTTGACTCTCAGGCTCATGCTCTTTCCAGTTGGCCACGATGCTTCTCATGTTTTTCAGTTTAATAGAATCCACCCCTTTTATAGACATCCTGGTCCCATCATCTTCTCCTCTTTCCTGCCCCACAGTAATTACATACACATTCTTAATGTTCTTTGAATCTTCAAACATAATTACCTTGTAGTCATATCCCCCAATTTCTTGTATGCCTAAATTCTGATAAGCTTTCTTTCAAATATTGAAATGTTTTCTAGGCCACTGCAGGAAGTTTTCTGTAAAATCTTTTCTGCATAGGAGGGTCTATTTGAAGGTGTTAGACAAAAGAAAGTCATAAACACCAGTAACCTTTGAAATGAGATGGCACCTTTATTCTGATTCCAGCTCTGATTCTTGCAAAAAGACAAAGTCAAAAGGTAATGAGCACAAAGCAATCTTCGAATGTGGCTTCAAAAATGTTCTGTTCTTTTGTTCTGCAGTTATTACAGAGAAGTGAGAAACCTAATTGGGATAATTATCAGCTTCCTACCGTTGTCTCTTCATTTTCAAATCATTGGATCCCAGTTTGCCCTGTGATCTAGCCCAGTCTTCAAATGAAAAGGGAACGATAATGATCCAGGAAGGTGTGAGGGTGGCTGTCAGTCATTTCACAACACCCCGAGGGCACCGTGGTAAGAACAGTTCCCAAACTATACTAATTCTGACTATGAGGTGGGGTTTTGGGGGCTCTAAAAGCAGAATAGCCGAGGAAGAGCAATACTAACCCTCTCCCCTTTGTGGAGACTACCTGACTTTTCCATCAGAGAAGAGCAATGATAACAATAATAACTGTGCAATTTGTTACTATGTGCCAAGCACTGTACTAAGGACTCGGGTAGATACAATTCAATCAGATCAAATATGGGCTGTCCCTTATGGCTCTCACAGTCTGAGGGGGAGGAATAAAGAAACTTAATCCCCATTTTACAGATGAAGAAACTAAGAGGCAGAGAAGTTAGGCCATCATTAATTGTATTTATTGAGTGCTATATGCAGGGCATTGTACTAAGCGCTTGGGAGGGTACAGTATAACAATAAATAGACACATTCCCTGGCCACAGTGAGCTTACAGTCTAAAGGTGGGAACAGACATTAAATAAATAAATTACAGTTATGTATATAAATGCTGGAGTCTGGGAGGGAGGATGAATTAAGAAAGCAAGTCAGGGTGATGCAGAAGGGAATGGGAGAAGAGGAAAGAAAGGAGGGCTTAGTCAGGGAAGGCCTCTTGGAGGAGATGTGGCCTCAATAAGGTTTTGAAGGAAGGGAGAGTAAGGAAAAGGAAAAGGGGAAGCAGAGTGGCTTCATGGATAGAGCATAGGTTTAAGAATGAGAAAAACCTGGGTTCTAATACTAGCTCTGCCACACATCTTCTGTGTGACCTTGGGCAAGTCACTTCACTTCTGTCTCCCTCAGCACTTAGAACAGTGCTTGGCACATACTAAGCACTTAACGAATACCATCATTATTATTATTACTCTCTGGGCCTCAGTTACCTCATCTGTAAAATGTGGATTACAAGTATGAGCCTCATGTGGGTTGGGGATTATGTACAACCTGCTTAACTTGTATCTACCCCATTCATTCATTCATTCATTCAATCGTATTTATTGAGCACTTACTGTGTGCAGAGCACTGTACTAAGCACTTGGGAAGTACAAGTTGGCAACACACCCCAGCAATTAGAAGAGTGCTTGGCACACAGTAAGTGCTTAACAAGTACTATTATTATTATTATTAATAAAATCCTCCACTGGCTTCCCATGTGCCTTCTATCATGTAAACATTCCTGACAATTGACTTCAAGGTTCTTCACCAACTGACTCCATCTTGTAAATCTCTCTTCCCCTGCTTTATCCAACCCATGTTTTCATACCTCCCGACCTCACATTCTAACTGTACCTCACTCCCAACTCTTTCACCTTCATCCCCTCCCTCACATTCCCCGTCCCCTCCCTGGCTGGGAAATCCCTCCCTCCCCAATCTAATGGGCCAAGGTCCTCCTCATATTCAAAGCCCTCTTGAAATCCCACCTTCCCAAGCAGAGAGAGTCCTGATACAGGATGATCCCTACGCCAGCTTGAAAACAATTCAAGGTATCTTCCTGATTCTTAATACCCCTAGTGTCACCCCACGTATCCAACTAATGAGTGGAAGTTCGGCCCCCTTTACTTTCTGCTGCTAATCAATATAATAGGGCTGAGAAATTAGAGTTGGGGCTCACATTTGTCTTGAGTTTGTTTCTTTATGATTACTTCGGACTCCGCTGGGATTCTTCCTAATGGACAGTCACTGCTTGGAAGTACTGGGGAGCCCTGGTGCCCTCCTCTGCTCTAAAGCTCAATTATTTGGTTGTTGAGAACGATTCTAAGGCCCGGCTCTGCCACTTGTCTGCTATGTGACCTTGGGCAAGCCACTTAACCTCTCTGTGCTTGTTACCTTATCTGCGAAATGGGGATTAAGACTGTGAGCCTCATGTGAGACAACCTGATTACTTAGTATCTATCCCAGCACTTAGAACAGTGCTTGGCGCTGTTATTATGATTATTATAAGGCCCCCAGGATCACAGCAAGAAAAAGGAACAGGGTTGGGGTATGTGTAATCACCTGGACCTGCTCTCGATGTTTCTAGACAGAACTTGGGAAAGCTCCATCACTTGTTTGCTAAGGGACCTTGGGCAAGTCACTTAACTTTTTTGTACCTCAGTTTCCTCAACTCTAAAATGGGACTATTATGTCTACTCTCCGGCTTAGATCGTCAGCCCCATGAAGAATGGGGACTGTGAGGATTCTGTTGGTAGTGTATCTACCTAAGTGCTTAGTATAGATCTTGGCACATAGTAAGCACTGAACAAATACCACAATTACTACTGTTATATTATTATAATTATTATTACTAGTTACTTTTAAGTAGCAGTGTGTAACCCTGGTAATTTTTGTTTTAAGGAGGCACTTAATGTGAGGCTTACTAATATATCTTTTATATTTTCTACATGACTATATAGGTCACTAACTGTAATGGAGGATTCTTAGTATTTTAAGTATATTTTTCTATGACTTATTAGTAGTAGTAATAATGATAATAATAATTGTGGTATTTGTTAAGTGTGCTTACTATGTGCCAAGCACTGTTCTAAGTGCCGGGGTAGATACAAGGTAATCTGGTTGGACACAGTCCCTATCTCACACAGAACCCACAGTCTTAATCCCCATTTTTCAGGTTAGGGAACTGAGGCACAGAGAAGTGAAGTGACTTGCCCAAGGTCACACAGCAGACAAGTGGAAGAGCCAGGATTAGAACCCAGGTCTGAGAGTTTATCTAGCGAATGTGAAGGCTTTCAGATCCTGCCCAAGAAAAGGTTATTCCTTCTCGTGCTGTAAAATTTGCTTCCTATTAGTGCTGGCAGCAGGAGATCTGGACTTAAGCCTCAGGCTCCTACACCAGTTCCATCCATGCCACCTCCATGTCCCACTTACCATCAACTAGCAAGACAAGATGACAAACAGGGAAGGTTTGGAATGCAGTCAGTCCGCTGGCATCAAAGCAAAGCTCCGTCTATCACACGTCTGCCGGGTAGGATGTGGGAGGAGAAGGGAGGCAACAGGAGAGCCAAACAGCTGCTGACTGGCTCATGCTCAAGTTGAAGTGGGCAGACTTCAAGTGGAGATGACAGAAGAAACATTTTAAAGACACTGTAAGGCAAAATTTCAGGCAATATGGCATAACTGGAGCTGTGGTGAGAGTCCACAGCTAAACCATCCTGGCGATGATGAGTTGGAGGCTTTATGAGGATCCTGGTGCCAAGATGTAGAATCAAAAATGGCCCCTGACATTAGAAGTACACTGTTGCGAAGTACAGTCTTAGTATGCACTCAGTAGGGAAAGGATCACTTGTCACTCTTTGGTCTTGACAGTCGCATTTATTTTATTTATTTATAATGGCATTTATTAAGCGCTTACTATGTGCAAAGCATTGTTCTAAGCGCTGGGGAGGTTACAAGGTGATCAGGTTGTCCCACAGGGGGCTCACAGTCTTAATCCCCATTTGACAGATGAGGTAACTGAGGCACAGAGAAGTGACTTGCCCAAAGTCACACAGCTGACAGTTGGTGGAGCTGGGATTTGAACCCCTGACCTCTGACTCCAAAGCCCGTGCTCTTTCCATTGAGCCACGCTGCTTCTCATGACAGTCTCAAGGTCAGAAGTCATTAAATTCAGTGACCTATTCTATGCAGTTCTATGCAGATTCATATATATATATATATATAGTTATGATTAGCAAGGACTTCTAGTGGTGAACAGATAGCAGAGGGTCTAAAAAGAAATGGGCAGGCATTTACATTTACTGGAGTAGTTTAAACATATTTGAAAGGTCTCACCAACTGCAAAGTTTAAGTTAAGGTGCGATGGAATCATTACAATCTTCACCTCACTTACGTCCAACACATTTAGCCAGGGGATTCAAGCTCTGACCTTCAGAGTTATTGCTGGGAAAAGTTGGGATTTTCCAAGGTAGAGTCAGGGCTAGGGCATATTCTGGTTAATGATAATAATAATAATAATAATAATGGTAGCACTTTGTCCTGAATACTGTTCTAAACACTGGGGTGGATATAAGCAAATCAGGTTGGACACAGTCCCTGTTCCACATGGGGCTCACAGTCTTAATCCACATTTTACAGATGAGGTAACTGAGACCCAGAGAAGCTAAGTGACTTTGCCCAAGGTCACACAGCAGACCCATCGCAAAGCCAGGATTAGAACCCAGATCCTTCTGATTCCCAGGCCCGTGCTCAATCCACTGGCCATGCTGCTTCCTGCTGCTGCTGGTTGGACTAATATTTCCCAGAGGGAAAGAAAGACCAAAGTGAGGTGGCGTCGTGTGGGCTCACTACTCCAGGGGACAGGAGTGGGGTCAAGTAGTGGAGAAACTGCCAAATTGGAGCCATTCTAAAAACTAGTAGTAAGAAACGGAACCAAATAATCCAATCTGGATTACTGGAATCTGCAACTATTGCCAACTGCGACTTCTTTCCGATTCCCACATCCATGCTCTTAGGGTTCACCCCTCCATCACCTCATCCATGCTCCACACACCTTACTGTTAGGGGCCATTCTCTCTGGGTTATCCCGCCCCTTCCTTGCCCATCCAGTTTGTGGGCAATGGGCTCAATTTGCTTCTCCCGCCCTCCTACTCAAATGGCTTCATCTCTTGGGGTCCTGTTCGAAGTTACAAACAGGAACCGATTTTCTACAGCAACCCCTAGGACCTTCCACTGAACTTATGTGGCACAATCCTAAACCCAGGAGGGTACAACCTCTAGACAAGTCAACTCTTGTGGCTTCCAATCAGGACAGGGTTACCTCCATAGCCGAGGTCATCAAACGATCTCAACGAAGAAGCAGCATGGCTCAGAGGAAGGAGCCTGGGTTTTGGAATCGGAGGTCATGGGTTCAAATCCCGGCTCCGCCAAATGTCGGCTGTGTGACTTTGGGCAAGTCACTTAACTTCTCTGTGGCTCAGTTACCTCATCTGTAAAGTGGGGATTAAGACTGTCCACCGTGGGACAACCTGATCATCATGTAACCTCTTCAGCGCTTAGAACAGTGCTTTGCACACAGAGAGCACTTAATAAATGCCATTAAAAAAAAAAACCAGACACTGGCCAAACAGATGGAGTTTGTCAAAGGGTAGCTTGTTGGGTGACAAGTAAATGGTGTAGTATTCTCATGCTTTCACCTATGTCAAATAATCATAATAATAATTGTGGTATCTAAGTGCTTTCTTTTCCCCAAGCACTGTACTAAGTGCTGGGGTAGACACAAGATAAGCAGGTTGGACACAATATAAGGATCTCAGTGTGTAATGTGTCTTTGTGTCTGTCTGTATCTAGTCACACCCACGCCAACTTGAGCGTTTTGCTAGTATGAACTAAAATCGAGAAAATTGCGTAGAGTCAGATCCCGAAAGCCGGACTTGCACATTAAATAGATTTGGACAAGGCCATATAAATGAGCCTCCAACATTTTCTCCAGGTAATTCCTTTTTCAGGGGCTCTTAGTATGGTGGCTGAGGTTATTCCTTTCTTTTCCTTTCCTTCCCAGTTAACAGGGTATTCTGGGTCCCCGCCTGCAACCCCACAGTGAAATCTAATCATATTTCACTGTTGGAGTAGAATGTATTTTTATATCTTCACCTGGTAAATTACAATTCACAGAGCAAGCTTAATAGCATATCCCATTTGGGTAGGGATATGTGTGTGTGTGTTTCTGTTTGTGTGTGTGTATGTAATAAAAGGTTCAGTCATAATGAATATATGCGTAGGTACAGAGTTAATAATTTTAAGTCTCTTTGACCTCTCACATCAACAGAGCTTAAATCACTGGGTGAACATTAATCCCTGTAATTAAGATCCTTTTGGAGGATAAGGGAACAGGCCTATTTACTGGATTGGCCAACTGAGGCCCAGAATGGCTTCCAGAAAGGCACAAAATAAATGAGCAGCACAGTCAGGAGTTCTTCTGAACAAAAGGTCATATAATTCTTCTAGGAAGTAGCATGGCCCTAGAAATTCTGACTTCTAATCCCTAAATTCTAATCCTGGCTCAAGCCCTGACTCAGTTTGTTACCTTGAGCAGGTCATGTAAGCTCTTCACCTCAGCTTCCCCATCTGTTAAATGGGATAATGTTCACTGAT
Source organism: Tachyglossus aculeatus (assembly GCF_015852505.1). NCBI lineage: Eukaryota > Metazoa > Chordata > Mammalia > Monotremata > Tachyglossidae > Tachyglossus > Tachyglossus aculeatus. The sequence goes on from NC_052072.1 coordinate 38,531,377, forward strand.
TTCCCAGGAAATCTCAGGGGTTTCTAATTAATCTTCACAGCTTGCTTTGAAACATTTCTGTACAATGATTAAGTTTTGCCATGAATGGGTTGAGGGAGCTTTAATTAAGAATGTCCTAACTTGGAGGTTTAGTTAAGATCCTCAGCGGTTCATTCACATTTTTACAAATAACCCAGGAAGGTTCATGTTCTGATACAATAAAATGGCTGCCAATTGTCAGCTGTGTGACTTTGGGCAAGTCACTTAACTTCTCTGTGCCCCAGTTACCTCATCTGTAAAATGGGGATTAAGACTCTGAGCCCCCCCATGGGACAACCTGATCACCTTGTAACCTCCCCAGCACTTAGAACAGTGCTTTGCATATAGTAAGTGCTTAATAAATGCAATCATTATTATTATTATTACTATTTCAAAACATAGCCTAATTCTTATTGCATAAAATATGCCATTCTGGGAAACTGCAATGGCTAATAGAAATATGAGAGTGAGATTGAGAGGGAGAGATAGAGGATGTGTGCCTTATTGGAGGCACATCTCCTCATCATCAATCGTATTTATTGAGCACTTACTATGTGCAGAGCACTGTACTAAGTGCTTGGGAAGTACAAATTGGCAACATATAGAGACAGTCCCTACCCAACAGTGGGCTCACAGTCTAAAAGGCCTTCCCTGACTAAGCCCTCCTTTCCACTTCTCCCATTCCCTTCTGTGTCACCCTGACTTGCTCTCTTAATTCATCACCCCTCCCAGCCCCACAGCACTTACTTACATATCTGTAATTTATTTATTAATTTAGATTAATGTCTGTCTCCCCCTCTATACTGTAAGCTCACTGTGGACGGGGAATGTGTCTGTTGTATGTTATAGTGTACTCTCCCAAGCGCTTTGTACAGTAGTCTGCGCACAGTAAGTGCTCAATAAATACGACTGAATGAATGAATGAATTTGTGTTCAGTTAGAGAAAACTAAACAATGGTCTTAGACAGTGAGCTTTATAAACTCTTCAGGGAGGGGAACTAATAAAAGCCCTGTGAGTGACCAACTAGCTCTTCCATTCTGTGCCAATAGAAAGATTCCCCTTCGTTGTGTCACTGCGCTTGTTCTTTGAAGTTATTACTCTATTTATTTATTTATTTATTTATTTTACTTGTACATTTCTATCCTATTTATTTTATTTTGTTGGTATGTTTGGTTTTGTTCTCTGTCTCCCCCTTTTAGACTGTGAGCCCACTGTTGGGTAGGGACTGTCTCTATGTGTTGCCAATTTGTACTTCCCAAGCGCTTAGTACAGTGCTCTGCACATAGTAAGTGCTCAATAAATACAATTGATTGATTGATTGATTGATTGAAGAACCTAGCATTGTTTTACATTCTACCCTAGTTTCACTTTTGGAAACCTCTGCTTGAAAATTCCTCCCATTTCTGATGGCCTCTTATCAGGCTGATGTATCCTTCCCTATTGCCTTCCAATAGTCCTGTTATATAAGTGGAAATAAAACCAACTATACTGCTAAGAGATCAAAGCCTGGGATAATCAGGAGGTTGCCTTTCAGGGTTTCAGCCAATGCCACAGCTCTGGGATGAGTTTACTAGATTGCCAAGTAGGTAGGCCCTCAACGTCATCAACGGCTAGTCTTTCGGATCAAATCACTGGTGTCCTAATTTTAGGCTCTCTCTTTAAACCAGAATTTTTCATATAGTAATGCTTCTGGGTAGTGTTGTTTACATCAGGAGATTGTGGGCCTTGAATCTTGGGTTCTTTTTCCTTTTCTGTGTATTAATTTGCTTTACTTTCAAGGCCAGTCATTTTTTTTTACCAAATTGCCCTTCATCTGAGACATCTATTGAATACTTGAATGCCCTCTTCCATAGCTTGTAAGGTTTCATTAATTGTTTAAGTAATGTCTATAAAGTCTTTTATAGACATTGCTAGATGAAAGGACCTTTAAAAATAGTGCAATGTAATTATGTTGAATGCGTATTTGGGTGTTCAACTGATATGTCTCTAGATTGTAAATTTGTGGGCAAGGAATGTATCTACCAACTCTGTTGCTCTGCACATGGTAAGCGCTCAAAAAAATACCAATGAATGATTGATTGACGGGCAGTAAAAGAAAGTCACTGTAGTTTAGAAATCTTATTTGCCTGGATATATCCAGAAATGACCATAAACCTAAACCACTACAGTGAGATTTGGGTAAAAAGCATGATTACTCCTTCAGATTCATTCATTCATTCATTTGATCGTATTTATTAAGCACTTACTGTGTGCAGTGCACTGTACTAAGTTCTTGGGAAGTACAAATGTCCTCAGTTTGGCTCTGACACTAGTACACAGAAAGAGAGCTAAATATTTGAGTCCAGGTTTCCCCAGTAAATCTTAGTCCTGTCACATATCAATCTAAATATTTTACTTTCATATATATATATGTATATATATATATATATATATATATATATATCGCAATTTTGTGCAATGGAATCTAAGCAGTATAAATAATTCATACCTGTTGGCCTGGGATACCCAAAGGCATAAATATGAAGAAGATAAGAGAAAGCTAAACACTTTCAATGTTTTTCTTTGTTCCAATAAGTCAGAATTCTGGTGGGAAGTTGTACGTCATTTTGATTATTAAAGTCACTATCACATTAGGGCCAGTTTAGACTGGAGTATCTTTCATTCATTGATTTCAAAGCACTGTAATAACTCTAATATAGTTTACAGATAAATAGGATTGAAATCATTTCAAATTGGTAAGCTGAAGAGCAAAGAATACATGAACAGGCATACTTATGGATCCAAACATCGACACTACTTAAAATCCCGACATTAATTATGAACCTGACCAATATTACGGTAAATTGCTGCAAAAAATCAATCCTCTCCCTGCCCCCTCCTCCATGGTCCCATTATTTCCTGAACCCAGGCACGATGCTCAGCTTCTCCATGCTGGCCATGATGTCAGGAAGGAGGCAACCCCAGTAAGGCCAGGTGGATGGGGATAGAGGTCTTAGGCTGGTTTAGGCAATCTCTTCTTCCCCATCCTGTTTCCATGCTGCCTCCATCCTGAGGCTCTGGCCAAAGTAGAGCAGCTCGGCTTCAGGTGTGTAACCAGGAAGGGGGGAAACTCCCACTTGTCCCCTTCCCACTTCCCCCATCCCTCCTCACCAGTTTCCAATCCACCCCTGATAGTTCCCAACTACACAGGTGCTGCCATATCCCCGTCAAAAGCCACCCATGGACAGAGGTTTATTCACATCATTCATTCGTTCAATCGCATTTATTGAGCACTTACTGTGTGCAATGCACTGTACTAAGCACTTGAGAAAGTACAATACAGCAATAAACAGTGACATTCCCTGCCCAAACTAAGCTTACAGTCTGGGGTAGGTTGCGGGGAAGACAGACACCAATGTAAATAAATAACATTACAGATATGTACATAAGTATTATGGAGCTGGGAGGGGGAAGAGCAAAGGGAGCCAGTCAGGGTGATGCAGAAGGGAGTGGGAGATGAAGAAAACTGGGGCTCAGTCTGGGAAGGCTGATGGAGGAGATTTGTCTTTAATAAGGCTTTGAAGAGGGGAGAGAGTAATTGTCTGTCGGATTTGAGGAGGGAGGGAATTCCAGGCCAAAGGCAGGATGTGTGCCAAGGGTTGGCGGCGAAGCAGGCGAGAAGTAGGCACAGAGAGAAAATTAGAACTAGAGGAGCAAAGTGTTTGGTCTGGGCTGTAGGAGAGAAGCCAGCTGAGGCAGGAGGGGGCAAGTTGATGGAGTGCTTTAAAGCCAATGGTAAGGAGTTTTTGTTTGATTTGGAGGTGGGCGGGCAACCACTGGTGCTTTTTGAGGAGCGGGGTGACATCTAGACTGTGAGCCCGCTGTTAGGTAGGGACTGTCTCTATATGTTGCCAACTTGTACTTCCCAGGCGCTTAGTACAGTGCTGTGCACACAGTAAGCACTCAATAAATACGATTGATTGAATTAATGAATGTCCTGAACATTTTTGTAGAAAAATGATCCGGAAAGCAGGGTGAAGTGTGGACTGGATTGGGGAGAGACAGGAGGCTGGGAGGTCAGCAAGGAGGTTGCTGCAATAAACCAGGCAGGATAGGATGACTGCTTGTATTAATGTGGTAGAGCTTACAGTCTAGAGGGAGCTTAGAGATGAGGAAGATGAGAGAAAAATGAGAGAGTTGAGAAGACTGAGAGATTAGAGAGAAAGAGAGATGAGAGAGAGATGAGTGGTGACAGATTCGAGAATGATGAGAGAGCTATGAAAGAGATGAGAGAGGGAGAAGATGCTTTCCCTTGAATTCTGTAGAAGGCAGAACATCAGTCCTCGCTGACCATGATGGTATCTGGCACAGCCCTTCCCCCAGTTCTCCCCTTCTCAGATCAGCTGTGGGAATAGACAGGTACCCACCAGGGAAGGAATAATAATAATAATAGTACTTGTTAAGTGCTTACTATGTGCCAAGTATTGTTGTTGTTTTGATGTCTGTCTTCCCTCTTCTAGACTGTGAGCCCGTTGTGGGAAGGGATTGTCTCTCTTTGTTGCTGAACTGTACTTTCCAAGTGCTTGGTACAGTGCTCTGCACACAGTAAGCGCTCAGTAAATATGATTGAATGATTGAATAAGCACTGGGGTAGCTACAAGGCAATCAGGTTGGACACAGTCCCTGTCCCACATGTCCCTCACACTCTTTCATTCATTCATTAATTCATTCATTCAATCATTTATTGAGCACTTACTGTGTGCAGAGCACTGTACTAAGTGCTTGGGAAGTACAAATTGGAAACGTATAGAGATGGTCCCTACCCAACAACAGGCTCACAGTCTAGAAGGGGGAGACAGACAACAAAACAAAATGTAGTCAGGTGTCAATGCCATCAAAATAAATAGAATTATAACTATATACACATCATTAATAAAATGAATAGAGTACCCATTTTACAGGTGAGGTAATTGAGGCCCAGGCAAGTTAAGTGATTTGCCCAAGGTCACCCAGCAGGCATGTGGCACCTCCGCAACATCGCCAAGATCTTCCCTTTCCTCTCCGTCCAAACCACTACCCTGCTGGTTCAATCTCTCATCCTATCCCGATTGGATTACTGCATCAGCCTCCTCTCTGGTCTCCCATACTCCTGTCTCTCCCCACTTCAGTCTATACTTCACGCTGCTGCCCGGATCATCTTTGTGCAGAAACGCTCTGGGTATGTTACTCCCCTCCTCAATAATCTCCAGTGGCTACCTGTCAACCTACAAATCAAGCAAAAACTCCTCACTCTCAGGTTAAAGGCTGTCCATCACCTCGCCCCCTCCTACCTCACCTCCCTTCTCTCCTTCTCCAGCCCAGCCCTCACCCTCCACTCCTCTGTCGCTAACTTCCTCACTGTGCCTCATTCTCGCCTGTCCCACCATTGACCCCTGGCCCACGTCCTCCCCCTGGCCTGGAATGCCCTCCTTCCGCACATCTGCCAAGCTAGCTCTCTTCCTCCCTTCAAAGCCCTACTGAGAGCTCACCTCCTCCAGGAGGCCTTCCCAGACTGAGCCCCCTCTTTCCTCTCCCCCTCCCCATCCCCCCTGCCCTACCTCTTTCCCCTCCCCACAGCACCTGTATATATGTTTGTACTGATTTATTATTCTATTTATTTTCCTTGTACATATTTACTATCCTATTTATTTTGTTAATGATGTGCATCTAGCTTTAATTCTGTTTATTCTGGTGACTTGACACCTGTCCACATGTTTTGTTTTGTTGTCTGTCTCCCCCTTCTAGACTGTGAGCCTGTTGTTGGGTAGGGACCGTCTCTATATGTTGCCAACTTGTACTTCCCAAGCACTTAGTACAGTGCTTTGCACACAGTAAGCACTCAATACGAATGAATGAATTGAATGAATGTGGCAGTCAGTCAATCGTATTTATTGAGCACTTACTATACGACTTGACGGCATAAGACAAAGACAGAGAAAAATGGCGAAACATCAATGCCTAGAGGAAAGAGCCCAGGCCTTGGAATCAGAGGACCTGGGTTCTAAACCCACCTTCTCCACTTGTCTGCTGTGTGACCTCGGTCAAGTCACTTTACTTCTTTGGGCCTCGGTTACTCATCTGTAAAATAGGGATTAAATCCTATTCCCTCCTGCTTAGACTGTGAGCCCCATGTGGAAGACAGAATGTGTTGAACCTGATTATTATCTATCTACGTTAGCCCTTAGTACAGTGCTTGGCATATAGTAAGTGCTCAAAAAGTACTATTACTGTTGAGAAGCAGCGTGGCTCAGTGGAAAGAGCCCGGGCTTTGGAGTCAGAGGTCGTGGTTCAGATCCCGGCTCCACCAATTGTTGGCTGTGTGACTTTTGGCAAGTCACTTAACTTCTCTGTGCCTCAGTTACCTCATCTGTAAAATGGGGATTAAGACTGTGAGCCCCACCTGGGACACCCTGATCACCTTGTAACCTCCCCAGTGCTTAGAACAGTGCTTTGCACATAGTAAGCACTTAATAAATGCCATTATTATTATTCTTATTAGAATGCATTTTGTTATCAATGCTTTATTTGCTAGGCTTTCTCTGGGAAGGTTTTAGATAAAGCTGCATCCTCTAGACAAATTTCATTTAATGATATCTTTCCTCTTTTCCTAGCCTAAATTCTTTCTTTCCTGTGGGCTGAAGACTATTTCCAAGACTGCACTCAAGGCTATTTCCCACAGTCACATTGCACAAGCCCACAGGGAGTGTTTTTTTTCCTACTAAATTTGAGTTGCCTTATGGTGACGAAAAGGAAAACAACCAAATTTTTAAGTCCCTTTCTGAAATAGTTCGCGAAACGAGTAAAGGGGGTGAAAAAATGGTGGGAGCATTTGTCTGGGGCAGTGATGGACATGGGCTAAGTACAATGAGGCAGGACTGTGGAATTTAAAATTGTGTCCACTGATTTCTTCTGAGTCGATTACTCAATTGAAAGCATTTTCAGTCAAGGGGCCCAACTGACCAGTGACAGAGCAGCGATTAGAAATTCCTGGATTAGAGAAGCAGCATGGCCTAATAGATAATGCATGGGCCTGGGAGTTGAAAAGATCTGGGTTCTAATCCCACTTCTGCCATTTGTCTGCTATGCTACCTTGGGCAAATCACTTAATTTCTCCATACCTCTGCTACCTCATCTGTAAAATGGATTGTGAGTGTCATGTGGGACATGGAGTGTGTTCATCCTGATTGGCTTTTATCTTTCCCATTGCTTAGTTCAGCGCCTGGCATAGTAAGCACTTAACACCTACCATAAAAAGAAAAAAAAATACAACCGAGTTTTACCGGACTTTCAAGCCTGGGCTCTTTAGGCTGCTTCCAGGGTTTCTGACTTTGCTTTCCAATCCTTGTTGACTGTGCTGTCGAAACTTGCCTAGAAACTCTTTAATTGTCTTCTCTGAGGGCAAAAGAATTCAGAACATCACTCTGCACCCAGATTCTGGACACCGACCAACAGAGTTGCTAATTCTTCTGTGCCTTATCTCACAGGTCAGGGTTGGGGAAGCTAAAAGTCAGGGACCCGCAAAAATACCCAATCTTGGTCCTGGCAGGGAATCCATCAATGACACTCACTGAGCGCTTATTTTGTGCAGAGCACTGTACTAAGCTCTTGGGAGAGTACAGTAAAATACAGCTGGTAGATATGATCCCTGCCCACGGGAGTTTTCCGTCTAGGAGGGAAAGTGGATCTCGGAGGGAAGTATTTAGTAGAGAGTTCCGCATAGCAGGTGGTTAATAAATGCAATTGCTGATAATAATGGTGAAGGCAGTAAGTCTTGGGACACCGTTTCTACCACTATTCTCATTGTTTCCCCTGATTCACCTTGTGTCAGTTCTTTTCAGGAGGCCCAGGGAGGTAGTGGAAAAAGGATGGAACTGACGATCTGGAGACCAGGATGCTAAGCCTGGCTCTACCACCGGCTAGTTGTGTGACCTCAGGCAAATCGTTTAGCCTCTCTCGGCCTCAGATTCGTCATCTGTAAAATAGGGCTAGAATACCTTTCTGTGTCCAGTCACAGGATCCAATCTGGTCATCTCGGGAAGCAGTGTGGCTTAATGGAAAGTGCACAGGCCTGAGGGTCAGAAGATCTGGGTTCTAACTGCGGTCCCACCTCTTGGTCTGCTGCGTGTCCTCGGGCAAGTCGCTGAACTTCTCAGTGCCTCAGTTTCCTCATCTATAAGCAGCATGGCTCAGTGGAAAGAGCACGGGCTTTGGAGCCGGAGGTTGTGGGTTCAAATCCCGGCTCTGCCAATTGTCAGCTGTGTGACTTTGGGCAAGTTCACCTCCTCCAGGAGGCCTTCCCAGACTGAGCCCCTTCCTTCCTCTCCCCCTCGTCCCCCTCTCCATCCCCCACATCTTACCTCCTTCCCTTCCCCACAGCACCTGTATCTATGTATATATGTTTGTACATATTTATTGCTCTATTATTTATTTATTTTACTTGTACATATCTATTCTATTTATTTTATTTTGTTAGTATGTTTGGTTTTGTTCTCTGTCTCCCCCTTTTAGACTGTGAGCCCACTGTTGGGTAGGGACTGTCTCTATATGTTGCCAATTTGTACTTCCCAAGCGCTTAGTACAGTGCTCTGCACACAGTAAGTGCTCAATAAATACGATTGATGATGATGATGATGATGATGAAGTCACTTAACTTCTCTGTGCCTCAGTTACCTCATCTGTAAAATGGGGATTAAGACTGTGAGCCCCCGTGGGACAACCTGATCACCTTGTAACCTCCCCAGCGCTTAGAACAGTGCTTTGCACATAGTAAGCACTTAATAAATGCCATTATTATTATTATTATTATTATTATTATTATTATAAAATGAGGATTAAATCCTACTCCCTCTTTTTAATTTTTGAGTTCCACGTGGGACAGGAACTGTGTCCAGCCTAAATACCTTGTATCTACCCCAGTGCTTAGTACAGTGCTTGGCATATAATAAGTGCTAAATAAATGCCATATAATAATGATTATTATTATAGCATATTGCTGGGCACTTAGTGAGAGCTTAATAAATACTGCCATTATTACTATTATGGAAAGTCCTGGACCACGTAGATCACAGGAGAGTCCCTCAGTAGAGGTCAGGTCAGGATCGGCACCCGTGTCTTTGGGTGGAGTTTTTAAACAGGTTTCTGGCTAATAATATATGTTCCTATCAATCAATGCTAGTTACTGAGTGCTTACCATGTGCAGAGCACTGTACTAAGCATTTGGGAAAGTGCAACCCAGAAGAGAAAAGCCCCCATCAATAAATCAATGGTATTTTTCTGAGCACTTACTGTATACAGAGCACTGTAGTAAGTGCTTGGGAGAGTACAATCCAACAGAGTATAAATCCCATCAGTCAATCAGTCGTATTTATTGAGGGTTTACTGTGTGCAGAGCACTGTACTAAGCGCTTGGGAGAGTGCACTTCAACAGAGTAAAGCCTCCATCCTGGCCAAGGAGATCACGAGGACCGAGGAGATTGTTCAGGATGTTGAGTTAGGGAGGGGGTCGGGGAGAGAATGGGACCCTTGTAGGTGTCAGGATGCTCATCCATGCAGCTTGATGGGGGGGAGAAGCCCCCGCCCAAGTAGGGAATGAATCACTCCCATAAAAGTTGACATCTATTTTCATTTACACAATCGCAATATTTTCAAAAACATAAACAAACTAAATGATGATGAGGCAGTCTGAAGTTTTTATTGGCAGGAATCCGGAATAATCTGCCAAACTCATTCACGATGCTACCCCCTTCAAAGAGTATATCAGGTGGTTCCAAACATTTGCCAGGAATAACTTTATTCCACATCGCACCTTTTATATTTTTTCTCACATGCTCAGATAAATACCCATATGCATGTGTGCACACAGACACACTTCGCTCCTAGAAGTCTTAAATTTCAAGGAACAGATGAACATTTTCCTCACTTTCCAAAATCTTCAAAACCACTTGCTTCATCGTGAAATGTCTAGGAAAGAAGTAGGACAAAAAGGACAGGGTAATACTTCATCCAGTGGGGTTCTTGTTTACCTGTAGTGGCCAATCACCAGAAAAGGCAGGGTCAGGAACCACTGAAAGGGTCCTGGATTTTTTTGGCCTATTTGGGACTTTCAAACAGATCCAACGAAGCAAGAGGAAACATCCCTGGGAGTCAATTGATCAATCAGTGGTATTTATGAAGTGCCTATTGCCCGCAGAGCATTGTACTAAGCAATTGGGAGAGTAAAGACTGTAAACTCATTGCGGGCAGGGAATGTGTCAGTTTATTATTGTCTTGTACTTTCCCAAATGCTTAGTACAGTGCTCTGTACACAGTAAGCCCTCAGTAAATGCGATTGACTGAAGGCAATAGAGTTGGTACGTTCCCTGCCCACAATGAACTTACAGTCAAGGAGGGGAGGCACACGTTAAAATAAATAAATTACACCTATGTACATAAGTGCCGTGGGGTGAATATCAAGTACTCAAAGATCAAATGCACAGGCCCTAGGAACAAGTAGGGTAGGATTAAATGAACTGACAGGGCTTTTCCAACTGCAGCCTATAAATAACAGACACGAGTAAGGAAATCAGGGCAAAATTGTAGTTCGTTTTATACGTGCAAGTTCCGTGCAAAGCCTGGGAGTGAGGTAGCCTGCCCTTATTAAAAAGACTGGATTAGGAGCATCTACTTTGTTGGTGAGTTTAGCATAGTTAGTCTCCTCCCTAGCCATACTCCGGCCTGCTGCTCCGTCTTTCCACTGCATTCTTTTTTTTTTTTTTTCTGGTATTTGTTCAGCATTTACTATGTGCCAAGCACTATTCTAAGCACTGGGGTTGATAGAAGGTAATCAGGTTGGACACAGCCCTTTTCCCACATGTGGCTCACAGTCTTAATCCCCATTTTACAGATGAAGTAACTGAGGCACAGAGAAGTGAAGTGACTTGGCCCAGGTCACACTGTATATTGCGAGCCTCCTGGAGGCTAGGAACCGTGTCTAATTCCCACCTGTGTATTCTTTTCCAGTGTTTAGGACCATGCTCTGCACAGAGTAAGTGCTTAATAAATACTATTATGACTAGCACTGGGTAACATTGCTCAGGTGTTTCCCCCAAGATGTGAACTTTCTGAAAATAGTTTTTTCCTACCACAGAACTGGGATGCTGTTCCCCTAACTCCATGCCTTGACCCTAAAGAGACCACAGATGGCAAGAAGAAAGTACTGTGGGCTCTGGCTGCAGATCTGACTCATAAATTTTTTGTCTTATGCTGTCGAGTCGTCTCCAACCCATAGCAATGCCGTGGACACGTCTCTCCCAGAACGCCCCAGGTCCATCCGCAATCATTCTGGTAGTGTATCTATAGAGTTTTCTTGGTAAAAATATGGAAGTGGTTTACTATTGCCTCCTTCCACGCAATCAACTTGAGTCTCTGCCGTCGACTCTCTCCCATGCCGCTGTTGCCCAGCACGGCTGAGTTTTGGCTTGTAACCGATTGCCTTTCACTCACTAGCCACTACCCAAGCGAGGAATGGATGGGTATGCCTCTGCTTGACTCTCCCTCCCATGGTCCAGACAGGTAGAGTTCTGGAAACTCTCCAGGTGTAACCCTGAGAGGGGGACTCATACATTATTTCACCTCATTTAGTGAAAGTGGCAAATGGTACCTGAGCTAAAGGTGTGGGGAATTCGAAAAATGTTGAGAATGGGCAAACTTGGATTATAAAACTATGTCAGAAGTGCCAAGCGCATCATGGGTGCCGACTCATCGTTAAATAACAATTAAGTACCGGAACGAAGCCAGTAAACACAAAATGATACGGGGAGGGCTTTTGAGCCTTTTTACCAACCAAGGCTGTATTTTAAAAAGCTCAGTTGAGGTTACAAGCAAAGCCGTCAGGCCCTGTTTCACTCCCCTGAGACCTCCTGTAGCTTTCCATGTGTCCTAAATGTCTTCTAACCAAACAGTATCAGCACGCATTTGAGGCCTCAGGAATGCCTCACGTGTAACAGGCTCACACTTACATAAATTATCAAAGCTTATTAAAGGAAAAGTGGTTAGCTCCTAATATGTCTATATTTCTCCTGATCCCCTGTAGCGGTCAAAAAAAAAATATTTAATCTATCATAATTCCGCTAGTCCAGTTAGCTCCTTTTAACACCCAAAGCCCTCAGGAAAAAAAAAAAAAGATCCTCCTGAACGGAATTTTGCTATCATTACCTCATGGTGTTCTAAGTTATTTTAACCCTTATCTGTTTTGTGAACGTGAAAAAAAGTAGGTAACTCTTTTTTGAAAAAAAATCCATACATTTCCGGCACCGGTGGGGAGTTGAATTGAATGAAATGCCACTTGTAAGATAATGCGGTGGCACTAGCCGTCAAAAAGATAGAGAAGAATTAATGATGTATCGGAGGTTGGTGGCTACACAGGGATTGTAAATACAGTATATCCACACATCATCACTGTTACCTATGCGGTGACATTCCTGTTCTGCAGAACAATGTATTATTTAATGTTTCAGTCTGAGTCGAATACTACTGCTGCTGAACACAGGGGAGTTTTTAGCCAAGGAAAGAGTATAGTGAGAAATAGTGCCTATCATTCCCCAGATCAGGAGGTTATGTAAAAATAAGGATGACTCAATCAGGGCCTTGTAAACTCGTTAAGGCAGGGAATGTCTGCTAATTCTGCCCTATTACACTCTTCCAAGTCCTTAGTACAGTGCTAGGGCATAGTAAGTGCTCAATAAGTACAATTAATTGAATAATTGAAATAATCGGAAAATATCAATTTGAAAACAAATGAGCTTTTTTAAGGGGTTTCTTAACAGATTCATTTTTTATTTTTTTGGTCACAGCCCTCCTTCCTTTTCTAATTGTCAGGAGCAATCCTGATTTGCTTTTCATTCATTCAATCATATTTATTGAGAGCTTACTGTGTGCAGAGCACTGTACTAAGTGCTTAGGAAGTACAAGTTGGCAACATATAGAGACAGTCACTACCCAACGATGAGCTCACAATCTTTTTCAAAGCCTCTCCTCGAATTGTGGTACTTTCACCTCTGGTAGGCAGATATGAAAAATATAATAATACCTATTTTTCCTTTTAATTAGACTCTAAGCCCCCTGTGGGACGGGAAATTCATTTGAACTAATTATCTTCCGTCCACCCCAATGGTTGGCAAATAGTGCTTAAAAAGTACCATTATTATTATGGGGATTTTGCATTGACTCATCATCCTCATTCCTTTAGTAGAGTTCTATCAGCTTTAGCCCCAAGATAGTATGATGAAAGGCACTATAAAAATACAGAGCTAGAGAAATATGGAATTTTTCCCCTAGGCATTTGAACTTTTTTCTTGCCCCCTGAAGCTTAAGGGTCCTTGCTTTGAAGACTTTGATCCCACCTGTCTAGATCACATGGAAGGCAGATGGGGAAAGTGTTGCAAAATGCAAAAAGACAGTGGCAGTCTTCCATTTTAGCATCATGAATATGAAGTAATTATGCCATTTGTTTGAATTTTGGACCATGCACTGTTGAGATGGCACTGTAGCTTCAAGAAAAGTAGATAGAGGTATAATGTGAACACCCTTGTATGTACGTACACACACACACACACACACTTCCACATTCCATAATCACATAAATCCCTTCTGCATCTGAGCCAACAGAATCACACAGCAGCAGAGGGAACTAGACAATGGATGCAAATGACAAAAATAGAAAATCTGTTCCTTGTCGACAGTTCTCAGTAGCCCACAAGGCTGGCATTTCAGCCGGAGGTCAGGTCAGAGTAGGGTGTGTGCACAAAAGGCTTGGAAGTCAGAAAGACCCGGCTTCTAATCCTGGCTCTGCCACTCGTCTGCTGTGTGAATTTGGGCAAGGCACATAACTTCTCTGGGCCTCAGAGTTACCTCATCTTGTAAAATGGGGATTAAGACCATGAGCCCTTGGGTGGGACAGGGACTGTGTCCAAATCAGTTACCTTATACCTACTGTACTACTGCATGTAGTGCAGTACTTGGCATATAGTAGGCACTTAATACCAAAATTATTATTATTACTGATGAACTTCAAAGGCTCATACCACATGTGTTGCATTTATAGTCGAACTTCCAGGTTTGGTTTATGGGTTCATCCACTGAGTGACAGGTTGGACTAAATCATCCAGTCTCGCCTGCTAACTTTGCCCTCTTTTATAGCAGTTCTAAAGCATCTTCCTCACCTGAGGATCTTATGGCATTTTTTCATAAACCATGAACAGTTTCCAGGTTGCGAGTTGGCTCTTCAGATTGGGGTTTCTCCACTGTATTCGGTCGTCGGTGTTCATAACCTGTTCCTTTTCAAACAATGTCTAACTTGGCATAATTTTCTGCTTTCATCTAAGCTTTTTTTAAATTTGCACTACTTTTGCCGATTAAGAAAATAATTTTGAACTCTGAAACGTCTGATGGACTAAACACTGAAACATCTACCTCTGGTTCAAATCAGGCCCTGAAGAGCCCTGCTATATCAGAATCTTAATTCTTGCAACACATTTGCAGTTAAAATATAAGAGTTGTCCTAGGAGGGCTGCGCCTTAGACCTTCCTTTTTACGTTAAGTGGGAGGGAAAACGAAGATGGAGACAAGGAGAGGAAGGCTAGTAGAAAAGGAAGAAGGAAAAAGGGAAAGGGGACAGGAAGGAAAAAGAAACCACACAAGGTCCAGCTATCAGTGTCTTATTACAACTTCCAGCTGAGCTGGTGTAGTCAAACAAAATACATCTGTTTGGGGTTTACAACAGAAACAAACACGCAAAAAGCATAACACACATGGAAAAAAAAATCACACGTAATCCCCCTTTCCTTTTACACCTGTCCAGTCTTCCTCCTGTTGCCAGATCACTCTACCCAGAGAAAAAGCACTCTCGTGCACAGCAGAGTACAGTCCGATTCAGCTGAATATTTCAGGCAGAACATATTTTTTTGTGCCTGAGTTAGCCAGGGAACATGCGTATATGCTTCACAGGTCAATTCTGCGTAGGAGAAAAAAATATCTCCTCATCTAAAAAAATGACAAAAAAAGAAACCCAACCTGATGTCTCCTTAATGATCAAAATGTGCCCTGCTCTGTTTTCCCTCAAAAGGGAATCGGCAAACCCGCTTTAATGAGAGGCAAAGGACAGAAGGTTGTTTGTGCAAGCTATGCAGATGAGGAGTTGAGGTTATTGGAATTGCATGTCCCCCGAAAGGTAGGGAGAGCCCCAACCCAATAGGCAACTGCTACCCAGATATACAGGGGACTCCCCGAACCCCCTTCACCCCGAAGCTTAGCGTGGTCTAGTATAGAGCACGAACTTGGGAGTCAGAGGACCTGGGTTCTAATGCCAGCTGCCTGCTGGGTGCCCTTAGACTTCACTTAATTTCCACTGCCTCTCTGCTTTCTCGTCTGTAAAATGGGGATTTAATAATAATGATAATGGCATTCGTTACACGCTCACTATGTGCCAGATACCGCACTAAGTGCTGGGGTGGATTCAGGCAAATCGGGTTGGACAAAGTCCTGATCCCACGTGGGATGTACAGTCTCAATTCCCATTTTGCAGATGAGGAACCTGAGGCCCAGAGAAGTGAGGTGACTTGCCCAAGGTCACACAGCAGACAAGTGGCAGAGCCGGAATTAGAACCCACGACCTTCTGTTTTCCCAGGCCCGGGCTAATGCTTTCTCCCTCTCTCTTAAGAGAGTGAGGTCCATATGGGACAGGGACTTCGAGTAGATTTTGCATCTACTCCAGCTGTTATTCAGGTGTTTGGCAAACAGTAAAGTGCTGAAAGAATACAATCATTACATCATTCTGCCTGGTCTCCCGGTGCAGAATCCCTAGGGTGAGAGCAAAAGTGGGACACATCTGCTGTGTCCTGGGTCAAGAGTAGTGATATACATACAACTCCAATATTTCATGATGCCCTGCCCACAGGAATCAGTTTGTGACCGGAAAGTTGATCAGATGCATAAAGATCTGGGCCAAAGGACAGGAGAGTTGACCAGCTGCATAAAGATCTGGGCCAAAGGTCCAGAAAAAATCCTTTCCCCAAAACCCCGTTTTATGCAGACCCAGCCACTGTACTTCAAAAAAGTCTACTTTCTCCCTCTTGAAGACGTCAGGATAGCTCTTAGGTGCTTTGAACTCCTCTTCAAACAAAACACTGTCTTCAATTTATACCTAATTACCATGAAGCAAGGGGGAAAAAAATAGCTGTAATTCCTTAAACAAACAGCCCTAAGGGCAATTAAGGGGGAGCAAACAAATTCTCTCTTCATATAGAAAAAAAAAATCCTCAAAGAAAATAAATGCAGAAGCTAATGCTGGAGAAATCTTTACGGTATTGTGACATAACAATACTTAAAAACCCAAATCAGTCAGAGGGAATTTTCACAATGAGAGATGCAAACAACCCTATACAGTGATATTTGACATGGCCTGTCGCTAAAACTGATTGCTCATCGGAATATATAGTAACACACACCCGAAATAAAAGTCAACTCATGCTATAGTTATAGCTATAGCACCGATCACGCTATATTTTGCAAGTGAAAATGTTAGAGGCAAAATAAACACTTTAGAAGTGGCTAGGCTACATCGACATAGTAATTTCTGTCTCTTTATGGCTGTCTCCACATTTAACGTGGAATTCCAGCTCCAACGAAACATTGATTTCCCGCTGTCCGCCACCCAGTCAAACAGGAAACACAACAGAAGTTTCAGATGCAACACTGGTATCTTAAATTATCTTCTTTATTATCTCCACTTGTGTGCAAACAAAAACAAAAAAAAATCAGAACACTGCTGTTCTTAAAAAATAACCAAATGTATTATATATACATTTCTGTATGTACAAGTGAACAAGATTTCTACAATTTCCTTTTGCACAGCAAAAGATATAAACATTTAAATCTGAGAACGCGGTTATGTACAAAAAAAAAAAGAAAAACCTGTCCAAAATACTTCACAACAGTGCAAAAATATCTTACATAATGGAATGAGATCTGTTTTCTTTTGGAGGGAGAGAGGGAAATTATGTCTTTTTAAAAAAGGGAGAAAACTCCTTGGCTATTCCATCTTTTTTTTTTTTAAAACTGTAAACAAAATGCAACTTTTTTTCCCCCTCCTCTCCCCTCACAATAGTTATTTAAGGAATTTGGCAGGTCTTCAAGGATCTGAGACTGAGGTAAACAACCCAATCTCATGCACCAAAAAGAAGGGGGAGGGAGAAACATCCCCAAACGTGGACGGCTTTAAATTGGAGAGAGAAACTGAGGATGAAAACGCCACATCCCTCCTGGTAGATACATTACCGGAGAGAGGAAGTTAACCTCCTCTTGGTCGATCTCCAGTTACGTTACAAACAGGAAATTCTCAGTCACATCTTGCAGAGGGCCGGAGACTTTTCAAAACCATTGCACATCATCCGTTCCCTTTCCAGTTCGATTCGAGCTAGAGGGTTGGGTTTCTTCTCCCTCCCTTGCAAGATTAGGCACATTTTTTTTCTTTTTTTTCCATCAGTGGTCAGGGGCAGGACAAGTGGAAGGGACGAGCCACCTTTGGGAGATGCCCCTGTGCCACCCCCAGGCCCCCAAACATAAGTGATACCCACGGTCAGCTCTGCCAGCGGGGGGCTGGTCCTTCTTTTTCCCCCCTTTTCCATGGCCTGGGTTGGGGGGCGACCCCCTTTTAGTGATTTCCTCTCCCCCACAGGGTCGGGGCAGCCTCGGCAAGGCATGGAGGCATTGGTCTGTGCCCAGGGCTGGGGGCACGATGGGCACGGAGGTGGCACCGAAGGATGGCACGGAGAGGGGGTTTTAAGTCATCCGGGAGGACGCAAACGGGGGCAAAGAGGAACAGGAATGGGGGTGCCCTTGGGAAGGTGGGTGGCTGGGTGTTTTGGGGGGCGGAGAGGGGATTTTCAGTGGTCCGGCAGGGCACAAACAGGGGGAAAAAGGAAGAGGAGAGGGGTGCCCTTGGGAAGGTGGGTGGATGTTTTGGGGGGATGGGAAGGGATTTTAAGTCATCCGGGAAGGCTCAAGTGGGGGGAAAGAGGAAGAGGAGAGGGGTGTCCTTGGGAAGGTGGGTGGGGAAGGGATTTTAAGTGGTCCGGCAAGATGCAAACAAGGGGAAAAAGGAAGAGGAGAGGGGGATGCTTGGCAGGGTGGGTGGGTGGGTGGCTGTTTTAGGGGGTGGGGAGGGGATTTTCAGTGGTCCGGCAGGGCACACACAGGGGGGAAATGGAAGAGGAGAGGGGTGCCCTTGGGAAGGTGGGTGAGTGGGTGTTTTGGGGTGATAGGAAGGGATTTTAAGTCATCCGGGAAGGCTCAAGTGGAGGGAAAGAGGAAGAGGAGAGGGGTGTCCTTGGGAAGGTGGGTGGGTGGGTAGGGGATTTTTCAGTGGTCCGGCAGGGCACAAAGAGAGGGGAAAAGGAAGAGGAGAGGAGTGCCCTTGGGAAGGTGGGTGGGTGGGTGTTTTGGGGGGGTGGGGAAGGGATTTTAAGTCACCCGAGAGGGAGCAAACAGGGGGACAGAGGAAGAGGGAAGAGGGGCGCTTGGCAGGGTGAGTGGGTTTTCTTGAGTCTGGGGAGGGAGAGAGGAGGGTCGCGGCCCAGCTCATCCCGTCTCGGGGTCGTGGCCGGCCTGGTGGAGCCCGTCGCAGAGGGTGGGAGCCCCTCCCCCGTCCTGGCCTCCGCTCTCGATTGAGCTCTCGCTGCCCGTGCTCTCCCCGGACAGCAGGCGGGTGACCCTCAGGTCGGCTCGGAGGCTGTGCAAGTCGTTGCCGATGCTCAGCTCTCCCAGGTCGCTGATGAGCTGGGCCAGTTCCTGCTTCATCTCGGGGGGGGCCATCCCCCAGGAGGTCGTCACCCCCCGCCTCCAGGGTGTCCAGGAGGTCCCCGTAGTCCAGGGGCATGGCCACGACCAGGCCGCGCTGAGGATGCTGAGGAGGCAGGGCCTGGCGGTCCTCGTGCTCCATGGGCATGGCCACGACCAGGCCGCACTGAGGAGGATGCTGAGCATACTGAGGATGCAGGGCCTGGCGGTCCTCGTGGTCCACGGGCATGGCCACGACGAGGGCGCGCTGAGGAGGAGGATGGTGAGGAGGCAGGGCCTGGTGGTCCTCGTGGTCCAGGGGCATGGCCACGACCAGGCCGCGCTGAGGAGGGTGGTGAGGGGGCAGGGCCCGGGGGTCCTCGTGGTCCTCCAGGTCCTCCTGGTCCTCCTGGTCCAGGAGCAGCTGTTCCTGCTGCTCCCCGAGGAGGTCCTCGGTGATGGAGCCCAGTTTGGGGGCGCTGCGGCTGCGCTCCACGGGGGGCTTGTAGCAGCACTGGCCATGCAGCATCAGTTTGCGCAGGGGCACCAGCGGGATGGTCTGGTCGCCCACCAGCTGCTGCTGCTGGTGGCGGGCATCGTCGCGCCTCTTG
Source organism: Tachyglossus aculeatus (assembly GCF_015852505.1). NCBI lineage: Eukaryota > Metazoa > Chordata > Mammalia > Monotremata > Tachyglossidae > Tachyglossus > Tachyglossus aculeatus. The sequence continues at coordinate 38,550,836 of NC_052072.1, forward strand.
AGCCTCTTGAACTCGGCCAGCGCGTTGGCCGAGGTCTGGTAGAGCAGCAGGGCCATGGCCTGGGCCTTCTCCGGCTTGGACACCAGCACGGCGTGGCAGCGCAGCATCACGGCCTTGTGCTTCATCTCGTGCCGGTAGATCCAGGCGAAGACCTTGGGCAGCCGGGGGTCGGCCACGCAGTAGGTGACCCGATGCAGGAGGTACAGGTGGCCGGGCCTCTTCAGGGCCTTGTCCTCGGCGTGTACCATGCGGATGCCCTGGGCGCTGACGGTCAGCTTCATCTTGGTGCCGTGCTTGCCCGCCTCGCTCTTGGCCCAGATCTTGCAGACGGCCAAGTCGGTGCATCCCTCTCCCCGGGACTGGATGGTGGTGGCGTTGCCCAGATAGAGGACCGTGTAGGTGGGATCCTCGCTGGTGATGCGGATTTTTTTCCGCTTCGACTTGAACATGCTGCCCACCCGGTTCAGGGCGCTCTCCGGGCACGCCTTGGCCAGCGAGGTGAGGGCGGAGTAGTGGAGGCTCACCGCATAGCCCTTGGGCTTCGCCGGCTGCTTGGGTTCCTCCTCGATCAGGTCGAATTTGTTTTTCTTCCACGGCAGCATCTCCCCCCTCGCCCGGCCGAGCGGCAGCTGGGAGCCGGCGGAACAGAGAGAGGAGGGAAAAAAAAAAAAGAGAGGGAAAGACAGAGAAACCAAAACAAACAGGCGGAAAGAGAACCCGGGCTGGCACAGTAAAAAAAAATAAAAAATAAAAAAACCCAACAAAACCCTTCTTTAAAGTGAGGCCTCCTGCAGCAGTCCGGACTTCAGCTCATTGCATTTTGCATCCCTCTTCCTTCCCCCCCCTTTTTTTTTAGGGGGGACCTTTGAGGAATAAGAGCCGGACTCCAGGCTCGGGTCACAGTCCGGCTGGGCTCCTCTTGCCTTGGCAGGGGGGAGAGGCATTGTTTTTCCTCCCCATGGGTCTGCGGCTCATTTCCTCTCTCGTCCTGGCTTGTCCTCTCCTCTCGGCCGGGCTCACATTGTTGCTGTCCGGCAGGAAGATTGGGGGGGAGTAAATATAGGCTGCCACCAACCACTAGCCGAGCAGGGCCAGGGAGGAGCCAAGGCCTCGGTGGCTTCTCGAGGCCCGCCTTTTCCCACCCTTAAAGAGACACCGCCACCTCCATCACCCACCCCCAGCCTGGCATCGTTCGTTCATTCATTCGTCCAGTCGGATTTATTGAGCGCTTGGATCACTGGACTAAGCCCCTGGTCAATACAAGTGGTCCACAGATAGAGACGGTCCCTACCCAACGATGCGATCCCAGTCTAGAAGGGGGAGACATACGACAACACAGAACGTGGAGACAGGTGTCAAAATCTCCAGAATAAATGGAATTCCAGCTATAAACGCATCATCAACAAAATAAATCCCACCCCCAGCCTGGCATCCCAGGGGAGGAGGGGGCCCTTCTAGCCTGGGAGCCCGTCGTTGGGTAGGGATTGTCTCCATCTGTTGCCGAGTTGTACTTTCCAAGCGCTCAGTCCAGTGCTCTGCACACAGTAAGTTGCCAATTTGTACTTCCCAAGCGCTTAGTACAGTGCTCTGCACATAGCACTCAATAAATACGATTGATGATGATAATGATGAGTAAGTGCTCAATAAATACGATTGAATGAATGAATGAATGAGAGCCCGCCACCAGTCTCGTTGCGGATAATCCAACGGCAGGTGGACAAAACAGAACGAAATGATGATGATGGTGGTGTTCGTTAAGCGCTTACTATGTGCCAAACACTGTTCTAAGCGCTGGGATCCGAGCCTGGCCTGCGCCGAAATGCCCTCTCCTGTGATGAAGGCTGCAGGCTAGCTCCTAAGGTCATTTCCAAAATAATAATAATTGTGATGATGGTATTTGTTAGGCACTTACTATTTGCCAAGCACTGTTCTAAGCACTGGGATAGACACAGGGTTATCAGGTTATCCCACTTGGGGCTCACATTCTTGATCCCAATTTTATAGATGAGGTCACTGAGGCACAGAGAAGTGAAGTGACTTGCCCAGTCACACAGCTGACAAGCGGCAGAGTTGGGATTAGAACCCACGACCTCTGACTCGCAAGCCCATGCTCTTTCCACAAAGCCACACTGCTTCTCTGCCAAAGATCAGGTCCCATATATATATAATAATAATGATGATGATGCCATTTATTAAGCGCTTACTATGTGCCAAGCACTGGGGAGGTTACAAAGTGATCAGGTTGTCCCATGTGAGGCTCACACTCTTAATCCCCATTTTACAGATGAGGGAACTGAGGCCCAGAGAAGTTAAGTGACTTGCCCAAAGTCACATAGCTGACAATTGGCAGAGTCGGGATTTGAATCCATGACCTCTGACTCCAAAGCCCGGGCTGTTTCCCCTGAGCCATGCTGTTTGTTAAGCACTTACTCTGTGCCGGGCACTGTACTGAGCACCGGGGTAGATACGCAAGGGGCTCACAGTCTTAATCCTTTGCTCTTCCCCCCCATTCCCGGCCCCAAAGCACTTATGTACCGATCTGTCATTTTATTTATCATAATAATGATGATGGTATTTGTTAAACGCTGACTATGTGCCAGGTGCTGAACTAAGTGTCCCTTTGCTCTTCGCCCCTCCCAGCCCCAAAGCACTCTTGTACGTATCTGAAATTTCATTTATTTGTATTGATTTATTTGCCCCCACTCTAGACTGTAGTAAGCTGGCTGTGGGCAGGGAACGTCATTTTTAGTTATTTGTTTGTTGTTGTATCGTACTTTCCCACATGCATAGTACAGTGCTCTGCACAGAGTAAGCGCTTATTAAAGACGATCGAATGAATCCCCCTTGGACGGACGGGGTAACCGAGGCAGAGAGACATCAAGCGGCTTGCCCAAGGTCACTCAGCAGACAAGCGCTTCAACCGGGATAGAGCTACGCTGCTTCCCCCTTCGCTCCCCTATTTAAAATAAAAACCGAAACTCTGTAGTGCAGTTATAATTTTATTCCAAAGCAAGTCATCTGTCGATGATGCCGTTATTTGGGAAAGGGAGGGAAGCCATACCAGAACCAGTGATTGGCTCCGCTCCCCACCCCTACCTGCTCAGTATCTCCTAGCTCATCTTCCAGTACAGATGTATTAGGCGGAAAAGAGCAAAGTGGAGGAAAAGTTGAACTGGAAATGGATGATTGAGGTCAGTCTCATTATAGAAAAAATTGAATTTTGTAGTGTTTTAGAAAAACCGTCTTCAAAGTGCATTGAAAAATTCCCTCTGCGCCTTCTTTTATTTAGTCTGATAAAATATCCCGTCTCTTACTTCCGCACGTTCAAAAATGTTCATTACCGAAGGTCAGCCATTAAACCGTATTAGACCATGAAGCCAATCTGTGGCAGTGAATTCCTAATAAATATTCAGATGGTGTCTTTTACTTAAAGGACAAGGAGCATCAGACTATTTTTTGTTAGTGGGTAGTATTGGCAAGAAGCAGTGCTTCACTGGGCTTCACTGGAAGGCATCATTACCCAATGGGGAAAGTGTATTAATTATAGACTATCCTCTCCCAGTTACTCACTTCTGTTCTCGTGAAGTCACTTTCTTGATTTGCTCAGCAGCCAATAGAGCCGAGGTAAGTTTGACACTCTCAGATCTGTAAAATTCCAGATAAACCTACCAGACCGTACTAAACCAATTCAGATTGTTTTGGAGAAGGTGATTTAACTCCAGGAGAGTCACTTCGGCCAGTTGGTATGTTTCCAAGGCCTACTTGCTAAAAACAAAGCAAGCTCCTTGAGGACAGGAATCATACGCACCTACTCTATCGAACTCTCCCAAGTGCTTATTACAGTGCTCTGCACACAGAAAGTGATCAAGAAATGCCACTGATTGATTGGTTAGGGAAGTAGGGAGCTTTCTTCCAAAGATTTAAGATTATGTAGGATTAGGGTGCTACATTACCAAAGAAACTCCGGTTCACATGTTGGTGGTGTCTGAAGGGTGAGTACTACAGTGCAACTTTCCTTCAAGGTTTTGCAAGAATGCAACCCACAAGTGAAGAAGAAGTGGGCATACTAAATGCTGACCCCAGTGACAATTCACCTATCACAGGAATAGCCAAGAGGTACCCCGCACAAGCTGGTTACTCCACTAAATGTATTAAGTCTGAATCCTGTTGATGAACTGGTTTTTTCAAAAAAAAAATATGCTTCCCTTCTGCTCCAGGCTAGTGTCCAATTGTATTTGGTGTAGTGTCTGTCATGTACTAGATAAGAAATAGGAACACTTTCCTGAGTAGTTTTAGAGGGCCTGCCCATTGTCTGGGCACACACTGTTAACACCCACCGGAGTTAATTTGGATGTGAGGTCACCCGGCCTAATCTAACATCATTTACTCCAAGGTTGCCCAGGACAGCACGTTCGGGACATTTTAGCATCTGGGGTAGGAATCTGACCGTCTGCTCTTCCGTGGGGTACCCAAGAAAGGGGATGACATTCTGAGCTCTGGGAAGAAATTAAAGCAAATTTTCTTGTGCCGCTCTCCTCTACCCTTCAGCCCCTGACACGCTGTTAGGGATGCTGCCCTGATGAGCTGTAGCGTGGTAAGAGGGGGCACTGATGATGCTGAGGACTATTTGTGCCCTGCCGTCTCAAGTGTGTGTTTGTGTGCCACTTTCGCCCCAAGTACACACCTCTCTGTCTGCAGCTGTGGATGCTGAGTTCTTTTAAATGGGGATAAGATTTCTGCTCTCCCCAGCACCAAGATGGTGAGCTTGGGGTGGGAGAGGAACTCTATCTATCCCAGTTCTTGACCCATAGGGAGCACTTAATAAATGCATTATTATTATTATTTTACACCCTTGAGAAGGTGGCTAGTACAACCTTTGCTATCTTTGCCTACTGATAAAGATCTGCTAACTCGGCTTGATTGATTCACACTAAAACAGGTAATGAAAGGAGGGAAGCCATGCCCATGCCAGATTTCCTTCCTGTATTCATTCAGTCATTCATTCAATCGTATTTATTGAGCTTTTACGGTGTGCAGAGCATTGCACTAAGCGCTTGGGAGTGGACAGTACAACAACAAACAGTCACATTCCCTGCCCACAAGGAGCTTATAGTCTAGAGAAGCAGCGTGGCTCAGTGGAAAGAGCACGGGCTTTGGAGTCAGAGTTCACAGGTTCAAATCCCTACTCCACCACTTGTCAGCTGTGTGATTTTGGGCAAGCCACTTCACTTCTCTGGGCCTCAGTTCCCTCATCTGGAAAATGGGGATGAAGACTGTGAGTCCCCTGTGGGGAAACTGATCACCTTGTAACCTCGCCAGTGCTTGGAACAGGGCTTTGCACATAGTAATTGCTTAATAAATGCCATCATTATCATTACTATTATTAGAGGGGGAGGTAAATTCCTAATATTTATAAGGGTTCCATTATATGCCTCTTAGGAAACACCTAAAATCAATGGAATTTCCCTTGGCATCATCAGGGAAGGCCTCTAGTATCCAAAAAAAAAAAAAAAGAAATTAATGAATAACCAATCCTTGTTGAATAAGAAGTAAGGGAATTCAGCAGTCCAATTAAACAGTTCCCAGTCCCAAGGTGAAAATTGTTGGTTCTTAGTTCAAACTAGGTGCTTGGCATAAGTACAACGGCAGCTGAGCATCGAGCCATGGGAATATTTTAAAAGTCACAGCTTCTGAAACTGGCTGATGGAAGATTGCATTGTGCAAGTACTTTGAAACCCAGCTTCCACTCTTTCTTCTCCACGCCCCTCCTTCTGTACCTAGGTGACTGGAAAGATAGGTTTGATAGGGAAGCCAATCTCCCCTTAGGTCTCTTACACTTCAGCTTGAAGCTCAGTAAAATCAGAAGTGCGGCCCTTCTTCTGCACCGTTCCACATTCTTGGAAAAACCTGCGAACAAACTGGTGAAAATTACAGTTTACCCCTGAGATGAGAATCCCAATTAGCTACTTGAAGAAATGTTTTTCACTAATGTATTCCTGAGAAAGAAAGTACGTGCGTGTTTCTCTCTGTGTGTAGGTTAGAAAGCATATATGCTATTGCCTGTAATCTCCTCTCCCACTTCACTTTCTCTCCCTTCACAAGATAAGGCCTCCACTTGGTGAGTTGACCTGGGCTCCATACTAACCCTTCCCCTCAACCCTGCCCGGGAACGTTCCTGCCTCTTGACTTTCTGAAACTAAACCCTCAAACTAAAAAAATTAAGAGACTGTCTAATTTATATTTCACGCTTCTTAAGGTGTCTAAAACCATTCCTTGATTGCTTTGAAGGTTCTTGGATTCCTCGGCGGAAGTTCTCCTTGTTGGAAAGAAATCCAAAATAGTGGCTCCGTGGTCGGGAGACGGAGGGCCTGGCAGCCCTGCCCTGCAGAATCATTGTAGAATCAGAGACCATCAGAGTGGTACAGTAAGACTTTTATCATTTAGCCTTCAAGTTTCACCATTAAGGGCTTTTTAATGAGTTTGTTTTCCAGTTGACATACAGATCGATGGAACAGAAAGATTTAAGGCAAATAAAAATCATTCTAATGCTTGATATCTGAATTACAAGTTGTCCCTAGAACAGGGAGATTACCTAGAATCCTTTAGATTGGGATTCAGTACCTGAGAGCTCCCTCCCACCTAGATTCACAGCCTCACAGTGGCACAGGGACTGTGTCCAACCTGATTCATTCATTCATTCAATCAATCATATTTATTGAGCGTTTACTGTGTGCAGAGTACTGTACTAAGCGCTTGGGAAGTACAAGTTGGCAACATATAGAGACAGTCCCTACCCAACAGTGGGCTCACAGTGTAGAAGAGGGTGACGGAGAACAAAACAAAACATATTAACAAAATAAAATAAATAGAATAAATATGAACAAATAAAATAAATAAATAAATAAATAGAATAATAAATATGTACAAACATATATACATATATACAGGTACTGTGGGGAGGGGAAGGAGGTAAGGAGGTAACCTGATAATAATAATAATAATAATAATAATGGCATTTGTTAAGCGCTTACTATGTGCCAAGCACTGGTTCTAAGCACTGGGGGAGTTACAAGGTAATCAGATTGTCCCACGTGTGGCTCACATTCTTAATCCCCATTTTCCAGATGAGGTAACTGAGGCACAGAGTAGTTAAGTGACTTGCCCGAAGTCACACAGCTGACATGTGCCGGAGCTGGGATTAGAACCCATGACCTCTGACTCCAAAGTCCATGCTCTTTCCACGGAGCCACGTTGCTTCTCCTGTCTGGCCCAGTACTTAGTACAATGCTTGGGACATAGTAAGAACATGACAAACACCATCAAAAGAAGTAGATCCATGTTTAAATCACTTAACCCTGCCTGACTGGATCTTGTGTACAGGGTAGACACACAACTGAAAAATGACTCTTTTATTGATTCATTTATTCATCCAGTCGTATTTATTGAGCGCTTAATGTGTGCAGAGCATTGTACTAAGCACTTGGAAAGTACAAGTTGGCAACATATAGAGGCGGTCCCGACCCAACAACTGGCTCACAGTCTACAAGGGGGAGACGGACAACGAAACAAAACATGTGGACGGGTGTCAAAGTCGTCAGAACAAATAGAATTAGAGCTTGATTGATGACTAGCATCTCTTCCCTGGGAAGGTTGGGAGACTGCTTGAAAATCAGGAGATAGCTTCTACAAATTTCAGATTTAAAGCACAGAATCCCTTTAAGCCGAACAGGTGAAATTTGGTGAAGAAAATCCAGGCCAAACTACGAATTTTTTGGTCACACGGCACCACCTACTGTATAAAACAGGAATATGCTTACTGTAGTTCTCAAAGGCAACAAGGAGGAAGGGATAGAACCCCTTAAATTCATGTTTTAATAATAATGATGGCATTTATTAAGCGCTTACTATGTGCAAAGCACTGTTCTAAGCGCTGGGGAGGTTACAGGGTGATCAGGTTGTCCCACGGGGGGGCTCACAGTCTTAATCCCCATTTTCCAGATGAGGTAACTGAGGCCCAGAGAAGTGAAGTGACTCGCCCAAAGTAACACAGCTGACAGTTGGCAGGGCCGGGATTTGAACCCATGAACTCTGGCTCCAAAGCCCGGGCTCTTTCCACTGAGCCACGCTGCATTTTCCAGATTTGCACTTTTATCTTCTGCTTTTACACCTTCTTTGTAAGACATTTATTATTTAGCATTTTCCAGGATCTAAGACGACAATGACATAGCACATTAGTATCCGGGCTTTGTGATCTTTCTTAGCACCTTTATAATAATAATAACAATAATAATAATAATAATAATAATGTCATTTATTAAGCGCTTACTATGTGCATAGCCCTGCTCTTAGCACTGGGGAGGTTACAAGGTGATCAGGTTGTCCCACAGGGTGCTCGCAGTCTTAATCCCCATTTTACAGATGAGGTAACTGAGGCCCAGAGAAGTTAAGTGACTTGCCCAAAATCACACAGCTGACAATTGGCGGAGTCGGAATTTGAACCCATGATCTCTGACTCCAAAGCCCGTGCTCTTGCCACTGAAGCTTCTCTAAATAATAATAATAATAATAGTATTTGTTAAGCACTTACTATGTGCCAAGCACTGTTGTAAGCGCTGCGGTAGATACAAGGTAATCAGGTCGTCCCAGGTGGGGCTCACGCTTTTAATCCCCATTTGACAGATGAGGTAACTGAGGTCCAGAGAAGTTAAGTGACTTGCCCAACGTCATACAGCTGGTAAGTGGCGGAGCCAGGATTAGAACCCACAACCTCTGACTCCCAAGCCCGGGCTCTTTCCACTAAGCCACACTGCTTCTCAAAATGATGATGATGGCATTTATTAATAATAATAACAATAATAATAATAATGGTATTTGTTAACAGTTTACTATGTGTAAAGCACTGTTCTAAGTGCTGGGTGGGGGATACAAGGTGATCAGGTTGTGCCACGTGGGGCTCACAGTCTTCATCCCCATTTTGCAGATGAGGTAACTGAGGCACAGAGAAGTTAAGTGACTTGTCCAAAGTCACACAGCTGACGAGTGGCAGAGTCGGGATTAGAACCCATGACCTCTGGCTCCCAAGCCCGGGCTCTTTTCACTGAGCCACGCTGCTACTCTAATAATGCTTCCTCTTTATCTTTATCCTCTTTTAAGCATTTCTTCAGTATCAACTCTATCCTAGAAACGGTGCAGAGCATAAGAAAAGCAGCGTGGCCTAGTGAATAGAGCACAGGCTGGGAGTCAGAAGTTCCTGGGTCCTAATCCCAGATCTTCCACTTGTCTGCTGTTTGTGACCTTAGGCGAGTCACTTGACCTCTCTGTGCCTCAGTTACCTCATCTGTAAAATGGGGATTAAGACTGTGAGCTTCACGTGGGTTAGGAACTGTGTCCCACCTGATTAGCTTGTATCTACCCAAGCCCTTAAAAGAGTGCCTGGCACACAGCAAGCGTCGAACAAATACCATTAACAACAACAACAACAAATACCATTTAAAAATAAACCTTGATTCATCTATATTCATTCATTCATGATGATGATGATGGTATTTGTTAACCACTTCCTATGTGCCAAGCATTGTTCTAAGCGCTAGGGTAGATGCAAGGTAATCAGATTGTCCCCCTTGGGGCTCACAGTCTTAATCCCCATTTTACAGATGAGGGAACTGAGGCACAGAA